>NC_133355.1:1000200-1333533 GCF_030506205.2 Paramisgurnus dabryanus | reverse complement strand
GAGTGGTATCATCTGCTAATTGTGAAATTCGAATCTCTCTGTTAAAGATACTAAGGCCAGCAAAGTTATTATTATGCAAAATATCTATGGATAATGTTTCTACAACAAATAAAAATAAAAAGGGGCTCAAAGGGCAACCTTGACGTATTCCGCGAAGAATAGGAAACCTTGGTGATGTACATGAATTTCAAATTATACAGCTATCTATTTCTTTGTACAACATTTGAACAATATTTATGATTTTCCAGGGAAAGCCAAAAGCCTCTAAAGAGTTTAAAAGGAATTGGTGCTTTACAGTGTCGAAGGCTTTATAAAAATCGAGAAATAATATAACTGCATCAGAATTGATTTCATCTCTATAATCAATAAGATCCAAGACAAGTCGAGTATTACAGCTGATATGACGACCTTTCATAAATCCAGTCTGTGTTTCGTTAATTATATGATGTATATGTTGTTTTAATCTCTTGGCAAATATGGAAGCAATTAATTTATAATCAAAATTGAGAAGAGTGATAGGGCGCCAGTTATCAATTATAGTTACATCTTTGTCTGGTTTGGGAATGAGAGATATTACCCCTTGTTTCGTAGTAGGAGTCATTGTACCATTTTTTATACATTCTTGAAGCATTAAGAAAAACGGATGTTCTAAAAAAATCCCAAAATTGTATAAAAAATTCTAAAGTAAGGCCATCGGAGCCAGGCGATTTCCCTTTTTTCATTGATTTTATTGCATCTCTCATTTCATTTAAGGAAACAGGAGCCTCACACGAAGATTTAAATTCATCACTTATTTGAGGTATATAGTTCTTAATCTGTTCCAAGTAAGACGTACTTTGGTTTGCCTCTAAATCAGGGGAGTACAGGTTCTTGTAAAAATGAGTAACACATTTCTCAATTTCTTCTGGGTTTTTAGAAACTGAATTGTTAATTTGTAATGCAGAGATGCTTTTCCTTTTAAAATTTCTTTTCTCAAGTGAGAAAAAGAAGCTTGAATTTTTCTCTCCTTCCTCAATCCACCTCGCTCTCGATCTAACGAAGGCACCTTTAACTATATCTAAGTATATATGATCTAATTCCAATTGCAAAGTTTTTAACTGACTAATTTCTGTAACAGAAAGATTCTCTTTTTTAATTAAGGTATTAATTTTAGGCAAGGCAAGGCAAGGCAAGTTTATTTGTATAGCACATTTCATACACAAAGGTCATTCAAAGTGCTTTACATAGAAATGAGAAAACAAAAATCAAAGATACATGAATTTAAAATATCAATTAAAAGAAAATAAATGTGATTTTAATAAAAACTGTTTAAATGTGTGAAAAAGAATAAAACAGGAATAAAAGTATAAAACAGTTAAAAATTAAGAATAAAATCAAGAGAAAAATAATTAAAATAGTGCATATATAATATAGTGCAATCAGTTTGGACGCAGCATAGTGCTCATTCAGTAAATGCATAGCTAAACAGATGTGTTTTGAGTCTGGATTTGAATGTGACTACTGTTGGAGCACATCTGATCTCTTCTGGAAGCTGGTTCCAGCTGCGACTGGCATAATAGCTAAAAGCTGACTCTCCTTGCTTTGAGTGAACCCTTGGTATTTCTAGCTGATGTGATCCTAATGATCTGAGTGATCTGTTGGGTTTATATTCAATGAGCATATCAGCAATGTACTGAGGTCCTAGTCCACTGAGTGATTTATATACCATTAATAATACTTTAAAATCAATCCTAAATGTAACTGGTAGCCAGTGTAGAGACCTGAGGACTGGTGTGATATGTTCATATTTTCTGGTTCTGCTCAGAATCCTGGCAGCAGCGTTCTGAATGAGCTGAAGCTGTCTAATGGTCTTTTTGGGGAGGCCAGTGAGGAGGCCATTACAATAATCCACCCTGCTGGTGATGAAAGCATGCACAAGTTTCTCCAAGTCTTGTCTGGAAACAAAGCATCTAATTCTTGCGATATTTTTGAGATGATAGTATGCTGATTTAGTTATTGCTTTGACATGACTACTGAAACTAAGGTCAGAATCCAGAATCACACCAAGATTCCTGACTTGATTTTTAGTTGTTTGACCCCTAGTGTCAAGGTATGCATTCACCTTGAGCACTTCATCTTTGTTTCCAAACGCAATGACTTCAGTTTTCTCTTTGTTTAACTGAAGAAAGTTTTGGCACATCCAACTGTTAACTTCATCAATGCATTTGCACAGGGAGTCAATGGGGCTGTAGTCATTAGGGGATAGAGCTAAGTAGATCTGAGTGTCGTCTGCATAACTGTGATAGGCAATTTGGTTCTCTCTCATTATTTGGCTTAGTGGGAGCATATACAGGTTGAACAGGAGTGGCGCTAGAATTGAGCCTTGCGGGACTCCGCATGTCATGGATGTCCACTCAGATTTATGGCCACCTATACTTACATAATAACCTCTCCCTTCTAAGTATGACCTGAACCATTTTAGGACCATCCCAGAAAGCCCGACCCAGTTTTCCAGCCGGTCAAGAAGTATGTTGTGATCGACAGTGTCAAAAGCAGCACTGAGGTCGAGTAGCACCAGCACTGATAGTTTGCCTGTGTCTGTATTGAGGCGAATATCATTTATTATCTTTATGAGTGCTGTCTCTGTACTGTGGTGTGGTCGAAAACCAGATTGAAAAATGTCAAAGTAATCATTAGAAATTAAGAATTTGTTCAGCTGATTGAAAACAACTTTTTCAATGATCTTGCCTATGAAAGGAAGATTTGAGATTGGTCTGTAGTTGCTCAACACAGTGTTATCCAAGTTGCTCTTTTTCAGGAGGGGCTTAATAACTGCAGTTTTCAGGGACTTTGGAAAAGTCCCAGAGATAAGTGATGAATTTACCACTTTTAGGAGATCTGCTTCTAAACAGTTAAAGACACTTTTGAAAAAAGATGTTGGGAGTGTGTCAAGGGCGCAGGTTGATGTTTTAAGATGCTGTACTGTTTCTTCCAAAATTTTACCATCAACTGCTTCGAAATCAGACATCGTAACTACTTTCTGATGTTGTGGTCTGATTTGTCTGACCCCGGCGCAGCTCAAGGATGTGCTGATCACCTTTCTGATATTATTGATTTTCTCAGAGAAGAAGTTAGCAAACTCACTACATTTGCTGTCTGAGAGCATTTCACTTGGAATGTGACTTGGGGGGGTTGTTAGTCTCTCTATAGTAGCAAAAAGAGTGCGTGTGTTATTTATGTTTTTGTTTATAATATTTGAAAAGAAAGTCTGTCTAGCTTTGCCTAGTTCCACACTGAAAGCACGAAGGCTGTCTTTATAGATATTATAATGGACTACAAGTTTTGTCTTCCGCCACATGCGCTCAGCTTTTCTGCATTGTCTCTTCATATTCCGCACCGCTGTTGAGTTTCTCCAAGGTGATTTTTGCCTGCCATTCTTCTTCATGACTTTTACAGGAGCAATATCATCGATTGCACTCTTAACTTTCGAATTAAAGGAATCAAGGAGAAAATCAACAGAGTCTGCAGATATGCTTGGTGTTAAAGATATAGCCTTCATAAATAGCACACTGGTGTTCTCATTTAAGGATCTCTTTTTGACAGACACAGATCTAGTTTCAATAGTAGGAGAGATTAATATATCAAAGAAAATACAGAAATGATCAGACAGTGCCACATCCTTAATAACAATTGATGAAATGTTTACACCCTTACTGATAATTAAATCTAGAGTGTGTCCACGATTGTGTGTGGGTCCATGTACATGTTGAGTCAGATCAAAAGTATTTAAAACAGCTGTGACATCTTTTGTCATAATGCTTTCTGGCTTATCTATGTGAATGTTAAAATCTCCAGCAATAGCAAAACAGTCAAACTCTGAGGAAATCATTGATAACAGTTCTGTAAAGTCCTCAACAAATGCTGGAGAGTATTTTGGGGGCCTGTAAATAATGATCAGTAGAATGCGTGGGGTACCTTTCAACACAATACCTAGATGTTCAAAAGACGGGTAATTTCCAAATGACACTTGCTTACATTGATAGACATCTTTAAAAAGAGCAGCTAGACCTCCACCTCTCCTAGCAGTTCTGCAGAAACTCAAAAAAGTAAAGTTAGGAGGGGCTGTTTCATTAAGGACTGTTGCACTGTAGCTTTCTTCTAGCCATGTTTCATTTAGAAACATAAAATCCAGGTTGTTTGTGGCTATTAAGTCGCTGACTAGAAGTGATTTGTTTTTAAGTGAACAGATATTTAAAAGTGCTAACTTAACAGTACAATTTTTTTCCCTAACAGAGATCTTAGTTTGACAAGTCACAGGCAGCAGATTAGATTGATTTGCCACACGATTTGATCTAGCCTTACACTTTCTATCATGTACTAAAACAGAAATAGAGAAAGATATAGGCACACTGAGTTCCTGCTTTTGTAAACATTTGATAAAAGTATTAGTATTTTCATAGCAGGAACTCGACACACATCACTGAGAGCCATTATCAGTTGTTATTGGTTCACCTACAGTAGATGGAGGAGGGTGTGTGTCTTGGCGTTGTGTCTGAGACCGAAGAGCTCTCATAGGGCGAGGAGGGGGAACTGGGCCCACTGGCTTTGGTGGTTGTGGGGCTTGCCGTTTTCTGGTTGAAAGCTGGGGGCTCGCAGCAATAGAGTGGGATAGTTTAGTTCCAGCATAAACCAGTTCCTCCATTTTTCCAGAGAAGGTCAAAAGCGGAGATGCTGGAGAGAGGAATGACATATCTAGTGAGGAGTCCTGTTGTTCTGATGTGACCGGAGGCTGTGATATGTTGTCCTGGTTTCCCTGGCTGTTTTCCAGAGAGTCGTCCTTGGGTGCTGAATCTTGGAGCCGTTCTAATCTGACACACTCTGACTGTGGTGAGCTCTGTGGGCATGACTCAGCTGAGATTGTGTCCATGAGCAGTGGTTGTTGTGGCTGCGTGGTGTTATCTCTGTCCTTGTGGGATATGTCGACGTCATGTCCACTCAGGTGCTGAAAAGAAGTCCTATGGTCATTCATACTCTGTCCAGGTGTGTGTGCGCCGTTCAGGTTGAGTGGATTGGCACACACTGCTGAAGGATGATGAAGGGAGAAATAGATATTGTCCTTTAGCACTCTTGCACCCAGTCTGTTTGGGTGGATGCCATCCTGTTTAAATAGGTGTCTCTGACTCCAGAAAAGATTGAAGTTGTTGATAAAGTTCAGTCCTTTTATGTTGCAGGTTTTTTGCAGCCATGTATTAAGTCCAAGCAAACGTGAAAACCTATTTGTTCCTCTTGCTGGAAGTGGTCCACTGATGAACGGCTGAACTTTCACTGTTCTGAGTGTTTCAAAAAGTTTGTTGAAATCCCTCTTAAGGAGTTCAGATTGCTCTTTGTGAATATCATTCTTCCCCACATGAATGACAACTCGATTTACAGTCTTATGTTTCATCAGAATGTTCTGAAGTTCCCTGTTTACATCAGAAACAGTTGCTTGTGGAAGGCAGCACGTAGTTGAGTCTCTGTTGCTAATGTTTCTGATAACTGAGTCACCCAATATCAGAGTTCTAGGCTCGGATGCGCTCTGCGCTGAGTGCCGCTGTCTGCTCGATCTTGAGCGGCAGTTAGCAACAGTGTTAGCTGCTGGCTGATTTGATCGGTGTTCAGTCACATTTATCACATTTGGGAATTCCTCACTCATATTCATTAATACTTCAAATCTGTTCTCAAGATGTATAGGTGGTGGTAGAAAGTCAGTGTTTGAAATCCTTGTCATAGCTGTATCTGGGGTAGAGGAAGCTATTGCGGCAAAATGTGATGCTCGTGACAGTCTGATTTCTCGAGTGATTTTGGGTCTTGCTCCCTGTTTATACCATGGATTTGTGTGTTGATCATTAGATTCATTGGACTCACCGGCTGTATGCTGAGGGCGTCCATGATGACGATGCTCTGTTGTGTGTTCCGTCTGGTTTTGTAGTCCTGTAAGTAACTTTGTTTCAAGAACAGCAATCCTTTGTAAAAGTCTGTGGCAGTTTGTGCAGCAAGTAGATTGTTGATGAGGCATTTATTTTTCTTATCCTTTTGAATGAAGGCAGCTGTGTTTTTCCTTCTGGAATGTAAGCTGATGTCGGTGGGAGGCTAGACGGATGAAAAATTCCACTTTTTTGTAATCCTCCAGTCCCGAAAGTTTGTAAATTAACGTTGATGCCAAGCTTTGTTGTTTGAGCACTATGCTGATTTGCTGAAGTTAAAATTATAAGATAAAATATAAAAAGCGATAGAGCAAAGCGCAGAGCAGTAAGCAAAAGCGTCCGAACAGTAAGCAAAAGCGTCCGAACAGTAATTAGCAAGTTGGCTTCTCTATCAGCATTAACCACTTTTAAGGTTTTAGATCTTTTTATAGCTAGTAATCTTTATATTTAAAATATTCCCATCTAGCACCATGAGACTCAAATTCATTGTTTGAAAAAATACGAGAAGGGGTTTTAACATTACTGTAAGTGGCATGGCATCTTACGCACAGAAGCCAGTGGCACGTGCCACTACGTTTTGTGGCACTTCCGGTTTCAATTGGCTCGTACCAGTGGCTCGTCGAGTGGCACTTCCGGTGTCCAGTGGCTCATGCCACTCCGTTTAGTGGCTCGTCGAGTGGCACTTCCGGTGTCCAGTGGCTCATGTCACTGTTTAGTGGTGGCTCGTCGAGTGGCACTTCTGATGTCCAGTGGCTCATACCATTCCGTTTGTGGCTTGTCTAATGACACATGTCAGTAAAACTTAGGTCTGTTGGATTGAGGCATGTGGCACTGATATTCACCGATCGATCATTACAGAACCGAGAGTAACTTACGCGTGCTGCTGCTATGTTCATTCAATTGTGACACAATGATTTTGTGTGTCCTTTTTGACTGTCTGGTGTTTCCGGTAACCGAATGTTTGAAATGCATCGAGAGCTAAAAAGGACATTTTGATGATCGTATGATCATAATTCAAAAATTAAGTATTAAAAATGTAAATATTTAAAATGGGAAGGCAAATATTTTATATATTTAATAAAGCACAACATTTGTCTGAGCTATATTGTATATTGTATAATAGTTTTAAATATAAATTTTCTAATTGTATTATTTGTGAAAATGTAGTCTGTGAGTGCCATGTTTTTATTTGTAAACAGTGCCAATGTGTTGTATTTAATAAAAAGTGTCATTTATAAGAATCTCGCAGAATATTATAATATTTTTTTTCTGCAAAGTACCGCATTTACACACATGTACGCCAAAACAGTAGGTGTCAGTCTAACCATGTTTATGTTTAAAAACAATGTCCTATTACATATTTTACAACTTGATATTTTTTTTTTTTTTACAACTTGATATTTACACGATGTTGACAGTGCAGATACGTCACGTGCCCTTCAAAATTACAGTTTATATAGTCTATATAGATTGTTGTCTATAAGAAATAAGGGTTTGAACAAATTATTATTTATATACTCCTTATGCTTTAAGGAGGAGTCAGTTTTTTCTTTGATCTCGTCTTTCATTTAAAGTAGACTCAATTAAATTAGGCATACTACATTAAAAAAAGATTTACAAAAACTGATTAAATATTAAGAAAAGGCACAATGTTCACACGACCATGGCTCAGACAAATACTGTGCTTTATTAAATGAAAACACTTTGCATATTATGCATTTCCATTTTAAATATTGTATTAAACACTTTGCATATTATGCATTTCCATTTTAAATATTGTGATCATACAATTCCTTTATGAATGAGCGTCAATATGATATATTTATCTCTCGACTCAATTTACGCATTCGGTTACCTGAAACATCAGAGTCAGAAAGGACACACAAAATCATTGTGTCACAATTAAATGAACATAGCAGCAGCACGCGTAAGTTACGCTCGAATCTGTAATGATCGATCGGTGACTATCAGTGTCACATGCCTCAATCAAACAGACCTAAGTTTTACTGACATGTGTCAGTGTACAAGCAACCAAACGGAGTGGTATGAGCCACTGGCCATCGGAAGTGCCACTCGACGAGCCACTAAAAAGTGGCATGAGCCACTGGACACCGGAAGAGCCACTGGACACCGGAAGTGCCACTCGACGAGCCACTGGTACGAGCCAATGGAAACCGGAAGTGCCACTAAACATAGTGGCACGTGCCAGTGGCTTCTGTGCGTAAGATGCCATGCCACTTTATGTTAAAACTGCTACTGAAAAATACCTTTAACTAATCCTTTGATTTGATCATTAAAAATCTTATCTTTTAGCAGATTATTATTTAATTTCCAGTATCCACGGATATTACTTTCCCTGTGTTTAGTCTGTAAAATCAGCTTAATTACTAAGTGGTCAGAGAACGGAGCATACTGGTGACTGACATCAGCAGGCACGTGCACAGATAGGGCTCAACCTGTGCAGAACACATGCCCTTTTTGTCCTTACACTCCGAAGTGCCCTTTTTTGGAGGTGTTTTATTATTTTTTTAAATATATAAATTAATGCTATTGTTAAACATTTACGTCTGTCTGTGTGTTTTACAAATATATTTATCAAATAAAATTATTAAAAAACTAAATATTTTTGGATCCGCTCAAACTGTCTGTCAAACCTCTTAACTCCGCCCCCTGAGTGCAGCGAGCTGAAGTTCCACAGCAGTCAGAGGCAGCTGAACGTCTTGCAACGGTAAATAAGTATCTTGTTGTTTGAGTACAATGCTGTGTCATTACGAAAGAAACACTAGTATGTATATAACGGCGCATGTTTTATAAATTTGAGCAGAGCCGAATTATCCATAGACGGGATTGGTCGAGTGGGCAATCAGGGGGCACTAAGGGCTCCAAACTGCAGCAAGGGCTGGCGCAAAATGCGACCAAATTGAGTTTTTGACAAAGCGCGAGCAGTTTTTAAACAAGTGTTCACCCATGTGAAGGGCACCCGTGACAACAATACGGAATGCACGCTCGGGTTTTTACCGTTTTTTTTGCATGACGCGTATTAATCGTTTAACTAAAGTCAACACATCTCACGCGAGAAGACGCGCCCGCGCGGGTAAATGTTTAGCCTACATTAACACCAAAAACATATCAGATTAGAAAGGTCTTAGACATCAGATGCCCAGTTGGGAAAACTGGATAGAGACGAAAAACATGTAAAGGATACAAGTAGGCCTATGTACATTATATTGCCCTGTCACTCATTACAGTATGCAATCTGGATATAATTTATTGTATACAGTATGCATGTATCTTATGCCTTGAATTAGTCAAGGGAGTTGTATGATTATTTGGTTCATAACTTTTTATTCTGAAATCAACTGCATAGAGTTAAGTCTATTTAGTATTTTTTTAGTAATGCAGTTATTTGCACCTTCAAAAGACCAAGGTTCCTGGTCCTCAGCACAGTTTTTGCCAGGTAGGCAGAGATACATGTTGAATATGCTAATGGTATGGCTATAGTATAGTATAATCTCCTATTTTGATCTTTAATATCCTATTTCCCCCTCTTCTCAATCACATACATAAACATGTTAACCAAATAATAAAAATTAGCTTATAAAACCAAACAGAATACCTTTTTTTCTTCAAACATATTTTTATGTAACTTTATGTATGTAAGCAGAGGAAAAAATTTAAATTAATATATTCTACAATTAAATAAGAGCGAGCACTTCACAAACACATGACTACAAATAGGCCTAATACAGACAAACACCCAGGATGTAAATTGTTAAAGCCAACTTACAAGGGCAGATATCCTTTGCACTATATAATGCCAAGCTATCATAAAATGTCATTTTTCATTCATTAATAGTGATTTTTTTCAATCATTAATAGTGAATAAATATAAAGCTATTAAGATGATTATTAAGTGATATTTATTTGGAGGGGGTGCCCTTTTTCAGTTTCAGCACATGCCCCTAAAAAGGTCTGTGCACGGCCCTGGACATCAGACACGTATTGTATTGCAGTAACTGTTGAGAAATCAAAAAAAAGTCTATCCTAGATTTAGAGGACAACAAATTATTACTCCAAGTAAGTATATTCTTTTACGTCAGGGTGAAAATAGCGCCACGCATCTGCAATATGAAAATAATCACACAGAGTACCAATAATATTACTAGTGAGGCCCATCTTTGGAGGAAATCTATCAGCTGAATTATCTAATACATCATTAAAATCTCCAGCAATAATGATAAAAGCATGTTGATATTTGTTTTTTAAAGCTTCAATATTCCTCTGTATTAAGAAAATAAGAGACTTGTTGGCAGATTTTAAGTTGTGGCCATATATATTACATATTATAAAAGTAGCATTATCAAGTTTGGTGACAATAATAACCCATCTTCCTTCGGTAGAAATCAACGATTCAACAATATCTCCTTTAAATTTGTTAATCAAAATGAGAACCCCAGCAGAGTGGTTAGATCCGTGACTAAAGTAAGTCTTGTCACCCCACTGTGATTTCCAAAAACGAACATCACCCTCACATGAATGAGTTTCTTGTAAGAATATTAAGTCAGCATTCATTCTTCTACAGTATAAGAATAAGGCTTTTCTTTTAGTGAGATCTCTCAAGCCACGAGTGTTTAACGATATAATACTTAAAGGAACACGCCCACATTTTGGGAATTTAGCTTATTCACCGTATCCCCCAGAGTTAGATAAGTCCATACATACCTTTTTCATCTCTGTGCGTGCTGTAACTCTGTCTGACGCAGCCCCCGCTAGCTTAGCTTAGCACAAAGACTGGAAGTTAATGGCTCCAACTAGCAAAACTGCTCCCAATAAGTGACAACATAATGCAAACATTTTCCTATTTATGTGATTTGTATAGTCACAGCGTGTACAAATAACAAGGTCATATGAGACACAGCCATCTTTTAACAGTATACATACTGGGAACTATATTCTCAGAAGATGAAGCACTGCTACTTGGGCGGAGTGATTTTCACAACTCTGATCGAACTCTCTGCTCCTCACCAGGGGCTTCTCGGTTGCTGCGAGCAAATCACTCCGCCCAAGTAGCAGTGCTTCGCCTTCAGAGAATATAGTTCCCAGTATGTATACTGTTAAAAGATGGCTGTGTCTCATATGACCTTGTTATTTGTACACGCTGTGACTATACAAATCACAACACATAAATAGGAAAATGTTTGCGTTATTTTGTCACTTATTAGGAGCAGTTTGCTAGCTGGAGCCATTAACTTCCAGTCTTTGTGCTAAGCTAAGCTAGCGGGGGCTGCGTCAGACCCAGTTACAGCACGCACGGAGATGAGAAAGGTATGTATGGACTTATCTAACTCTGGGGGATACAGTGAATAAGCTAAATTCCCAAAATGTGGGCGTGTTCCTTTAAAGAGTTAAATTCAAAGTCTTGCATTTGCATTAAAGAAAGAAAAGAAAGAAAGAAAATAACAGGACAGAGTAATTGAAAAGGAACACTAACTTACACTTTCACACTTTCAACAAAAAAAACTACAGTCGACGATCCACAATGGAGATGTTTATATCTAACCTCTTTAAGCTCTGTGAACTAACGTTAGCCATAGCCAGTAGCACGCACCCCTACGTGTATGTGCAGATCTGCGCAGATGTCACATTTTACAGACGCAAAATGAATCCCTGTAATCGTTTCGTGATTGGTTACTAGCCCATCAATCAAAATGTTGCTGAATAGGCATTGGCTGGCTTACTTTGGCTTACCCAATGTACGCTTCCTGTGCTTTTAAGTTCTCAAACCTTATCTGATTGGACAAAACAGAAACATGAGGCGTAGCTTTGCTACACAGAGCAGGAAGATGTTAATTTTCAGTTATAAGAATATAAATATTTTTTGAAAATAAACATGATCGATCATACTAACCGGAAGCGCGCATATAAACAAAGGAGCTTACGACTTTTAACATAATGTATTTCAATAAGATATATTTTTCGTGCCTGCACCACGTTTTTTAATCCTAATTTTTCTGGCCAATCAGGAAGCCGAACCGTCTACGTTCACATGGCGACTAACTGGTTGGAAATAGATAAGCGAATTGATCATTTAAAGGGGACATATTATGAGATTTTTTTTAAGATGTAAACTAAGTCTAAAATAGGTCTGAGCAAAAGTGTGCCGTTTTGGGTGTGTCATTTAAAATGCAAATGAGCGGATGAAGTGCAACCACTGATCACAATGATGGTGGTTTGTTGCAATTGAAACTCAATTGTGCTGTGAAATATTTTATCTCTCTCTTTCTCTCCATACTAAATGGTTGTGCTGTGGTTGGATAGTGCAGATAAAGGGGGCGGTATTACCTTATTCTGACATCACAATAAGGGCCAAATTACAATGACCTATTTTTCACATGCTTGCAGAAAATGGTTTACCAAAACTAAGTTATTGGGTTGATCTTTTTAATATTTTCTAGGTTGATAGAAGCACTGGGGACACAATTATAGCAGTTAAACATGGAAAAAGTCAGATTTTCATAATATGTCCCCTTTAAAGGTAAGTAAGAAATTATATAATATCATGTAAAAACAGTGAAATACGATAATATTATATCAAGGTAAAAGCTTAACGTTACATGATTTAACTATTTATTCGATGATGCGTGACAACGAAGCGTCCGGTATCAATAAACCGTTTCACTGACGGTCCCTATGAAACTTAACCATGGGTTTACTACATATGAAATAAAATAAAAACATGGTGGATATAGTTAAACCATGGTAACCGCAACTTAACCATGCTACGAAAATTATCCAAGGTTTTATTGTGGTAAAAGTGTAACCATGTTATTTAGGTGTATTGATTACTATGAGCAAAACCATTGTTTTACTACAGTAACCATGGTGTAATGGTTTTAAAAAACATGATTTTCAAAACTATGGTTATTTTGTGGTAACCATGGTTTTACTACAGTAACCATGGTTTTTTTAACTGTAGTAAAACCATGGTTAATTTTGCTACACCGACATGATTTGTGGTATTTGTAGTAACACTCTGGTCATACAAATGGCAATCATTTCACCAAAAAACATGGTTATTTCATTTTTACTATAATAACATTTGGTTACTTTTCATAATGGTGCAATTATAAATCTCTATGTGGGGGAAATAAGTATCATTAACGTTCATTTGCCCAATAAAATAGCCAAGAATTCAAATTTTCACCTAACTTTGTGCATGTATAATGTGTACACAGATAAATGTACACATATAAAGAAATCAAAACATTAAAGTGCATAAGTGAAGTTGTGTGTAATAAAGTAGAAATGAAACAGGAAAAAAGTATTTTCCACATTAACTGAAATGTATTTAACCCTTGTGCGTCAATTAAAAAAGTTACTCTGGGGTCCATAGAGGACACAAATGTCGGTCTGTCATTAAAGAAAAAAAAACTGTAAAAAACTAAAATAAGCCTTTCTTTGTGGACATGTTCAAATTCCCTCACTGTAAAACCCCTAACCTAAATCATGACCTTCTGTATTTGTCGTGGTATGAACAATTTTTTATCATTATGATGATTATAACAGCAGTGTTTCCCATACATAGGCTCTACTTGGGCGCTGCGCCCAGGTAAATTGCGACCCGCCCAGGAAAAAAAAATCACTTTACGAATTTCTGTATTTTCTGAACTCGACTGGATGACCCGTGTTGTGTTGAGAAAGAGAAAGAGAGAGAGAGAGAGGTGTTGAGAGAGAGAGAGCAAGAGAGAGGTGGGGGTCGGGCGACCGTGAAGATGATGTACGCATCATAAACTCATCATCCGCGGCAAACTGGATCAACTGCTGCACATACGGAGCAGCCAGGGAACTACACTGCGACCAAAATGGTCGCATATGCTTATAGCATCCAAGTTGGCTTCATTTTGCGTGCAAGCACGTTGTGTCTCTCCCGTTGAGTGTCCGTTCACGTGCTCTCTGTTTCTCAATGAATTTGGGTGCGACGCGAAGCAACCTCGGTGTCACATTGTATCCTTTCATGTTTCTGAACTTGAGCAGAGTTTTAACATTAGTTTTAACATTTAACATTATTTTTTCACTGAGGACGCGGGACCCGTACGGTTCCGGGTTTATATTTTAAATGGTCAGTCGGGTCCGGGTCGGTCCTAGTTCATTACTTCGGGTCCCGAGTCTGATTAATATTGTGTGTAAAACCCGAGTCCATCGGAGAACGGCCGTGAGCGCTACCGCGCTAAAGCTCGAGTGCTGTTTCAGACCACGCGCCGCTTCATTTTCTTTATCCCATTTTTTTATAATCTTATTATTAGACCATATCTTTACTAAAATCTAAACAGTTTTCACAGAGATTGTAGCAAAAAGCAGTGCTAATACTGAACGAGCAAAGCTCTAGCTGACTCAGGATATAAAAAACGCAAAGCTGTAATGTAAAGTCTGTCATCGGGACAGCAAGTAGACTTTTAAATCTGAAATAATGAGTGGATTAAGCTTTTTTTAATCGGCAAAAGAGTAATAGAAAGCAGAAGCAGTAAAAGTGCCTATCTAATAGAAATTATTACCATTATAACATAAGTCACATTTATAATCTATAGACCTGCACTGTCTATTAATAGGCTATACATAGTATTGTATATATTGAGTTTGATAAAAGGGGTCATCAAATTACTTCATATATCAGTGCAAAAACATCAAGTGTTTTCGTGGTGCTTTGACAAACAGTGTCAGCTTTGTTTATGTCAAAGAAAGTTTGGGGTGGTTAGATTAATGAACTATAATGTGAAATTAATATTAATGTTTAATAAATCAAAGTATTGTGTTGTGTCACACATTAGTTCTTTGTCACATGTATAGTATACCATTTTTTGTCGGTGGATAATGATTGCCCTTTTCACAAGCTACCACCACAAGTAAATTTCAGATCTATGGGAAACACTGTAACAGGCTGTTTCCTACAGGAGAAGATGGATCCATTACTGCCCAAGCAGTGTGCTAAAAAATAGGCAACAAAGGAGGCCAAGGCACTGGCAAATCGAAACACATGCTTCAAAAGTCAACAGTCAAGGACCAAAACATGGCTTGTGAGGAAGGTATATCTACATATATCTTGGCACTAGGGCAGTTTATGTGTTTCCACACTATGTTTACGCTGCAGCATATAATGTTTTTGTGCTTGTCATTAAAATGTCTTCAGCTGAAAAGAGATGTCGACACTTCACCTCGACTCCATCAGAGAAGCAGTATCTCGGCCAGCTTCATTTGACCTTTGGAAAATACAATGGTCAAAGCTTTAAATGGCCGGTCAAGAACGATGTTGGCTACATTAAGTAGTGAGTATGTTTCACAAAACAGAATAAACTTTTTCATAAATTAATTATATTATGTCACATTTCAGTATCATTGATCTGCATGTAAAAGAATGCCGGCATCCTGAAAAAAAACAAATACCTCGAGGTCAACGTGGACAGGGCCATGGGCAGGGCCGCTTCAGGTCATTCACGTTCCTCAAGATGTGGCAGTGGTACAGCCTGCACAAGACCCTATAGATTGACCGGCAAGCTGGGACCGGCCAAGAGAGAAAAATGGTGCAGGAGGCGTATACCTCAACAAAGCAGTGGCTGCGGATGAAGAAGGAGGACATCACCACCAAGTCCCTGAGGCGCTTCAGGCGCTACATTCTCGATAGATAGGTAGGTTACGGTGACCTCCACAAGCAAGGCTGCGTCTGATGAGCGTCCAGAGCAGCCAAGTCTACTGTGCATCCAGAGCAGCCGATACTCCTGTCGTCCTCAGCACCTGGTGAGTCTCCCCCTGATGCTCGCCCCGAGGAGCCGCCATCGACCTCCAACAGCCAGACTGCGTCTGCCACCACCTTGCCACAGAGTGACTATTCTGTAAGTGTAAAATCACAACATACACAAGCAATGTTAATGGAATTTCACAAATCCCTTGGTTACTAACCCCCACCACATTATGGAAAATAAATAACTAAATGTGGTGCGTTGCAGGAAGGCTGGGTGCGGCTGTGGGAAGACTCCAATGTAGGGCCCTATAATTTCTGCGATCACGGAATCGCGTACAGACTCGCGAAATTGGCAAATTAACATGGAATCTAGTGTTAACACGGAATTTGGCGGAATTTTACATATGTTGAATAAAATTCTGTCTTTGTGTGGGAGAGTGTGTCTGGGGGAAATGCAGACTGGGGGAAGCAAATCTGGATGACACACCCCCTCCTGTCATTTCAAGACCCCCTCCCAAACACTGAAACCATTGGGAAGCGGCTCTCTATGACTCTGCTTTTGTCATTGAAAAAATTAAGAAATTCGACGCTAAGTCCTCAGTTCCAAGCAGTTCCCACATGACATTTATGTGACCGGAGAACTGTTATTGTGTAAGTTTTGTCAACATTCCGTTCACTGGGAGCACAAAGATACATGCACTCTCTCATCCACGTCTCTCTCACTGCACCTCTCTCACGTGCAAGCGCTCTCACGTCTGTCCGAAGTCCGAAAACAAATTCTCGTTTATTTGTTCAGTTTTATGCGTTTCAAGCGAGCTGAGGCAAACTATCCCTGGTGTTTAAAATATAATCATCTGCATCGTGGCATCGCTCTCTGTCTCTCTCTCGCTCGCACGTGCAGAGAGCTGCGCGCTCATGCTGTCTGAAGTCAGATCAGTAAGTAATAATCCTGTGTATGTTTGTAAAGTTATATGCATTTCAAGCGATTGTGTTTAAATCTGGATCCCGTTCCCGCTGGACCGATGTGTTTAAGGCACTTCTGATATTTTGAGAAATGTTTGTAACCAAATCGTTTGTGTACCCCATTCACTTCCATAATATTATTTTTTCCTACTGAAGTCAATGGGGTCCACGAATGGTTTGGTTACAAACATTCCTCAAAATATCTTCCTTTGTATTCATCAGAACAAAGACATTTGTACGGGTTTGTAACAACGTGAGAGTGAGTAAACGATGACAACATTTTCTTTTTTGGGTGAACTATCCCTTAAACACACATGAATGCTGATCTGTGATTGATGTGTGGTCTCTCTCTCACTCCGATGTGTGTTTTTTAGGTACGTTACATCTGCGACGTGTCCGTTTGGTACACCATGGCGACAGAGGTGGTTTCCTGTGGACCGTGCCTCAAGGCTGCCAGGGGTGGAGCGAGTGGTCCCATTGGTCGGTGGCGAGGCTCATCGGGCCAGGTTTCCGGCTGTGCTGACTGTAAAGTCTGTGGTTTGCCTCCTGCGTGACCGCACAGAGGGGAACACCATGATTAAGGTGTGTCGGCAGGTGCAGGAGAACCATATGGAGGACTACTATCAGAGGAAGTACCTCTACACCACGCTCCTCATGGCCCTGGTGAAACCCGGAGGCATTGTCTCTGCGTTGGGCCACGGGGAGTTCCAGGCGGCACCTCTTCCCAGAGAGCTACCCTGCGCGCGGCTCCTGCTGCACACCTTACTCGTGGCTGAAGCGGAAAATGTTCATGACTACCAGAGTTAGATACTGTCCACGTTCGGCACCGTCTTGAAAATGGACTCCTGAAAGAAGGCACCACATAAGCACCACATTTGAACACCACATTATGCAAAACTAAACTAAACTGTTTTGTATTTGTTTGTTTTGTTGTAGGTGTTGAAGAAATTGTCTGGGGACGGCAACGGCTCAGTCATCAGCATCGGGAACGAGTTCTCCCAGATCGTGTCCTTTGTTGGAGTCTGTGGAAAAGCTGGGGCCCATGTGCCGTGGCGTGATGAAGCGGTTTCGGCTCGCCAATCAACCTGTACCCAAGATCCTTTACATCGACCGGAGATGCTGCAAGACACAGGGTCCGAGGGCCATGGAGACGCTCTTCCAGCCTTGGGTGGATGACGGGATGGTGGTGAGGCTGGACATCTTCCACTGGCATCTTCTTGACGAGGATGTGGTCCGGCGTTACATCTCCCAGGACCAGCTCAAACATCATGTCCATCGTGTCACCCTCTGTGCCCAGGAGACATTTCGTCTTGTCCACCTAATCATTGAAGAGCTCAAGGGTCTAGCAGGGCTCGTTGAGAGCGATGTCAGCCTCTTCAAGTCCCCTGGTGGGAAAACTCATGCACAGACACGGGCACACATACACACACATACAATGTTAATATGTGCAAAATGACAACAGCTCACCATGCATCTTTGTGTGTTTTTGTGTTTACAGCAGACATTGATGAGATGTGGGCCAGCCAGCAGTGACACCTGGAATGCATCCAGGACCCACCAGGCATGGCCATGTACCGGGTTGCCCGCACAACGACCATCAACGGTGTGGACCTGCCCTATTACAAGAGCCTGCGTGGGAGCAACAGCCTTGAGGGGTACCACAAGTCGCTGCCCCAAATGATTCCAGGTAATTCAAGGGGGGAAAATATGTGTTTAATTGCAAAAATGACAACACATGTTCCTTTTGTGTCATTCTGATAATACCTGTGGTTGGGATGTTCAGGTCCCCACTGTGCGGCAAAGCCTTACCAGGTCTACCTCATTAATGGAATCGGCAGGTGGAACTCCGACCGCAGCTCGGACGGCGTGTTTGGGGGCAGAGGCCGGCACCACCGAGTCTACTCAGCGCCGCTCATTGATCGCCTCAAATCATGATGCCAGCTGCTGTTTGGTGAGAAAGTGGAAGAGATCTTCAGGGCCCCGGCCTGACAGGCGCTAACGCATACTTCCGCATTTGTCCACGACACTGTTGTCATGTGGTTTTTATGTCATTAAAGGCGGTAACAAAGGGTCACGTGGATATTAATGTCATTGACAGGCGACTGCACTCCCCCGTGTCACTGTTAAGAATGGCAATTTTCTCACGATTTACAAGTAGTTGAAAACATTAGAGATATTGATATAGATATCAGTTGGACAAAATATATAACACTGGCCTAGTGGTATTTGGATATTTTACTGCAAATATCTTACAAACCTAGAGTCCAAAACGTCCAAAAAATATCTTTTTAGGTGTATTTCCATTAGAATGGCGATACAATGCATTTGTATTGTAAGTGTGTTTAATTGCTCATGAATCATGTTTTCAGTTATGTATTTTAGTGCACTATTTTAGTGTTGTTGCATTTTAGTATACTATTTACAATTGAAGTGTAGTCAAAAAGATGTTAAGTTGAAGTTAATACATAATTGAATACACTTAATTATACTTGGATTTGACGAAAATAGCACAAAATGTAGGAAATATACTTATTACACTTTTTTAAAGTATATTTTTAATAGAATTATTTTTCACCTGGGATGAAAAACAAGACATTGTATGCATTGGAACTTACCTACTTACTATGTGCTTGTCAAGCTGCTGTGGCTGCTCTCTACCTAAACCTTCTTGTTCCAGCCCAGAGAAGGCCAGCATCCTTAAGGCCTATGACAGGATCCAGCACTGGGTCTTGGGGGATGACCCAATCCTGTGCAAGGCAGGCATCCCTCTCCCCAAATAAACACTAAAACATTGAGGGACTTCATCCGCCAGCAGGAGAGGCTGGTGAACCTGCATGCCACAAGGCGGCCAGCCGTTATCTCCAAGACCACTATGTGTCATCTGAAGAGCTGCCTCCTGCACCGTGCCAACCTGCCGTCCTCCCTCCACCTGACTAAGACTCGGAGCCTGCAGCTACAGACCCACACCCAGAGACCCGCACTCTCAGACACCTCGTTTTTCGAGACAGCACCTCCTGTCAAAATGGATCGGATAAACATTTAAAGAAACGTGAGTTTCGTCAATTTTATTAAGCGAATCATACTCAATCAAATTGTTTTTTAATCAAACTACTTTACACAAGTAGTTGAATAGTTAACACCAACATATGAATAGTAATTTAATATTTGTAAAGATAGATTGTAACAAAATTTCAGCCGTTAATGTATGTTTTTTTGTTGTTGCCTTTTTTCTCCCGAAAATATTTATAGCTAAATAATATAGATAGCTAACGTTAGCTTTTAACCTTGGACTTTTTGTAGACAAGCCATTGTAAATATTTGATTAAAATGAGTTGACCAATTTAATACATTCCCGGACAGGGATTAGACTAGTCTTAGACTAAAATAAATATAAGAGCTGCCCAAACTGAAAACAACTTGCACTGACATCCTAAAATACATCAGTGGGCATTGCTTGGCTTCAAAATGTACACAAGTAAAGTTTTTAGTAAGGCATGTTTGATCAAACTAGTTATATTTTCTAATTAAACTAAGTCCTGGTTTAAAATAATCCCTTTTCGGGAAACCACCCCAAAGTGTGTTAATATCAAAGAATGACTACGTTTACATGCTGTAAATATTCAGGTTATGATCAGGTTAAGGTCGGGTTTCGGGTTTCTGAAACATTCGGAATAATCCGTTTACATGCGTGAGCAGAGAGAGTTACCCCTGTATACATGGAATTGGCAATATCCCGATGTAAACTGTGATTAAAAGGTAAATGCGGTGATTTTGCGTGGCTCACTATTGCGCAATGCGGTTTTACCGCCTTCATTTACTAAAATAAAATTATTATTTAAATCCAGAACAAGCTGCACCGATGTAGAAGCAGGGTAGGCTAAGTTACATGTCTTTCCTTTTATGAGAAAAAGATTAACAAGCTATAATAGGCTTCAGCTAAATATACTTTTGAAAAAAAAAATTATTGAAGAACGATTTTCTAACAAGAAGGTTTTTTAAGTGCATATTTACAGAGCATCGGTAAATACAGAACACAACAGTGTCTTAAAGAAATTAAAATTAGACAGTATTCATGCAACTATAAATGTACAAAACGAATGCAATAGCTTACAGAAGGCAATTAATATTTATTTATGGCATTTTCAATAATATATTAGTAGATAAATTAACATCTATAAAGTATGAAAACGAATAAATCATTATTTTGGCTAAATTAAGCTGGATGGATAATTTTTATAATTGTCATCCTTTCAGAACAAGCTTATATGCTATCTATAATAACTTACATTATATTCTGAGTGTTACTTGGCCGAAAATATGTAGAAATACATGCAAGTAAAAAAGTACAGAACAAAAATGTTTACCTCACGCGGATAGAACGAAAAGCCGTTAATTAAGCGGACTGAGAACGTGCAGAAACAGTCGAGTCGGCAGATGATCACCAATGTTCATAATGTTTCACGCAGGTACTGTTGATGATAAACTTTCATATCTAAATGTCAGGTATATTCAGTCAGTTAATAATAAAGCCGCCGGCGTTATTGCAACATCCTTATCCACGGAGCGGACGCTGTGTACAAAGAAAAAACCTAAGGTTTTTATTTTAAGTGGTTTTAATGCTGGTAAGCAATCAGTTATATTATGCCACTTTGTATTTGTGTTGATCAGTTATAAATTAAAGTAATTTTAATCTTAGAAACTGCATCAAGATGCAGACGACGCTACAGTTATTCTGTCATCTTTAACTTTTTCACACATTCACTGTATTTAACGATTTATGAATAGCATAGTATTACATTTTGAATTCAAATTCACGCAAAAAAAAAAAAACAAGTTACTCTCATAACTATTGCCAATCTATTTGGCCTTATTATACATGTATGCTTTGAAAAACAAGAATAGCTATATAATAATTTAACGGTTGTTGCAATTGGTTTCCTCCTCGCTCTAAAAGTGTGGCGCATCTCTCTCGCCATGCTTACCTCTACTCCCTGCGGGTTTTTTTGGCGCATACAAGAAGTTTCTCTACTCAAAAGACCAAGATTCCTTGCGAATAGAACATGCGCAGTACACAAATCAATGTTCCTTTTGATGGGAATATTCCGATGCGCGTTTACATGACCAAAATGTCGGGTTAGAAAAGAGGTAACCCAGGGGTAATATTCGGGATTTTAAAAACAGGAATATGAGCATATTCGGGTTTTTGCCGGTGTTTACATGGACGTCCGCGACCGGGTTATTGCTAATATTCCGGATTTGAACGGGTTATTGGCTGCATGTAAACGCAGTCAATGTCATCATTAATTATTTAATCAGATTTACTGTTTGACCTTTTTTTAATTACCGGACCTTTTCTCCTAAAACTATAAATTAAATTAATTAATGCAGGAGTAATTATTTTACTTTATATCATTTATGTAGACTACTTAATTGAGTTCTTAAAAAGTAAGTATTAAAATGAATCAATATTAATTTAACTGTGATATAAATTTGTTTCCAGCCATTTACAACTCATACAATTGACTAATAATCAAATGTACTATGCCTTCACTATTTATTAATTAGCCCATTGTATTAACATGTCAGCTAGAATGTGTCATTTGGCCTTTTGTTTGGGTTCCTTGTATGGACTCTGTAGGGTGGTCTTAAAATTTGAATTTGAGTTTGACTCATTTATGGCCTATGTGAAATGAAGGCATTATCCTGGCAGGAAGCTGAGGAGGTGTTCCTCCACGGCCCTTCTTATTACTCTAGGTATGCTTGTAATTTGTATTTGCAAAAATAGTATTTTATTACACAATATTCCTGACAATGGCATTCATCTTTTATTGAAGTCAAGGAATTTGACAGGGCAGTTTCCAAAAGACTGAAAAAGAGGAAAAAAGTAACGTCACTAACACAATTCTTTCTTCCTTTTATCTTTGCTTTCTCCTGTTTACAGCAAGATGATGTTTAGTTGTTTGTTCAATAAAGTACAGAATTGTATATTATTGGTGTTTTGTCTATTATTATTTAAGTTTTGCTTCATATTAAAAATATAAAAAACTGGTTTTGTAATGTTAGCATAATAAAATGTTAATAAGACCATTATGGGTTGAACTGAAAGAAAAATTGAAATTTTAATTTAAAAAAAAACATTGTAGCAATATAATATCACATAATATTTTTTAGTAGATAGTACAATCTGTAATTGTATACCTTCCATCAGTAATTTTCTTTCAATTACACCCACGCTCAAAAAATACTGCAGACTACTGACTTGTTAGTCAGAGAATACAGAGAGTTTTTTGGCACATGCATTAAGCAGGAAACGCAAATATTTATTTGGATAACTTTAAATAAAACGATATTGTAATATTGCATTCTATTGTTTTCAATGCCATTTGGATGAAGGTGTTATACAGTACGATCTTCCAAACAGCAGGGGGCGCTATCTCGAAAAACGAGGGGTCTGAGAATGCGGGTCTCTGGGTGTAGATCTGTAGCTTCAAGATAATACTCAGGCTGACTGGCAACTTGTAAAAAAAATGCTGATAAAGAAAGAGTTAACTGTAACACAGTTACAAAGTAAAGAATGAGCACAATTATTTGTATGTTTTTATTTATAGTATGAATACTCGAATCAGTCAAATGACTCCAACTGTATTTAGAAACTCATGTTTTTATTATAAAACAGTGATCAAATATTGAATCATCCTTAATCATAATGAATTACAGTTTTTAAACGATAACATTGATGTTAAGATATCTAACACAAATATGCATTGCAAGAAAAAATCCCAGGGTTAGTTAAAGGAACAGTATGTAGGATTGTGGCCAAAACTGGTATTGCAATCACAAAACGTGTGGCTAAAACTGGTACTGCAATCACACAGCTGGTGGCCAATATACCAAACGACAACATAAACATCAGTTGAGGGCTGCAACTCCACTTTTTAAATGACAATATCCTGGCCAGACCGCTGTTGTGAGTGATATAAGTATTTGAAATGAAAATTATTTCTTAATGTCTAGTGACATTTTAGGGCCATTTAATGATTAATTGATATAAATTTCTTACATACTGTTCCTTTAATTTTATGACATTTTCTTCACTTCTAAAACACAACAAAATTAAATGCTTAATTTAAAATACAAGTAAACGAAACGGAAAATGTATATGCAGTGAACAGTACATTAGCTCATTAATTTCTATAATATTTTGAGGATAAATAAACTCCACCGAAGATTCACACGCAAAGCGCAGTTCTGAAAAAATGACCGCGTGAGGGCGCTTTGGAGGCGCTTGTGTGCGTTGGTTGCTATTATTCAAACGAATAAGTTTTTTTTACTGTTTTATAAGTATCAGATTTTGCAGATAATTTGTTTAATCAATGCGTATTCATATTGTGGTAGCACGGGCTGTTATATATTGTAATCGAAAAGATATATTAACTTTTATGTTTTTTCAGTAGAGGAAAGATGTTCCGATTGGTCGATGCACTGTTTGTCCCGCCTCTCCTCCATTGTGATTGGACAAAAGCGATTTACAGAGCGCCATTTTTTTATTAGCAGAATAACAATTGCTTTACAAAGCATCTTTAAAAAAAATGTATAATATAAAATTAATATGTATATTTGTTGTGGAATATCATTTATTTTATAAAAATCCTTTTAGCCAATGGGGGGCCTGCTCCACCGTAAGCTCCGCCTATGCCTGCATTTACAGTATACAGTATAAAAGACACTTTAATCTGTTAATAATTTGTGATGCTGGCAAAATGAGTAAGCAAATTAACATTTTTGTTATTTAGATTTTATAATTCTCGAATTTAAAAAAGTCCCAGGGTTAGTTTATTTTAGGAGATTTTCTTCACTTCTAAAACACAACAAAATTCAATGCTTAATTTAAAACACAAGTAAAAACGAAACGGAAAATGTATATGCAGTGAACAGGACATTAGGCCCATTAATTTCTATAATATTTTGAGGATAAATAAACTCCACCGAAGCTTCACACGCCAGGCGCAGTTTCAAAAATTGACCGCTTGAGGGCGCTTTGAAGGCGCTTGGGTGCGTTGGTTGCTATTATTCAAACGTATAAGTTTTTTTTTACTGTTTTATAAATATCAAATTTTGCAAATCATTTGTTTAATCAATGCGTATTCATATTGTGGTAGCACGGGCTGTTATATATTGTAATCGACAAGATATATTAACTTTTATGTTTTTTTCAGTAGTAGAGGAAGAATGTTCCGATTGGCCGATGCACTGTTTGTCCCGCCTTTCCTCCATTGTGATTGGACAAAAGCGATTTACAAAGCGCCATTTTTTTATTAGCTGAATAACAATTGCTTTACAAAGCATCTTTAAAAAAAATGTATAATATAAAATTAATATGTATTTTTGTTGTGGAATATCATTTATTTTATAAAAATCCTTTTAGCCAATGGGGGGCCTGCTCCACCGTAAGCTCCGCCTATGCCTGCATTTACAGTATACAGTATAAAAGACACTTTAATCTGTTAATCATTTGTGATGCTGGCAAAATGAGTAAGCAAATTAACATTTTTGTTATTTAGATTTTATAATTCTCGAATTTAAAAAAGTCCCAGGTTTAGTTTATTTTAGGAGATTTTCTTCACTTCTAAAACACAACAAAATTCAATGCTTAATTTAAAACACAAGTAAAAACGAAACGGAAAATGTATATGCAGTGAACAGGACATTAGGCCCATTAATTTCTATAATATTTTGAGGATAAATAAACTCCACCGAAGCTTCACACGCCAGGCGCAGTTTCAAAAATTGACCACTTGAGGGCGCTTTGAAGGCGCTTGGGTGCGTTGGTTGCTATTATTCAAACGTATAAGTTTTTTTACTGTTTTATAAATATCAAATTTTGCAAATAATTTGTTTAATCAATGCGTATTCATATTGTGGTAGCACGGGCTGTTATATATTGTAATCGACAAGATATATTAACTTTTATGTTTTTTCAGTAGTAGAGGAAGAATGTTCCGATTGGTCGATGCACTGTTTGTCCCGCCTTTCCTCCATTGTGATTGGGCGGCTGGATAAAAGCGATTTACAGAGTGGCACTTTTTATAAATACACATATTATTTCCAGAATAACGATTGTTTTGTAAAGCATCTTAAAAAGTAACGTTTTAAAATTTATAAGAACCTAAATTAATATATATATTTTATGTAGAATATAATTTATTTAATAAAAATCCTTTTAGCCAATGGGGGGCCTGCTCCACCGCAAGCTCCGCCTATGCATGCATTGAGCTGCAAGTATTACAAATTTGTCATTTTAGATCTCTATGATAAAATGTTGCTGATTTTACTTAAAACATATGCATTTTGTGAATACACGAAAAAGTTAATCTATGAAAAATAATTCATTGCACCTCAGTGATGACTATAATGACAGTCTCGATCTCATATCTTTGGACGTCTCTTTGTTGTGCATTTAAATCATTAATATTTAATAAAAGGCGGTCTTTACTCTGATTTTATACCATTCAAGAGTGTTTTGCATTTACAGGATACAGTATAAAAGACACTGTAATTTGTTAATCATTTGTGATGCTGGCAAAATGAGTAAGCAAATGTAATTTTTTGTTATTTAGATTTTAAAATTCTCGATTTTAAAAAATCCCAGGGTTAGTTAATTTTAGGAGATTTTCTTCACTTCTAAAACACAACCAAATTCAATGCCTAATTTAAAATACAAGTAAAAACGAAACGGAAAATGTATATGCAGTGAACAGTACATTAGCTCATTAATTTCTATAATCTTTTAAGGATAAATAAACACCGAAGCTTCACATGCCAGGCGCAGTTCTAAAAAATGACCGCGTGAGGGCGCTTTGGAGGCGCTTGTGTGCGTTGGTTGCTATTATTCAACTGAATACGTTCGTTTTTTTACTGTTTTATAAGTATCAGATTTTGCAGATAATTTGTTTAATCAATGCGTATCCATAGTGTGGTAGCTCGGGCTGTTATATATTGTATTCACAAGATATATTAACTTTTATATTTTTTCAGTAGTAGAGGAAAGATGTTCCGATTGGTCGATGCACTGTTTGTCCCGCCTCTCGTCTATTGTGATTGGACAAAAGCGATTTACAAAGCGCAATTTTTTATTAGCAGAATAACAATTGCTTTATAAAGCATCTTTAAAAAAATTAAAATGTATAATATAAAATTAATATGTATATTTGTTGTGGAATATCATTTATTTTATAAAAATCCTTTTAGCCAATGGGGGGCCTGCTCCACCGTAAGCTCCGCCTATGCCTGCATTTACAGTATACAGTATAAAAGACACTTTAATCTGTTAATCATTTGTGATGCTGGCAAAATGAGTAAGCAAATTAACATTTTTGTTATTTATATTTTATAATTCTCGATTTTAAAAAAATCCCAGGGTTAGTTTATTTTAGGAGATTTTCTTCACTTCTAAAACACAACAAAATTCAATGCTTAAATTAAAATACAAGTAAAAACGAAACGGAAAATGCATATGCAGTGAACAGTACATTAGTCCATTAATTTCTATAATCTTTTGAGGATAAATAAACACCGAAGCTTCACAAGCCAGACGCAGTTCTAAAAAATGACCGCGTGAGGGCGCTTTGGACGCGCTTGTGTGTGTTGGTTGCTATTATTCAAATGAATACGTTTTTTTTTTACTGTTTTATAAGTTTCAGATTTTGCAGATAATTTGTTTAATCAATGCGTATCCATAGTGTGGTAGCTCGGGCTGTTATATATTGTAATCACAAGATATATTAACTTTTATGTTTTTTCAGTAGTAGAGGAAAGATGTTCCGATTGGTCGATGCACTGTTTGTCCCGCCTCTCCTCCATTGTGATTGGACAAAAGCGATTTACAGAGCGCCATTTTTTTTATTAGCAGAATAACAATTGCTTTACAAAGCATCTTTTAAAAAAATGTATAATATAAAATTAATATGTTTATTTGTTGTGAAATATCATTTATTTTATAAAAATCCTTTTAGCCAATGGGGGCCTGCTCCACCGTAAGCTCCGCCTATGCTTGCATTTACATCTGTTAATCATTTGTGATGCTGGCAAAATGAGTAAGCAAATTACAATTTTTGTTATTTAGATTTTGAAATGCTCTATTTTAAAAAAAAAATCCCAGGGTTAGTTAATTAGGGGTTCAGCGAAAAATCGGCAGCAGGAAGTAGCCGACACTGACAGCCGGAAGTCCTACCATATTAGGAAGGACTAGGCTGTAATTCTGGGGCACGTTCAATCTCACACCGGTGCGCAACGTTTTGCTACGGTTTCCGGGTTGAACGACATGTTTCCTTGAAACGGTGTGCAACGGAATCCAACAGGTTTTAGAAGCGTTTTCTCTTGTTTGGTGGGTGTGTCAGAAATGTCAGCCCAATCAGCGGCAAGATGTATAAAACCACGCGATAGTAAAGAGACAGCTCTCTCAATGGGTTCAAGTTGGAATGTTGTCTTTCATTCTGGACAGCAAGGTCAGTGACTGTAACATCGAGGGTATTTTACAGTATTAAACACACATTTTTTTTTTATTGCATGTTCATTAAACATTACAGAAAAGAAAACAAACAACATTACATAACATACATAACAGGGGGAGACGCATAACAGACCTTACTACGTTACATTAACATACAAAGTTTACACAGAGAAAACAAAAAACGTTATTTTCCATTACAAAGCCAAACGAACCAGATCATCATAAACTAGATAAGATTAAGAGATGTTTTCTTCTTTTTCTTCTTTTTAATATTTGTTTTAAGAGATTCCAAGAAAATTTTTAAATCTATACAAAAAAGATTAAAGGCAGGTTTTTTTGACTGTATTTTAGATTTATTTAAATGAAATTTCCCTAATAGAATCATCAATTTTACTGCAAAATCAACATCAGAGGAGCCAGAATTACATTCCAGAAAAAGAATCATAAAGTCATCAATTACAACTAACTTGTGAAATGTGTCAAAAATCATCATAGATACTCGTTTCCAAAAGTTTACAGAAAAGATACAGGAGCAAAACAAATGAGTAAGGGTTTCAGATTCAGTATCACAGAAAGAACATAAAGGAGATATCTCTTTGTTAAACTTATTAACAAAAACGTTGTAAGGATAATATCGGTGTAGAATCTTAAAATGTATTTCTTTTACCTTATTAGGGAGTAAAAAGTAGTTATATTCTGACCATATTTTGTCAAAAGATGTATGTAAAACATCTGTTTCCATCTTGTAATTGCTTTTGGATAGCAACTTAGTTGTTAAACAAGAGACTTACTAATATGGAGATTATTACACTTCTTATCCATAATATTAATACCTCCAATAACAATATTTGGAATCTGTCTTGCAACCATGTTATAGCTTAAATGTGTTTTAACAAGGAGAAGCAATTTAATAGAGATGTTTTTTACAACCACATTATATTCTCTAAGGGATGGCTTCAACCCTGATACAGATAAAAATTGCTAATAAGTATAAACATCACCATTTCTGTTTAATAAATCTGAAACGAAAACAATTCCTTTTTCTATCCAATCTTTTTTAAACATGGACTTATTTTTAGACAAAACATACTGATTATTCCATAAAATGCAAGAATGTGGGGAAAAATTGTGCTTGAAAGCTATTTTCCAGGCTTCCAAGCATTGTTTATGATAATTGGATAACTTAATGGGAAGTTTACTACATTTAAAGTCACAAGAAAGCAAAAATTTTAACCCACCACATTTCTCAAAAATCAAATTGGGGATATGAAACCACAAAGAGTTTCTATGGGCCAGACAATGTTTTATCCAGTTAATTTTAAAAGTTATGTTAAGTGTATTAAAGTCCAGGGGCCGTATTCACAAAGAATTTTATTTTACCACTATGAGTACTCCTAAATCGCACTAAAAGATTTTAGCTAGGAGTTTTCTCTTAAAAGTTATTCACAACGCCTTTCAGACCTACTTTTAGTAAGGAAAAATGATTACTCCTAAACTAAGAGTGAGTCTTCGTTGCTACGGATGACGTCAATTCTCATGCACGAGCTGCCTTGCAATGACCACGGTGATTGGTTGTTAGATGACAGGGCTGTCATGCGGAACATAACAGACGCACCAAATCATGGAATTACAATATCGAAATATGTCTGTGTCCTACACAAGATAATAATAATAGTAATGCCATCAAAATGCATATATAAAAGAAAAGTCGTGAATTTAATTAAATTAAATCAAGGTAGCCTAATACAAATGAAAACCGCCAATTGCCTAATAATAAAAAACGACATTGCATTAACACTTGCTTGATTAATGTACATCCTATTAGCCTAAATAGACTACTTAAAGCAAGGAAATGTTGCCCATATTAAAGAAGCCTGCCTAATAATGTAATAAATAAATTATGGTGGATTATGAACTCGCCAAAACGAAAAAGAAAGCCCAAATGGATGCAAGATCAGTTACTGCTGCTGGCCCAGTTGGTGCTGGAAAAAAGACACGTAATAAAAGGGAAATTCGGCACTGAGATATCAAGGAAAACTAAGCGTGAGACATGCGAGAAAGTGATGCGCGGGTCAATGTACAAAACAACTGGCACCCGACCAACGTTTTCAACTAACCCGCCCGCTCCCTGGCCCGCATTTTTTTAAGTAGTAATTGTTTAATAGTTAATTGCCATCTTTATTTCAAACGACCCGACGGAACGCGACCCGAATATCATAAAAAATATTTTTGGATGACTCGTAACCGCGGGTGACCGCATGCATCCGCTCATTTCGGATCAACCCGCGCATCACTGGGGAGAGGATTTGTTGCAGATCAATGCAGCATTCCCGCTTATGTCGCGGACCCCGGACGAATGCGAGAGGCGGTGGTATATGCATTACAATCGCAGTAGAGGGTTTAGATTGCAGCCTTTAAACAGACTAGCATGGCAACAGGTATGCCTATAATATTAAATATTTAATTTCATTATTGTTTCATGTAATTCTAAAAAACTTCCTGCTTGTCATGAATGTAATGAATTATGAAACAAATGTCATAAACAATATGCTTACATTAAAGTGTGCTTTTAAGTGTTATGTGCAATGCTTTTGAGTTGGTGAAACTGTCCATGTTAAGGAGGATCAGCACCTAAGGCATTTTAAGATCCTTTGTGAATAGGTCTTAGTGAGTTAGGAGTCCTCTCGACTTCTTTTAAGCTGTCCCAGACTTAGGTGCTACTTTTAGGGCTAAAATGCTTCGTGAATTACTTTTAGTGAAAAAAATTAGGAGTCCTAAAGTTAGGAGTGACACGCCCATTATTTTTAGGAGTTGCTCCTAAATTCGCCAGTTAGGAGCTACTTTTAGCCTTAAAATTCTTTGTGAATACGGCCCCAGGACATTAAGACCACCTTGTGAAAAAATCCTAATAACAGTCTTTCTTTTTATATATTCAGATCTATTTCTCCAAATAAACTGAAAGACAGCTTTTTCAATGAGAGAACACATTTTCGGGTTAACATACAGAGAGAGAGCAGGGTATACAAGCCTCGATAAACCTTCAGCTTTAGAAAGTAAAACACGTCCATGGATTGTCAGATTCCTTTGCAGCCAACAGTTAAAAACAGATTTTGTTTTGGCTAAGCATTTTGAAAAGTTCAGGTCAACTCTTTCATTAGGACATTTGCTAATTAGGATACCAAGATATCGGACTGTTTGTTTAACCTTGATACCAGAAATCTCTGTAACATTGGAGTCATGAATAGTCAAAATCAGAAGGCATCAGAAAATAATTTTAAAGCATTTAAAATATTGGGAACCTGATTTTTATTTTTTAGAAAAATGCATGTATCATCTGCAAGTTGACTTACCAAAATAGTGCTATCTGCTATCTGAATGCCCTCAATATTATTGCAGTGTATTATGTATAAGTTTAGAAGCTCCGCAACCAAAAGAAATAAAAAAGGCGATACCGGACATCCTTGTCTGATACCTCTCCCTACAACAAAGCGAGGAGAGGTCCCTTTGGAAAGAGAGACACAGCTAGTAATGTTATGATACAGGGTTTGTATGGAATTCACAAATTTGGGTCCAAAACCAAAACGAAGAAGAGTTTCATACATAAAATCATGCTCTACTGTATCAAACGCCTTGTAAAAGTCTAAAAATAAAATAAGAGCATCATCATTAACGAATTCAGAATAATCAAGGAGGTCTAAAACAAGACGAATATTATTCGAAATATGTCTGCCTTTCATGAAGCCAGATTGAGTGGGAGAAATAAGTTCTTCTAAGCATGGCTTCAATCTTGTTGCATATACTGCAGCTAATAATTTATAGTCTGAATTAAGCAAACTTATAGGGCGCTGGGCGCCAATTATCTAATATTTTATTATCTTTATTCGGCTTTGGAATTAAAGTAATTAAGCCTTGCTTCATAGATTCAGATAAATCCCATCTATCTAAACATTCATTAAGAGCATCTAAAAGTAAATGTTTAATATCATTCCAAAATAGTCTATAAAATTCAAAAGGTAGCCCATCTGGACCCGGACTCTTATTAAACGGGGATTTAGACAACACATAATCCAGTTCCGCCATTGTCAATTCACCCTCACAAACATCATGACTATTCTTACTCAAAGTTGGAATGAAAGATTCCACTTTAGAGAAAAATGTTTTGGAAGTCTCAGGGTTAAAACATGATGTATAAAGGTGTTGATAAAATTCGGATACGGATTTAGAGATATTCTTTTCATCCAAAGTCAAATTACCTTCAATTTCAAGTGCAGAAATCCTTTTAAGTTCACCTCTTCTTTTTTCTAAATTAAAAAAATATGACGAATTTCGTTCTCCAAATTCTAACCATTTTGCCCTTGACCTAATAAAGGCGCCTTTAGCCTTCTCTGTGTAAAGAACGTCAAGCTCTTCCCTCAGCAAATATAACTTCTCTTTGTCTTGATCACTAGGTGAGGATAAACATGAAATATTATTTATATCCGAAATGATTGCAGAGCTTCTCAAATTCTTTGCCTTAGCAAGTTGCTTACCAAACTGCACGGAAAATTTACGACATTCATATTTAAAATATTCCTATTTTGTAATAGCTGAATTTGAATTAGTTTCAAGATTATCAATTATACTTTTGATGCCCGAGCAAAATGAGGTATGTTGTAAGAAGGTGGTATTTAATTTCCAATATCCTGGATTTCTTTGAGTACTATTATAAGACTCAGATAATTCAAGAGATATGCAGGCATGATCCGTCAACGGAGCAGAGGAAACATCACAGGACCTAATAAATGAAACAAGGCAATCAGATATAAGCCAATAGTCTATTCTGGATTTTTGTGTCATATCAGCTTTGAACCATGCAAATGAGGAAGAAGAACTGCCATGGATGTGTCTGTAACGCCGGTTTCACACTGCATGCGTGAGCAGCGCGTGTTTTTTTCGGCGCCCATGTTAACAAGTTAAAGCATGTACACCGCACGCGTGAGCAGCGCGTGCCTGCGTGGCAGGAGCGTTGCTGAAGCAGCAGTGCTGCTATCGTTTCTGCGTCGGCTCTATTTTTGCCGCGCTGCTCACGCTCAATTAAAGTGACAGGGCATTGTTTATAGTTTAAATGGTCGTGGATTGACGCGAAAAAGGGTAATTTTACAATAAAATCACGAATGTGAAGCTAAGTGTGTTTGAAAGAGTCATGACTTTGAGCAATTTAAAAGAAAGCAATGAAATATTGACACACTGTTGCCAGAAGACTGCGTTCATTCATTTTCTGCCCAGCAAATGAGTCCTCATCTATCTTAATAATCTTCAGAGAAATAGATTAATTTATAAATTTAAATCTTATGCTTAAACTGTTGAAGGGAAACACGATCGACTGCTATATGCTGTCAATCACTGAGTGAATTCTTTATTTTATCGTAAAAATTCAGAGAAACAGATTTTATAATGTGCCATGGGCTTTTTATGTCTATAATTGTGTTTTGTGTCTATATCTGTACTTACATGGACCAGAACAGCACGAAAACAATGTGGATTAAACAAATCACAGTTATATAAATTACACTGACCTTCAAAAAGTGTCTTAAAGAGGTTTTACTCATAAATGCATGTAAAATAAAGTAATGTGAACTTGAGATTTTTATACTGTTATTTAAACTGCACAGTATGCGCTGCAAACGCAGCCGGTGTGAAAGTACAATGGCCATGCGCAGCAAACGCTCTCCTCACGCGCTGCTCACGCTACGCATACGCGTTGCTCACGCATGCGGTGTGAAACAGGCGTAAGCATCTAGTAAAGAGAGGTTGCTGCAGAAATCATTAATCACCATGTTTATACTGTTAACATCGAGTCTTGGAGGAAATCTATCCAAATGTAAGTCAGGTGCCTCATTAAAATCCCCTCCCACGATAAAAGCTGCTGAAGGATATTTTACACTTAAATCAGAAATTTTTAACGATAAAGTATTAAGAACAATACGGTTCAACTCAGATCTGTTAAAGCCATAAATATTACAAATAATAACAATTTTCTCATTGATCTGTACCACTGCTATTAACCATCTTCCCTCAGAAGAGGATTGAGATTCAATAATTTTGCCATTGAAATTATTATTAAACAAAATTGCTACTCCAGCAGAATAAGAAGAACCGTGACAAAATAGACATTTTCCACCCCATTGTGTTGACCAGAATGATTCATTATTAACTGCAGAATGAGTTTCTTGTAAAAAATAAACATCTCTTTTTTTAGATTTACAAAATAAAAATAAAGCCTTGCGCTTAGTAAGATCATGAATCCCCCGAACATTAAGAGAAAAACAAGAAAAATTAAAAGACATTGAAAAAACACTTGGAATAAACTGCCCTACGGCAGAAGAGTATTGCTATATTAAACTCAAAGAGAGAAAGTGCAAAATCTTAAATTTTAACCCTCCGTGTTTAACAAAATGTTGTAGGGTCAAGGACCTTAATAATTGTTATAATAATGTCAGGAAAAAGTGCCATTTAAAAGCAAAAAGGATATCAACATCGCCAAAACTTTGCTTTTGTGCATTAACGAGCCGGGAAACCGATAATCTTAGATCCACCGCTAAGCACCGACAGTTGATAATACAAGTCACAAATTGTCCGCAAAAAATCTTCTTTCCATCAATAATGGCAAACGATCCTTTAAAACCAGCTCGTTTTCCATCTTTCCTTGCTTGACTCACCAATGGCCACAGCTTGTTACGTGCCTCTCTCGCCCGCTGAGTTAGATCTTCTGTTATTTTGATGCCTTTCTGTTTAAGAACTTCAGAGTTTTTGGCATCTGACCAAATCCGATCACGAATAGAGCGTGACAAAAACTGCACAATAATCCGCCGTATGTGCATGCCCCCATCTTTCGGTCCGATTCTGTGTGCCACATCAATAGAGGACTGTAGAATCTCTCTCAAACCTGGGGACACCTGAGAGAAAACTTCCATTGCGATCATCTCCACTTTTCCCCAGCCTCTTCCGAAATCCCAGTTATTTTGAGATTCCAGCGTCTTTTATACTCATCCAGCTCGTCAACTCTTTCCCACAATTTCTTATTTTCTGCTTTCATTGCCGCTAACTGTGAGTCCAGTTTATCTGATTTGATCATCGCTCCCTCAGCTTTTTCAGAAGCTAGATCAACTTTGGTGTTAAGATCAGATATTAAAGTAGAGTTGGATGCAACAGACCTTTCAATTTCTAGTAGCTTCTTCATAAACACATCTTGCTTTTTCCCCAGCCTCTCGATTGCCTCCAGAATTGCCACATTTGAAGGTTCGGACGAGTGTCGTCTCATTTTCGGTAATGGACTTTTAGTCTGCGTCTCCGGTAAATGCTGGCAATCCATATCTTCTCCAGTTACGGGTTTAGTATAGTCGTGTACACGCTTCACATTATCTCCTGTTCCTTGATCCATTTTTACAGTAAGGATAGCTTCACTTAGCAACGCAAGTTTGCTAGTAACGTTATCTGTTAACTCAGCCACGTGCGGGCTCTTCGCGGGAATAACAGGAAAAATGTGACGAATACTTTCCGTTTAACTTCAGAAGTCAGTTACAGAGTCATTGCAAATATCAAAACATTTACTTTAGTTACCCTTTCACCACCAGGGAAGAGAAAAAAAATCAAGATTTGCACAAAGGTTAGTAAGAGACAGAGATTTTACGACTGCACGGACGCCATCTTGGCCGGAACCCGCCCTAAGCCCTTGATCACCTAAACACACATTTATAACGATTTCATCAGGCTTTAGAAACATTTAGAAAAGAACATAAAGAATGGCCTCTCAGCTACCGTAGTTGCAACTCTTGCGTCATCACAACAGGGTGTTCAATGCATCACCGTTTCTGTTTAATAAACGTTGTGCAACGTTTTGTCGGGGCTGAACGCAGCCCTGCTATTTCGTTGCAGCCAATCAGTATCGTCCACCGTAGTAGCAACCAATCACATTTAACTGGAAACCCGCGAATCTTCATAATACCGGCGATATTTGGCTCAGTGGGATCGTAGTATACCGGTATTATAAGATTAGTAAGTTGCTTTGTAATTTGGATTTTAACTTTTATTTTAGAGACAGTGTATCTGTGACTAACAGTTAGTTGAATTGGTTAATTTAATCATTTGTAGAAACACAGCTTGTGCACCGTGTGGTCCTGGTTTGTGAGAGGCGATCATTAACTTAAAATATTAACTTAAGTTACCATTACCATTAAACATTAGCGTTTGTTAACATGTTAACTTAATCTATTGATTAGAATAAAGCTCATGCTGATTCATTGGAATTACTGACAAGCTCAGCCTTGATGATACAAGTACACCACTAACCATATCGTTTTTTGTGCATTTAATTTTTCAGGGGATTGTCTGATATCCAACCATTTACTGATTTTTGTTTTATTGCTATTGCTTTTTTAACAAAACAGTTCTTTTAAGAACTACCTTTCTTTCTCAAACTTTCTCAAACTCTTTACTGTCCTCTTTACCCACCTCTTGTGTAACTGCCTATCAATTATGGCAGGTAAGAAGCCAATTTTAACCCCAAAATCTTACTAACTGAAGTTAATTTGAGCAGAACATGCAAACACCTGTCCATGGTTAAAATGTAATTGGACTTCTAAAATGTTTTACCTTTTATATATACTATAAATAAAAAGTATGTTATTTTCTTGTATACACTGCATGTGTAGGAATACCCTTTGCTTTTGGAAAAGATGAAGTCTTTTCTGGGACAGGCAGCTGACCCTACTGTACAACTGGGGTAATGTCAAGTCCTGAGCACTTTCAGGCAAAGCATGTAAAGCATGCCATATATTTTGAGGACAATGGCATCCGTAAGCATTGTACAAAGCACACATGCATTTTACATGTTTGTTGTAAGTTAAAATGTATTAGCTTTCTTTTGTCTTTCTAGAAAAATATTGTGTTCCTTGCTTTTGTTTGAATGCCCGACAACAAAAGAGGTGCCATTGGCATTGCCCGAAGTGTCAGCAGATCTTGTGCCGTGCCCCTGACTTTATGAAGCAACTACATAATCATGGTATGTGCAATTTTATCAGTTAAATTTTCAAGTCTTGTTTCACTTTGTCATTCATTTTATGATTAACTCACCTCATCTTTTGCCCTTTTTGCAGATCTTTCAGTTATAGGCAAAATTACCAACAAGCCAGACAGTATGTACTTTTGATGCTGGTATTTAAGAAGGTTTTATATTGATCTTGGTCTACTGTAACATGTTTATATATTTTCCCTCAGAAGGGCCATCTTCAGAAAAACCACAGGCAGGGCAGCAGGTCAGGGAACAGCCACCTATCTTTTGTATTGATGAACGAAATGGGATTTTTGTCACCCCAAAAGATGCCCATGGACCTAGAGTCCCTCTTCACGTAAAGAAACGCATGGTCTCGGGGTCTGTTGCCTGTGAGTCCTCTGTGTGTCGAGATTTTATGAGGATTGGAGTTGAAAGTGGCAATCCAGGCCTTGAATGCATTCACCTTCAGAGGACAAATAGAGCAGTGTGCTATTCTACACCAGCCTCACTTAGGGAGGACTCTTTGCAGTCCATGGTTGACAATGGCCTGCTGTCAAAAACCCGACAAGATGAATGTGTGCAGCTAAGAAACCAAAGTATTGCTGGTGGTGTGGATTGTGTATTTCCCATTATTTGGCACGAGCAAACCTCTGTCAGGTTTTTTTATTTTTCAGTGTTTACTGGGGTAAAAGATAGCTGGTGTCAGTTCGAAAGAACCAGAGTCTCTTTTGATAGCCATCTGGGCAAGTGGCACTGCCAGTGCCGCAATAAAATAAGAAGCTGTGTCCACATATACCTGTGCATGTGGTGGCTGTTTCAAGAGAAACCCCATATCCTTTTTTGTCAAACTGAAACAAATGCTGAAGACAGTAATGTGGATGAAAGGGTCAGAGATGTTGCAGAGACAGAAGTGGCAACACTGGCTTCTAATGACATACAGGAGTTGACAGATTATTTGTGGAGGCAAAAGAGGGTGCCAGAAAACCTTCCACAGATTTCCTTGAACCTCTAGAGTCCAATTGTACTTATTGCCCTGGTCCCACTCCGCCAGCTTTGGGGGAGAGGGTACTAATTACACGGCATGGGACAGTGTACGGAATATCTTCAGTGACTCGAGGTTAATTTCAGAAATGTATAGAACTCTTTTTCATGCATTTTCCACATTTAATTTTTTATACAATTTCTGTGTGATGTGCCAGTGTGTGTGAAGAACTGCCTTGTTTGTAGACGTCCAGTGAGGTTTCAAGAATAACTGTCTGGTTTTCATAATTATGAAAACAGGACCTTTTTGACCATTCCCCTCTGTTCTCTCATGACATCTGGACTGGCAGTGAGTGAATTAATAACATGACATGAATTTCATAAATACTTCTACATATCAGTAATGTCTGTGTGTGTTTTTATAGAATTATATTGCCCTTGGACGTTTTCTGCAAACCACGGAGGATCATGTCAACATCACTTTTCCACACAATTTGATAAGAAAAGCATTTTATCATTTCTCTGCTCTGAGGGAGTACTCCTATAACTCTTCATGTGTCAGATGTGGCCACAGTCCTCCAGTTTTAGTTGCAGATGGAAACCGGAAAATTGCATTTGATTGTAAAACCGAATTAGGGGGTATTATGTGAATTGTTAATTGTGAGTGCATATAATTACCTGTCTTGGTAAATATTTGCTGCTTTGCTCATTGTCTTTGTGTATTAGTACATCTGTTTAGACGGCCAAATTTGGACAATATCAGCCAAGAGGATACTCGGGTTAATGTCAGGACAAGATGGGAGACGCTTGAGAAAGAAATGCCTGCTTCTGGGTTCTGTGATGGTGAGTGCCATTTTGGGGGTGGAGTGGTGGTACCCATAGCTTTAACCCTGAAATTAAAGTTATATTTTCCTTAATGAATTTTAGGCAACAAATGTGCCAAATCTTAATTCACGTCCCTTGACATACACTGCCTTTACTCCTTGGCTGGGTAACTGTTCTAGATTGTTCCAAAGACAGAAGTGTACAAAGGTCTGTCTCAGAAAGATTGTGCTTTCACCTCTAGCTGTGGCTTGGAGATAGATGAAGAAGCCATTTTGCAAGTGCTGGAGTCCAAAACTGTATGTAGTGTACTTTATTCTGCTAATGATGTGTGTTTTTCTTTATTAACCATGACTTATGTTTAGCCAAGGAAAGAAGCCTTGGTCAAAGCCTGCAATGCCCTTGGAGTATCACACGTAGTTAATTAACAGACTTGAGGAGCTATACATGGGTTTCAGCTGGCGTCACTCTCTTGTCTTCCGCCATTTTGAGGACCTGAAGTGGTCGCAAAAGAACTAGAAGCTATGCCTTCAATATGTTGTGAGCATCAAAATCGCTATTTTTACAACACTAAGAAGGCTCGACAAAACATGATATTTTGCTCGAAGTATCGCCTGTGTCTCTACACGTGAACTCGAGCATTGAGAACATTGTTTGTGAACAAAGAGTTTACTAAAAAGAAGGTTTTGAACAACTGACTTTGGTTGATTTGGCTTCCGCTCGCCGCCATCTTCCCAGTCTAGATGTATCGATCTGCGAATGGAACGTAAGGAGGGAGGAGAGTAAAGATGGATAGCTCCTAAAGCATAGTTCCATATAAATGCACAGATAATTCGTTGTTTTGTCGCAAGTGAAAAACAATATTGACCTTCTAGTTGAAAAAGGAGCCTCATATGAGATTCATTCATTCGCATTCAGAAATCGATTATTTCCGTCTGGCAGGGATGACGAGCGGACATCATTACAGCCAAAGTCAGTTGTACAAAACTTTCTTTTTATTAAACTCTGTGTACACAAACAATGTTCTCAATGTTCGCGTTCATGAGTAGAGATCCAGGTGATACTTCGAGCAAAGTTTCATGTTGTGACGCGCCGCCTTAGTGTTGTAAAATAGTGGTAGTTCAGTAGCAGCGAACAGCGGCTAGAAGAACGTATCGGGGATTGAGTAGGCATCACACCCAAACCAAGGTATATTTTTTTAAAGTAGCGTTTCTTTTCATGACAGTCGAGGTGCGACATGTTGTCTTTCGTAGCCATTTCCCGTATCCATAAGAATCATAGACAGTAAAAGATAAGAAATCCGTAAATCGTAGCAAGCCAGCCAATGCTTGTCAGTAGCCTACTGGTACTCGGTAGGTCCTCAAGATGGCGGCATAACGTAAAAAGTCACATGACTGAAACCCATGTATTCCTTTACAAGTATCCGAAAATGTTTGTTAAGCTTCAGAAGGCTGGTGGTAAGACATTCTCATATGTTGAAGGGTTAAGTTCACCCATTTCGGAAATTGTTGTCATTACTCACCCTCATGTCAGTCCAAACCCATAAGACCTTTGTTCATCTTTGGAAATCTTTGGAAATCTGAGAGGTTTTTGACCCCTCCATAGAACGCAACGAAATAACCACTTTCCAGTACCAGAAAGGTAGTAAAAAGTCTGTCTCCAGTAGATCAACCTAAATGTTATGAAGCAACAAGAATATTTTTTGTGCGCAACAAAAAACAATTATGACTTTATTCAACTATGTCTTCTCTTTCGTGTCAGCTGTTCACGTAGTGTGAACAGTCAAACGTTGTCATGCATATAAAATGTTTTGAGGATGTTTACTTTTTAAATTAACAAATTTTCACAATTTTCTTTTTGTTTTGCCAAATGGAGGTGGTGTTTTGCACATGTCCTGCCCACACTCTGTGGTATACTACTGTACCAGTCAGCATTGTGGTGGCAAGAGTCTGCACGCGATCATGGTGATGCTCTGTTGAGCTTTAAACACCCTCCCACAGTGGATGTATCAGACATTGCTGGACGTGTTGCAAGACACGTTAATAATCGCACCAGCCAACGTTTTTTACAGCCATATGATGGACGACTTTGTGAAAACACTGCTGCACACATCCAGACTTGAAGTCCGGTTCCCATGGGTGACAAGTGTTGGCTTCTCATCTAGAAAAGTCTCTGAAAATGAGGCCACCTGTTCTTCTGACACTTTGTCCTCACTGCATCCTCTGACAGGAACCAATGCAAGATTATCTTTGTATGATCGGTTCTATCAGAAAAATCTAAAGAGACAAGAGGAGGTTTTGAGAAGTTTGAAACTGGCACCACACTTGTCTGCTCTTGTTAACTCCTCCGTAGCTGAACGGCTAAACCGGGAGTTGTCTTCCAGCAGATATTCTTTGTGTCAAATGAGGGATGAACATTTATATGTTCTCCCTCCGACTGTACTTCCATCTTCACAACAAAAGAGTTAATGAAAAATACATGAAAACTTTGGGGGAACAGGCATTCCATCCGCATTGGCCTACATGGGAAATTGACATTCAGGAGTGAAGGTAGTTGTTTTAGTGAGTACTTATTTTCAGTATTGCCTGTAATGCCCTTTAGATCGTTAAAGTTAGCCATAGACGTGTATACATGTTGTTTTTTTTGTGCTCTACAAGGTAGTTTAACAGAAGAAGGTAAAGTTCAATTGAAACACTGAAGTAATTGTAAATCAAGATTTAAGTTTTTATACAAATCATTATTTGGTAGCCAATATCCCAAATGCGCCATGTTTTAATACAAAACACAATTTGAATCAACATTACTTCACCATATACCAACTTCTGTTTTTGTAGTTTCACAAATTCACCAGAGCCTGACACAGATTGCTGGGGATGGACAAACATACGTGCCAGGAAGGAAACCCCAGATTTCCAGTTGCAAAACCAAATCCACTGGTACGTTTTCACATAAGGTAACATAATGTGTACAATATGTATTATATCCTGTCTTGATCAAAGCAGGCAAAAAGCATACTTTTTATATACAAATTCTAGTTTGTATCAACTTTCACATTCCAGTGGATGGGACCCAATCACCAGATGAAATCATGGGTGCAGTGGGTAAAACAGTGTTGAAAAGATCTGACTTGATTTCTTTAGGATTGAACCATGACGTGGAGGCAACAGTTAGTGGATGTGTTACATAACTTTATTTTAATATATTTGAAGTAACTGGGATCAAATTTTTTGACCCTAACATTCTGGATCCTCATGCAATATGTGATGAACTGTTGCCTTTCTCAGCTATATCCCACATTGCTGGAGAGAATATATTATGAGTGTCATTTGACAAACCTGGTTAATATAAACATAATTTATTATTAATTTTATTTATTTATTTTTACAGGGCAAGGATGTTCATGTTCTTGATTCATATGTGGTGGCCACTTGGCAACAACCTCTAAATTATGATCCATTTCTGTCCCTACCAGTGAGTGGTTTTTGAAATGTTTGGTTGATATCCTGCTTTAGAGGGAAATGTCACCCAAAAATACAGGGTTAAAACAACTTGAGGGCGAGTAAATTACGAATTAAAAATTTTGGTGAACTATGAATTTAAAGTTATCATCATCACTTCTTTTTGTAATTTCTCTGGATTGCCACATTCAACAATATGTTCTATGTTTGTTTCTGTTCACTCCAACAGACTGATGCAGCCTCAAAAGACTGCATCATATTTCCGATTTGCAAATGAGCTCACTGGAGTTTATGTGTAAGTTGTTGATTTCTTCAAATAACATTCGTTTAATTTTGGAAATATCTTAATCATTGCTTCCATCCAAGGTTTTGCCTGACAGCCATATTTTAAATTGTTAATGTTAATTTCTATGGTAATCATAATTTGGCAAACTAACACACAGGCAGGCTATGTTGTAGGAAGTTTGCTTTGTGTATTCTGCAGGTATTGCTCCCGAAACTTAAAAGGATACACATCCTTGACTCCACTGACCCTAGAGGTTATGGAGATGCTGACTGTGTATCCATGTTCAGGTTTACATACTGTATAATTCCATTCCATAGCCCAAAGTTCCGTTGGACAAAAACTGTTCGGTGTTCCAATTCCAGATATTTATTTATTATTTATTTAAGTTCATTTATTATAACTATACAAAATATTATAGAACTGTTCACTTGTTCCATATAACTTTCACCCCCAGTTTCACAGACAAGGCTCTAGTTCCAGACTATTGCATGTTTACCTGAAACAACTTGCATATCTTAAAAGAAACAATGGCACTGACATTTTAAGATTCACAACAGTAATGTTTTTTTCTAAGGCATATTTATTGCTGTCTATGCCTGCTGCAAAATGGCTAAGTGGTTCAACACGGAGTTCATCTCCCTTGCTCTCGTGTGTATAAAATAACTAACTTTTTTCCCCTTCTATTTAAGCTCAATTGCAATAAAGATGGTTACAGGATCTTGGAAGCTTCTTAAAAATAAGGTATTGATTTCATGTTACAACAATTTTGTTTTCTTTGCTATATAGTGTATAAATAAAATGTTAGTTTCTCCACTAAGATTTTTTTTCCCAGGGTGTTCCAGCCCAGTTTGGATCTGTGGACTGCGGTGTATTTATGCTAATGATAAGGTATTACGGTGGTTTTGTTTCCCCATAACATTTTTTTTTTACGGATAACCATAAAATAATTGTCATCAGAAGACATCAGGCTGATCCCAATGAATGAGTAATGTTTGCTCTAATAGCAACATTACTCTAAATAAAGTATAATCAACCACCTATTTAAAAATGTGTTATCTGTTTAACGGTATGCACTGTACAAGGTGTTTAACTGGGAGTTTGACTTCACCCAGGTAAGCACAATCGCTTCTTTCTATTTTTAGGAAAGGTATTACTTACTTTTTAAACATTTTTTTCCAAATGTATCTTGCTTTTCAGCATGATATGGCCCATATCAGGCGGTGGTGGGTGAATCTGCTCTTATCAAAAATGACACATGGAAGGTATAGATAAGAAATGTAAGTAAAATCCATTTTGGTAATGTTTGGTAATAAAATGCATGTGTTTTTTTTCCAGAAAGAGGAAGTGCAGATAAGCCTTGTCGGAAGTAAGCCGTGAAGAGCCAAAACAACAGGAGGCAGGACAAGTACAGAACATCGAAATCTTGATGGTAGAAGCCAACTTAGTTTTTCTACGAACTTTACAATCTAGTTAGAACTGTTGTTGATCATTCTCATTTCAGAACAACAAATATCAAGCCTGTTTCAAAAGTTACAGCTGTTTTATGAAACGCAGACAAGAATGTATTGAAATACTACAAATGTAAAACTGAACTTAAATGATAGCAAAATATGATTTTAAATAAAGGCCATTGAGACAACGTTCTTTTTTTCTTTTCTTTTAGACAGGACTTTATTGAATGTTTATGTACATTTAATAAATATACAATATGATTAGAGGCATTCGTGTATGTATATATTCCATTATTAAACAAACATGTACACTCATTCATAAATTATATTTATACACGTACAAATTCATTATTTCAAGTGTAGCTTAATGTTTGTATTTTGTATTATGTTTATGATCTTCGTTACTTGATTTATATAAACCTTTTTAAATCAAATACAAAATAATTACAATTTTAAGTATTTCATTTAGATAAGTACTAAAATTATATATTAATTGATATAATTTATTTGGAGAGTTTATTTGCCTTGCTAAAAACCTCCGACTTCCGTTATTGGTGTAAGCTACTTCCTGCTTCCACTTCTAAAACACAACAAAATTCAATGCTTAATTTAAAATACAAGTAAAAACGAAAAGGAAAATGTATATGCAGTGAACAGTACAGTAGCCCATTAATTTATATAATCTTTTAAGGATAAATAAACTCCACCAAAGCTTCACACGCCATGCGCAGTTCTAAAAAATGATCGCGTGAGGGCGCTTTGGAGGCGCTTGTGTGCGTTGGTTGCTATTATTCAAACGAATAAGTTTTTTTTAACTGTTTTATAAGTATCAGATTTTGCAGATAATTTGTTTAATCCAGGGGTGGGGATCCCTGGTCCTGGAGGGCCACTGTCCTGCGTAGTTTAATTCTAACCCTAATCAAACACACCTGAAATTAATTTCAAAGTAGTCCTGAAGCCTTTAATTTGATTTTTCAGGTGTGTTTGAATAGGGTTGGAACTAAACTCTGCAGGACATTGGCCCTCCAGGACCCAGGGTTCCCCACTCCTGGTTTAATCAATGCGTATTCATATTGGTTTAGGTGAACTTGGGTCAGTTTTATTATGCAATTTCATAAAACATTTATCCTTCTGAATGATTATGCTACCAGTTTGCCTACTTTTTGACGGATTTAATGACAAACATGTGCATAATTAAAAGGGAGGTTAAAGTCTTAATAATAATCTGTTTGCCCTTAAAAATAAAAGAATAAACTTGATTTAATGGCTTTTATTTTGTATATACTTTATTATACTTTTATCATTTAATTTTCCTAAAAACTTTTATTTTAGAAAAATCTTGCAATTATTGTGTAAAAAGTGTCAAATGTTTGGAGTGAGATCTTGTTGCTTTTACGTTTTCACCAGCAGATGTTTCCAGCGCTTCAAAACAGTAAATTATTTCTGTGGCTTTAGCTAAAGTGCATTTCTAGATTAATTTAAGGCCAATTGCAACAAAAATAATAGCCAACAATGATAACAAAAATAGCTGCAGTTGTAAAAATAAACAACAGTCCCATAACAGAAGAAGTTTAATTTATGCATGATGGTGGAAACGTTAAAATAAGCATTTTTAAATAAGCTAAAATAAATTGATTCAACTTAAATGTATTGTTGATTGTGTTTTAGTTTATTGCACAATTTGCATGATTTCTCTCAGAGTAATGAAGGGTATATTTCAAGGTTTAGGTCAAGTGTACTTATTTATTTGGATTAAAACAACATCAGATTTAACAGTGGGTCTGATTGGATTTACTAAGTTAACTCACAGTATTTTATACCAAGGTCAAGGGTTTGATATTGCATATGAAAAACATGTACATAAGTAACCCAAGTTAATCAGTTTGATCAAATTAAACAGTAAATAAAGCAAATTAAAACATCTGCTAAAGAAAAGTCTTCCATATTCAATTCAATTTTATTTATATACTGTAGCACTTTTCACATTTTTTTAAGTACAGATTAAACTGAACTATCAAGCATTGTAATAATGTATAGAAGAGAGATCTAAGTTAAGCCAATGTAAGCTGACTCTCTAAACTCCTAGGAGAAAAAAAAACAAAAGAGAGAGCCAGACTATAGCTGATTCTATAGAGGACATACTATATATTACATACTATATTATACAACTTTAAAAGATAAAACATTAAGAATTAAAAAAGTTAAAAAATGTAAAACAAAAATGTGTTCAAGGACGAGACAGGATCTGCATCAGATGTTCAGCCAGCGATCTGTGGTCATGAAGTCTGAGGCTGAAATATAACCTGAAGATGAGAAAGAAAGGAAATGTCAACATATAATTTTTAGTCATCATATTCATAGTATATCTAGAACCTTAAAGCCACAATATGTATGATTTTTTTTGTAATAAAATATCAAATGCAGTTGTGTACTTACATTATGCAGAAAGTTCCCAACATGTGTTACTCCTGTTTTAAGTAACGGCTCGTCTCTCTTGTAATTGTGGCCCTTTTAATGTCCATGCTATTCTCGGTTTCTGGTTGTAGAAGAAACTAGGGAGACACAAGAGGACAAATGCAGAAGTGTTGGTTAAACAACATCTAACACACAGCTGTTGTGCCTTGCAGCTAATTCATTATGAGGCATTAAATCATGTGATCAAACGTACAGTAAAAAAAGCATTCATTCATTACCTCATCCGTGAAAACAGCATCTCCCATCATTCCCCTCTCCTTCGGTCATTAAGCTCTGTCTTTGTGTGTCTAGCGCCCTGTAGTGATGAAAATGTACATTTAAAACAATCTTACTATACAACTAACTACATAAAGACAAAGCATGTAATCTGCAAAATGTAGTTTTCTATTCGGTCTGTTACCTCATTTTGTATAAGAGTAGCTCTTCTTCGTCAGACTCAGTTTACCAGTTTAAATAACTCATTAACCTAAACCAGTCATGATCTAAGATCTGCCTGAGGGTCGGACGATCACTTGGATCCATGGCCAGGCACCATCTTAACAGATCACAGATTTCTGTACAAGTTTTAGGAGAGAGCTGGTTAGTCATCATGACACACAAATGGCAATAATAATCATGGCATAAAGAGACGCTTTTGTTGTCATTTAATAATACTGCAAAAAAGTCTGTCTGTCTATCATCTAAAGGGACCCTGGTCACAGACAGACAGTACCTCAGGTTAAGATTATGGCACAGTGATGGCGAGCCACTAAATGACTGTTTCACTAAACACAATAAAATCTAACATCTTGCCAGACAGACCGTATCCTCTGATAATATTTATTGTGGATTTGATCAGAGGCTTTGTGTGTGCATGTTGATAAGTCAATTTCACTCACCTAAAGAGACGCTTTTGTTGTCATTTAATAATACTGCAAAAAAGTCTGTCTGTCTATCATCTTATGGTCATTTGTTACCTAATTGTGACCCTGGCTTTGTGTGTGCATGTTGATAAGTCAATTTCACTCACCCTTTGATAAATCCTTTTTTTTCTTCAGGTTGTCCAAACAAAACTTGTTGAAAGGAAAGGGGTAAGATCCAAGCACCATAAAGTACAGCAAAGCACCTAAGGCCCAGACGTTTGCTGGCATGGCGTGGATTTTACCACTTGTTCGGATCTCAGGCGGGGTGCAGCATGGAGCTCCTGTACACAAAACATCATGTTGAGTCATTTTGTAAAAGATGACCCTGCACTGACAGCAGGTTTCAATACTCCACTATATAAAAAATTCAGCTCACCTTTAAATTCGTAGGACTTATAGCCATCATGTTTAAGAAGATGTCCAAGCCCAAAGTCAATTAACATCAGGCTCAATGTTGATTCCTGTACCAGGACGTTCCTGGCATGGAGGTCTGTATGAAAAACTCCATTATCCAGACAGTGTTGCACTGCCAGTACTGCCTGCTGCATGAGAATTCTTGCTGTATCTTCACTCAATTTTCTTTGACGAGTAACAAAACGCTTCAAGGATACGCTTTGCAGAGGGTACTCCAACACGAGATTGTAAAATTCTCTTGTCTCATACCAGTCATACAACTCTATGACATTGGGGCAGAAGGACGCCTCTTTTAACTTAAGCAATAGCGCCACTTCTGTAATGAGTGGTTCGGGATATCCAGGCTGGAGAAAAAATGGCTAATTAGATCAAACAAATATATTGTATTGGTGCGTAATCGCTATACTGTCTATTTTATGTCTAGTTCACTTCATCAAATTTTATGACAACTTACAATCTGAAGAGTTCTTTCACACTTTTGTTTGTCTATTCGCTTGATGGCAACCTGTAAAGAGAAAAAACAACACTTAGTTAATTTCTCCTGAGCTGACTGAAGCGGCTCACCTGACACTGCACACATAACTTTAAAGTTTGAGAATCTACAAACTTTAAAACATCGTTTAGATCAAGTGGACATACAAATTTAGGCAAACATTGTGTTTGATATAAATACAAGTGCATTACCGGATTGCCATCCCATTTACGGATCCCTTTGTAGACTTTGCCAGAGCCACCGTGCCCAATCACTTTATTCTCCAAGAGTTCATATTTAGAATCTAAAGTTTCTGAAAAACACACAGAAAAATGATAAGGTTACAGTACATGTTAACACTCATATACTCACAAATGAAAGGTACAGCATACATTTCCAGGTACAGAAGAAACCATTTCACATATTGGTGCAACCCACCCTAGGAGTAATGAAGTCAGTACACTCACCTTTAGGCACTGGATCATCTAGTTTAATCTTCCTTAGCGCTTCAATAGCTCGTTGAAAAACATTTAGTTTTTTTGGCCTGACAACTTTATCAACTTTTGGCCCGTGCTTTCTGGGTTTTCCACGAGCTTTTGGCCTGACAACTTTATCTTCTTCTTGCCCGGGCTTTCTGGGTTTTCCAAGAGCTTTTGGTCTGACAACTTTATCATCTTCTGGCCTGGGCTTTCTGGGTTTTCCAAGAGCTTTTGGCCTGACAACTTTATCATCTTTCCCAGGATTTTTAGTTCTACTTGGGTTAAGAATCCAAGGATGTCTGGGATTTCTAACAGCTTTTGGCCTGACATCTTTATCATCTTTTGACCCAGGAGCTTTATTTGGGTCAGGATTTCCACCACCCTTTAGCCCGATATTGGCTGGAATGGCACCTATCTTCTGTAGCCTGGCATTGGCTGCAGCGATGCCACCAGAACTGGCCAGATCCGCACCATCCATGGCATCAGGAATAGCTGAATCGGCATCTTTTTTCACTTTACTCTTCCCTTTTATTCTCCAAGGGTTGTGAAATGAGCGGCTCTTTGAAGCCTTTTCTTTCTGTTTCTTTAAGCCAACAATCTTTGATTGAGAATCTGCCAGATCTCTAACTTCCCTGGTATCAGGGATAGCTGGATCTGCTTCAATCTGTGAAGTCGGCATTGACTCCACTTTGCCCCTCCGGAAGCATCCTAGGAAGCGTTGCTTCAATGTCTTGCGTTCATCCGGATGAATCTTTGTTTTTGATTGGGGGCCGGTCAGATCAGGAACATCCATGCCAACAGGAATATCTGAAATGGCCTTGGGCTGTTGAGTTGGCACAACAGTCACTTTTGTCCCCTGGAGGTTAGATTTGCGGCTCTTTGAAGCCTTTCGTTTCTGTTTCTTCGGACCAACGTCGGTCTTTGACTGTGATGCAAGATCAACAACTTCCCTAACATCAGGGATAGCTGGATCCGCTGTAAGCTGTGGAGTCGGCACTGACTCCACCTTGCCCCTCCAGAGACAGCCAAAGAATGCCTTTCGTTTGTCCGGTTTGATTTTAGTTTTTAATTCAGAGCTGGCCAGACCAGCATCATCCTTTAGAGTAGGATTAGCTGAATCAGCATTAAGCTGTGGAGAAGACCAGAGGTGGGTCAGACAGACAGACAGACAGACAGATAAATGTTTCCAGCCATGTTTAGAAGCCATGTTTCCATCCAAGGCTTTTTTTACGAAAAATGGTTTAACGCATAAACGCAATGTCAATACCTCAAAAAATATATTGGAAACACTTTGTCAAAAAAATAGCTTTAGCACAAATAAATAGATGTCACATGATAGATCTTCATCACGCGCAATTTTTGAAGGGCATAACAGCAAACAATGGGCGCTCTTATTGCAGCCTGAAACTTTCTGTTTTGATTTGCCCCACCAGAGTCGATCCTCCCTATACGCAGGGTACGCAAGCTGCCCTGAACTTAAACTTAAGCTGCTCTTACTTCATGAAGTGCTGAAATGTCAATCACTTATCCATAAAATGATTCATGGTTTATTATCCTAAATATTACATTTTTTCTTCTTATAATCAGGTCCCTTTGGTGAAAGCACATTTATTTTTAATTACCGAGACCACAAATCAGACCTGACCTGGCTAAGCTTTTATTGGAATAGCATTAGAGAAATTAGGTAAATAATTTGCTCAAGGTCAGATTTTTTTTTGCAATACACACAAACTTATATGACAATTGCTTTCATTATTCGTGACATTACCACGGACACCATTTTATCGCCATTTGAATAGAAAACCTTTTTTACGCATATTCACACGATAACAAAACCTGGATGGAAACATGTCTATAAATGGACAGATAGTTGTGGTAAATGTAATGATGTAACAAACCTCTGAAGGAATCAGTGTTTCCACTTTATCATTTTGAAGGCATGGGTGCTTTACATTCTTCCACGCCTTCTTTAATGATTTCAAGATTTTATTCTCGCATTTTTCTACACAAAAAAAGATAAATTATTAGAAAGTTCATTATGACAAAAGAGAATGACAAAGAACCGTGGTCAGTGATAAAACTTAATAAACACTTAACAAACTGGCCACCCAGATACTATTTTATCAAATATGTATATGTAATTGAGTATCTAATTCTTTATAATAAATTCCTGAAAATACGTCATTTATTATTTTATTAATAATGCTGTTAAAATAAGAGTTTAAAACACAGAAAAACTGTCTAAACTTAATTTGTTAATGTAAGATGCTTTATTTTACCGACTTTAATGTAATAAGATATCAGTATCTACAAGTACCATCAAAACTTTTGAGAAACAAGCATGGCACAGATTTAAAGATTGTCAAGAACACAAAATTTCCATCTGACCTGTGGGGCTGTTCGCCTCCTCAAATGCAGGAGTAAACTCCTTTACTCCTCCTCGTGGATGTGAACTACCGGCGTGTCTGTCTAACAAATGTCCGTTGTTCGGGACAATGTCAAGGACCGCACTAGGAAGGACAAAATCCATTCCTCCATCATCACATCTCCATCCCAAACCTGCAATTCAATAAATAATGTTATGAAATTATAAAGCTTTAACTGAAGTGATCAATATGTGTTTAAAACTTATCACTTAATGTCAATGTATTGTTTATTCAACTGTATAAAATATGTCAACTGTATGACAAAATTTGGCTTTCTGTATTAGCAAATGCTTAAGTGAGAAGTGATGCATTGTGCTAAAGGAAAAAGTAAAATGAGGTAAAAAGTACACGAGCACCACCTAGTGTCTATCTGTGGACGTGCATTAAGAATAATGTATGTAAACTTATCAGGATTAAAGCCACATTTTGCTTTCATTTTCATCTTACTTGTTGGGATTTTCTCCTCTACTCCTCCATTTGGATTCAAACCACCGGCAGCGCATCCGACCTCTGACGAAAGTCCAAAATCAGGGACAAAGTCATAGGTCAACACAGCATTCGGTAGGAATGAATCCATCTCTCCTCCAAACACTGCAATTAAAATTCAATAAATTAATGCCTTCATTTAAAATTATCATTTTTATTTTTGTCTAAATTTTATGGAAGCCGAGAGAGACCATGCAGTATTATTATTTTTGCTTGCTTGTTTTTTTCGTGATCATGACTTAATTTTCTGGTGATCTCAAGATAACAAAAAGTTGTTTCCTGACAATCCAAATGTCATAATGTAATTTCCTGTCCATAATATTTAGTGTATTTAAAGTGAACTGCTGATGCATACGTGTAGCTAATAATTGCAGATAGACTAATAAATAAATAATGATGGGGGGGACAGGGATTAGACTAGTGTGAGATTTAATAAATCTAAGCTGTCCAAACTAAAAACACTTTAACTGACACATCTTAAAATACATCAGGGCCATTTGTTTTACCTCAAAATGCACACAAGTAATGTTTTTAGTAAGCCATGTTTGTAAAAAACTAGTTATATTTCCTAAATAAATTAAGGCCTAGACCAGGGGCCTATACCATGAAGGTAGCTGAACAAACTCGGGGTTACAGGATTGATTTTGAAAACCAAACCGGTGCAAACCGGCTTTATTGTTCCCATGAAGCGGCTTATCAACTTTCTCTGTCAACTCAGGCTTTGATCTATAGGTTATGATTACCCCACCCGCGCATGCACATAACAGAGTGACGTCGGCACCGAACAACCAATCAGAATAGAAAATGGAGAGAGCACGTATGAGCAGTGTATTTTTTTAGCGGAGGAGCATGAGCTAATTATACAAAAGTATAAAGATAAAAATGTATTTTAAGAGCGAAATAATACTGCCTCTGCTCTTTTTAATATATATAACATGTAGCCTACATTAACATGTACTCATTGTATAATATTTTTAGGTACCCAAAGTGAAATATGTTTTTTTTAAGTTAATGTACACTTTTAAATTTGTTAATAATCTTACAGGGAATTTTATAAAAGGCCTCTTTTAAAGACATGGTCGGGAAATGTCCGGGGAACACTATGAAGCTGTTAATGTAGCCCTACAGTGCGAGGACCACCTTGCGCATGGTTTGACAAACCGTGTTTTCCCCACCGACTGCATACAAGTATGTACCACTTGCAAAAAAGCGCAACGCAATACACATAATTTAAGTTACAATAAGGGCACGGATTTAACGTGATGCATTTCTTATGTGAGGCAAGAAGTTTGCAAAGATAAGAGATTCCTTCCGTGAAAAATTTAGGTAGGCTATTTCATACAAATAACTTGGCAAGGGAAAACTAAAAACTCTCTTTATGAAGTGTTCTAACAATTTGCGCGGAGACCCATGAGACTTCTTTCTGCTTTGGATGTTTAAGATTAAGACCCTCACCCTCCTTTTTTATATTTTTCTCTTTTTTTCTTTAAATGCAGTATCAACACGGAAAATAGTGATTGAAAAATATGCCTTAATGTTTGTATTTGAATATGTTCAATAAAAAATACAAATAAATAAAATTTGCGTCAGCTATATATTTCTTTGCTCGCAGCTGATTGGTCAAACTGCAGTGTCAGATCTCGAATCCGGAACATAACCTGCCCCGGGGCAGGTTAGCCGTGCAGCGTAAGATACCATGGCAACGAACACCGATTAAAGCACTTTCATGGTACCTAAAACCCAGGGTCGGCGCCAGGGCCGCATTATCCATAGACGGGATTGGGCGAGTGCCCTGGGGCACCAGGCAATGGGGGGCACAAAGAGACTGCGGCCAAAATGTTTTTTTTACAAGTACTCACGAATGTGCAGCACCCGTGACAAAACTACCGAATGTGCGTTCGGGTTTTAAAGCAACACTAAAGAGTTATTATAGAGGGCTGCAAAGCGAATGTGAAAGTGCCATTCACCCTGTTTTGAGTGAATGAACCACTGAAACTTTTTTGGTAACGTTATTTTAAGGTAAAAAACCTCTTTGGTGTTGCTTTAAACGCTCATTTGCATGACGCGTATATAGTTTTATGTCACCATGCGCTCAGTTGATTGTACCGATGGGTCTACGCAGCCCGGGTAAAGTCAACACATCTCACTAAGAACCGCGAGGAGACGAGACGTGCCTGCGCGGATTTAAAATACATTGCAGAGATGAGAGATAAAAAGAGCGGGAGAACTTTTAGCCTGCATTAACACCAACAACATTATAGATGAGAATAAAGGTTTCAGACATCAGTGCCAAGTTAAGGAAAACCGGATAAAAGATGAGAAACGTGTAAAGGATACAAGTATGTAGATCGCCCTGCCAATCATCTCATTACAGTATGGCTATCTGGATATAACTTATTGTATATGTATGTATCTTATGCCTAGAATTAGTGAAGGGGGATGTATGATTCTTTGGTTCATAACTTCCTATTTTAAAAGTTTCATCAATTGTGCATTATGACATGTGCAGCAACTGCATAGAGTTAAGTCTATTTAGTAAAGTCTATTTACTATTTGCAGTAATGCCGAAAAAATGTAAGTATTAATTGCATTGCTGGCAGATTTAAGGTGTGCCATAAATTTTCTGCTGGCATTAAGTCAGGGGCAACAGTAATCTTAATAAAAAAAAAAGTTAGTCTGGAGCCCTGAATGACTAGAATTGACTAGAATTCTATATATATATATAAATATATAGCACTTCAGTGTGTTAATCCGGGCCTGGTCGGCGCAAACTAATCTTAAACTTACCTGGCTATCCACTTAAACCGGCTTCATGGCATAGGTCCCTGGTTTAAAATAATCTATGCCTGGGAAACCACCCCATAATGTGCGTGAATTTAGGGACCATCTCTAAAGTAATAATGTACACGTTTCTATCTTCAATAGTATTTAACAGTTTATATTAATAAATATATAAAAATGTAAAAGTGTACATTATAGCTGACAACCAAATGAACACAGCTGGGTTTGTGACTGTTTGTTGACTAAAAGTCATTCTATTTAAATGCTGTAAAAAGTAGAAACGTGTATATTAAGGAGTAACTTTAGAGACGGTCGGCTCTCCTGATTTTGCCAAGTGGTTGATGTCCTCAGGCCAACATTATGTTGACCCTGGGACAACATTTCAATCAACCAATCAGATTTCAGTAATAAGATTATAGTTTGTTCTAAGTTTAAGTTTACAACCAAGATTAGCTGTTTGTCGACCATTGTTTATTACTTATCATGTACCTCTGATTTTAGGGTTGGGTTATGGTTAGGTTGGGGTTTGGGGATGGGTTTAGGTTTTATTTAGAAAAATGTTGTCCTGAGGTCAACACAATATGTTGCCCTGAGGACATCAACCACTTGGCAAAATCAGTTTGAGCCCCTAAATTCAACATTTTATTTTAAACTAATCCCTAATCCAAGTAAAACCTAATTTTTTCATCCAATGCTAATTTAGCAAAATATAACCTTTCTACGAACAATACAACACGTACATATATCAAGTACACATAAGCTTTAATCACATCACAAGAAAATACAACTTTTGTTAACTTGAGATAACGAGAAATTAAGTGATCATGAGAAAACAAGCAAGCAAAATAAAAATAGTACACAACCTCGGCTTCCGTAAATGAACATCACATTTGCAGTCTGAATAACAACAGTCGTATGCACTGCTTACTATGTATTATGTTATATATACCTTATGAAAATTAAACATAGTTTTACTACATTTACATCCAACAAACATGGTTAATGGTACTGTTGTAAAACCATTGTTACCACATTAAAACCATGGTTAATTTTCGTGAGAGATATTAAATAACAAGGCCTCATACGGCGTAATTCTTATCTTAAATTTCGGGGATGTTTTTTCATTTTGGTCACTTATACTTTTTGTTAAATGAGTCAAAATTTGTCTGTGTATTCTGCCCGTCAAAAAAACGGCGGGTCAAGTTTACGAGCACCACCTGGTGTGTCTAAGTTACATGTACACGTGCATTAACAACACAATAACTGTATGTAAACTTATCAGCATGAAAATCAGACTTTTTTGCTTTAACTTGCATCTTACCTCTTTGGCGTTTCGCCTCAGTATGTGTTGGATAAACATCCACCTCATCATCATCCTCCTCCTCCTCTCCTCCACATGGATTTAAGCAACCGGCAGCGCGCCCGACTTGTGACGAAAGTCCGATATCAAGGACATAGTCAAAGTTCGGCACAGCATTCGGCAAAATAAAATCCATGTTTTCAACATCTGTTCCGTCCTTGTCGGACAATGGTGTTACAGGACGAAACATGATGTTGAAGAATAACTGAAAGACTTAACTGTGCTTAGACTCGGTTCACAGAGGGTTAAAATCTGTAAACAAGTAAACTGTCTGTCCGTAACGTTACACAGTGCGTCAAGCAGCTTAAAGTTGCGAACTTTGTGAAAGTCTGCAAATTCACATGTTTATCTGTACAGTAGCGTTCAGATCAGTCAAGTGATACCGGTCTCATCTGGCTGAGTGTTTTATAGGCACCAAGTGTGTTGTCATATTGGTTCCATGACAACGAGGCGTTCTATGGTTGTCATGGAGTTTAATGACTCATGTAACTGTTCGTAATAACGGCTCAACTGTGATGATTTTTTTTTATGTCCCTTGTGTTGTTTAATTAAAACTATTTACACCTTTTGGACTTTTTATTGTAGATATATATGAATATCCTATCAAAACTCTTTAATATGTCTTAATGTTTATTGCTACTTTTTAAAATGTATTTAACAGTATGTATAGATGCTATTTTGTATTAATATATTTAGACCTATTGTGTTATTCATTTAAAACCACTAGATGGCACTATGTTAATTACCAGTAATGTTAAAAGATAAGAATATTAGTCGAGAGTAAAACACAGACATGCGCACATTGTATCGAGATTTTATTTAAATCATCAAAAAGCATCAAAGGTCATATATTTTAATGCATAATACATACAAAAGTTTTTTCATTGCTCAAAATCCTTTACACATATCAAATAGTTAAACACTGGCAGTCAGTCAAAAACAGACATATAGTTAGATAATAATCCCTCATCCCTTACAGCAGTTAAAGCATCAGCAGAGTTACATATTGCATGGTTTACTGCAGGGTTAAATTCACTAAACACTACTTAATATTAATTCCCAAACACATAGGGACATTTGACATGTTGACTGATGAAGAACCACCACAGAGACTAAAGGGTCAAAATACTGTATGAGATAAGAGGAAAAGATAAAAAAAAATGTTTCCACTACCAAAATTATTTTTTCTGCCCTAAACCAATTTTATGCAACAATTTCCTATTTTTGGTTAGATAACATGAAGGCCAAATTAACCTCCTAAGACAGGAGCTTTAGTTTGTCTGGTTTTTTTTCAGATTTCTACCAGCTATCTTGGGGAACCAATAAATATAATAACCAAATATTTTTCTTTGAACATGAAGCAGTGTATTTGTCCATGTTTGTGTATAACAGGTTCCAGTTACACAGAATTAAGTATTATGGTGCAAACAACACAAAATGTATGTTCACATATGTGACATCCAGGTCTTTGGAGGTTAAATGTGGCATAATATAACTGTAAATAGAGATAGACCTTATTAAAATTGTTACCTTATTAAAGATATCAAGATTATATTTTTTACATTATAGATTTTATGTAGAAATCTCTCAAACTTGCTTCACTGATACTCTGAACTTTATTGAACTACATATAAACACGGTTTAAGAATTATCTTCATTCACTGTTATATTTACCTTTAAGATAAAGAACCATACCATAACACCAAAAACATGTTGAAGTCAGACTTTCTGTTAATGCTATTCATTTTTATCACCACCAGGTGGCGACTGTAGATCAACATGCAGTCACGGTTTCATTTCTCTGCAAAGGCTTCAGTGGAGATGAGCACCTGGACCTGTGTGAGAATAATAAGAGATTATTCAAAGACATATCACAATGATGATAACTTTAGTATAGGGATGAACATTCCCTCCTGAAAATCAGCTAAAACCAACCTAACCTAGTTGACTGGTTTAACTGGTCTCCCAGCTTGGTTTTAGCTGGTGTAGCAGGCTAGTTTTAGAGAGGTTTTCAGGGCCTACCTTTAGCTGTTCAGATTGAAAAAAACAGCTTTACTAGGCTGAAAGCTCAGAAGAGTGGTCTTAGCTGGTTTTACTGACTGATCAAGCTAATGGGTCAGCTGGTCTTTCACCCTGACCAGCTAGAAAAATGTCCAAACCCCCTTTAAATCCAGCCTGCTACACCAGTTAAAACCAGCCTGCCAGCTTAGGTCTGTTCAGCAGGGTTATGAATGTCTATTGTATATTTACTGTACCTGGGTAAGAAGACATTTAAACAATCTCAAAGTTGCAGGATTAGAATTCAGTTGACACAAACCAAACCAACACTCTAAAAATGGCTAGTTTTTTTTAACCAATAATGGGACGTAAATATTGGACAGAACGTGCTGGGTTAAAAAGGACTCAATGTTGTGTTGTTGTTATGCAATAACTGGGTTATAATACCCAGCATTGACTCAATTTTAATTGAGTCCAATATTTACCCAACATGCTTTAAAAAAAATAACCCAGCCATTTGAATGTGTGAATTTAAAAATTATGACATTACTCCAAAAAAATTCGTTTCTGTGAGCTTTTTTTTAAAATGGAGATTCCAAATATCACATGATAACAAAATAGGAAAGAGCACTACATACTACATCAATTCAAAACTTATTTGCCCACCAAAGCACAAATTATTTCAGGAAAAAAAAACGTATTAATGTGATCGCTCGGGAATGGACTCCAGGATTCAGTTCTCATCTGTGTCATTTGAAGGCCTATTTTACATCACAAGGAGAAAACAAACACACACACACACACACACACACACACACACACACACACATGCACGCGCTTTATAATTACAAATGCCTTATGTTTGTCAACATACTGATCGATGCATCTCTGGCCAAAAATTTTTTATCTGCAGTCAACGATCCACAATGGAGAGGTTTGTATCTAAACTCTGAAGAAAATCTGATCGTATCTTTAACTCTGTGAACTAACGTTAGTCATAAACGAAGTAACACAAAGCCACATGAAAGTGTTGCAAGAAGAAGCAGAAGTAGTTGTGAATAAAATTACGAGAACAAAATCAACTGTCAAGCTAAGGTTAAGCAGAAAGGAAAAGAGGAAGATGAATGCACGAGATGTGGATATACACTTGAGCCAAGGAAATGCCCAGCATAAGGCAAAATATGTAATGAGTGCTCACGGAAGGCCCATTTTAGCCGCATGTGCAAAATGCCAAAACAAAAACGCAAGTCTAGAAAGTTTGAGAAGAACGTTCACGACATAGGACAAGAAGAAATGTTTATGGGTTCCATTGAGATTAGACAACAAGAGCAAACAGCTAAGAAACAGAAGGTACAAACGAATACTGTCTAAACAGCTGAAAATGAGAAATGGACTCAAGAATTCAAAATAAACAACTGTATACTTACCTTTAAAGAGTAACTAAACCCTAAACCAACTTTTTTAGTAAATGATCTGTAAGAATGATGCTTTATTAGTGCTGTTCATTGATTTAAGTAATTTTTTTGACATTTGGATATAAAGTGTTTCAATACTACAATATATAGTGTAAAAACGTCTGATTGCTGCCCTCTTCAGGTTGAACGGTGGCTACTGCAGTTGAATTTTCCTATTGGATGTTGGGTCCAAAAAATGACTCGTGACGTAAGCAGGTTCAAGCTCACCACGCCCTTGTTACGATCTTACCACACACTTGATACAAGCTTAGTTCGTCCCCTCTATCTTCGTTGGGATCTGCCCACTTTTCTTGCATTTTTCAAATATTGCCAGTGGGTGGAGTCACGCTCTCACCAGGGGTTTAGTTACTCTTAAAGCTAGACACAGGAGCTGAGTGTAACGCGTTGTCATAAAAAGACTTTAAAAAAATCACTAACAAGGCCACACTGTTGATGAAGTCGAACTGCACGTTAGTTACTTATTCTGGCCACACGAAAAGGGTAAGGCCATGCTTAAATGTGATTACAAAGAGAATGAGTTTGGGCTAGAATTCCAAATAGTAAATGAAAACTCACCAGCTTATTTAAGCAGAGAAGCATGCTAAAAATTAGGACTGATTAAAAGAGTTTACAAAGTAGAGAATAAGGATCAAATAGACATACTGAGTGAATACAAATATGTGTTTTCTTGGTTAGGATGTGTATCAGGACTGCACCATGTACAGCTGAACCCAGATGTTGCTCCAGTCATTCATGCACCATGGAAAATACCGGTAGCACTAAAGGAAAGGGTAAAAATGGAACTCAAAAGGATGGAGGATCTTGGAGATATCGTGAAGCAAACTGACTCCACTGATTGGGTTAAAGCAACACCAGATAGTTTTTTTACCTTAAAATAATGTTTCCAAAAAAGTTTGTCGTTCATCCACTCGAAACAGGGTAAACGGCACTTTCACATTCGCTTTGCAGCCCTCTATCGGCCAAAACCGCACTAAAGAAGTTTCCAACCGTCGGGGTCGTGGTCCTGTAGTTCGAGTGAAAACTACAAAAACTTGCTTTACTGCAGTGGAGCATCTTGCAGGCTGTGGGTGGAGCATACTCGGCAGGTACATATGAAAGAAAGATACCATTACCTAGCGTTCATGCACCTTTTCATGGTGGAGCCTGCAAAGAAAAGAAAGGGTTTCATTTCGGAGGAGGGGAAGAATTATTTACGAAAGTGGTAATGGACAATTCCGCTTCCAACCTGTAGGGGGAGCAAAGAGCAAAAACTCTTAAGTGTTCCTTTAAAGGGGGATATGTAATGTATAGAAATGTGTATATATACTCCTTACCTGTTGGTGGTGCTAGAGTTGAGTTGCACCTGAGTTGTAACTGACCGAATAAGAACATGCAGTAAACGCTAGTGTCATGTCAAAGAACTTATATTAACAAGAAGTGAAAGCCAATAGAACGTTCCATTGCAACACCAGCGCCCAGCAGCAGCCATACGAATCTGCCATTTTGGAATGAGAGTGACTCGGGAGTCAACTAGAAGTGATGTGTCGTTTGCAAACAAGCGACTTCCACACACTATCCATTAGCTTCTTGTTGTCGCTATGGCAATATCAGCTGCTTTGTAAAACAAAAAACTACATTAAAGATCAAATCCAAACTGAATGATGATAACACAGAATAACATACAATCAGACTAGTGATCATTAATCCCTTTATACAGCTTATTTTCAGATATTTAGACAAGTCTTCCACTCCCCCCCCCCCACAAAACCTATATAGCATAAAATAGATTTACATAATAAGCAAGAAACAAACTACCTCAAATGTCTATCTATTTAATGATTGGATTCCACAACGGATAACAACAACAACACAACACATACAAACAAGACAATATAGCATTTACTGTAGATGTAGCAGTTGAACAAAATTTTAATTCAAGAAACTTACTGTTGCGATTCTGATTTGGCTGTCAGATTCGCTAATTGAGAATGAATTGGCTGTGAGAATTTTCATTCCAAAATGGCGGCCGCGCAACCGAAGCGCCACCTAGTGACTGTTGCCAAAAACGCCTCAGAGTTTCGGCTCTTGTTCTTCTATACTCTTCTTTTGTCACGCTTATCTATGGCTCAGTGATTTATTACTATCACCCATCATTGCTAACCAGATTACAAGTATTCGAAGTAGCACGCACGCCTACGTGTATGTGCAGATCTGCGCAGATGCCACATTTTACTGTAATCGTTTCATGATTGGTTACTACCCCATCAATCAATATTTTGCTGCATAGGCATTGGCTGGCTTCATTTTGACTTTATCCAGTCAAAAACTAAGGTGTGCAAAATGACACCTCGCTTACCCAATGTACGCTTCCTGTGTTTTTAAGTTCTCAAACCTTATATGATTGGACAAAACAGAACCATAAGGCGTATTCAAACACAGAGCAGGAAGACGTGTGAATCGATATTTTTTTGAAAATAAACATGATCGAACATACTAACCGGAAGCGCGCATATAAACAAAGGATGATCTTTCAGGATTTTCCCCTATTTTTTCGTGGTTTTGGATTAAAATGTGGGATGCGTTTTAGTGGACCCATGGTGCAAATGATCAGAACCATGACGTAATATGCAAGTAAGTTAGCTCTTACTGACATTGATATTATGCCTTCCGTCTGCGTTTCATTTAATTATTTTCACTATATTGATCTGATTGCAAAAACAAGCTCAGAACATGAATCTTGAGTTTTAGCTGTAAATGATTTAGGGGTCTGCCGGTGATGACGGTTATGACGTGAGTCAAATGTGACGGTTGGTAACATAACCGTCCAACTGACAAACGAGCAGACACTGATCAGCTACTTGCTCTACGTTTATTTAAAATTAACAGCAAGACAATTAGCAGTGAATGTGCTTTCACCGCTATCACCCAACGACCCGGAAGCATCTCCCTCACGTCGTTTAACCTCACCGTCGGCGAGAGGGACTGCGGTTACGCCCACTGAGTGACTAAAGACCGAGCGGCAGTATTTGAGTACAGCGTGACATCGGTGAAAACGCATCGAAATGCAACAGTATCTGTCTGCGTCCTGCAAGACGGAGGCGTGAGTTGTAGTAGGCGTGACTTGTAGTAGTTGGAGGCGTGTCTTGTACTTTTCTAAATCGCGGTCCACCACGCGAGATCTACCTCTAAGTCAGAATTGAAATTATGAAAGTTTTAATACTTATTTTAAAAATAAGCTTGTATGTTAGCAATTTGGGCATCAATGTGTTTGTAGTGAATTTGTCATTAAATAAGATTTAGAGTCTGTTTGAAAACGGGTCAGGTTAGGACAAGCTGAGGATATATGATGAAAGCCTTTTAATGGTAAATTTCGTTTTGTGCATACATTTGTGCAATGTGCATATTTCAAAAAACGTATGGGTGGAATGTTTTTGGCACTGTGATTCTGCTGGTTAATTAAATAAAATACAATGAATTAATTTATTAATTACTCGTATTAATAAAATGTATATTTTAACACGTTCAGGGATTAATAATAATTGAAAGTGATGACAATGGCATTTTTCATCAGATGTTTATATTTACAACAAAAAGAAAACGACACTAAGCCAGGGGTTTTATTATAATTTATAATAAATTAAAGAAGTGCCTTATGAATATTTTTTATGTTATCCTTTGTATATTTATAAACGTATGAGATACATACACAGCACACAGTCAAGTACATTATAAACATTATAAGCTTATACTGCAGGCCTACTACAAACTCTCTCCCGTTTTAATAATAACACCCTGACCTCTGCATTACATCTGAAGCCTCCAAATTAGGCAATTTTGGGAAAAGATTATCATCTTAACTTTCGAGATGTATAGGAGAGCTCGCGTGATCCGTGAACCGCGATGTACCGTACACACTGCATATTAATTGGGTTGTCACTAAAATGGTTGTCACTTATTAATTCGGTTGTCACTTCACCTTTTAATGCTTAATCCTGTTCTGACAACCGCATAATACAACCGCATTAACTTCCGCAAAATGCAGGGGACAACCGCATTTATAAAAACTCTGCATAGTGTGTACATTACAACTAAAGTGTTCAAATGTGGATCATGGATATGACAGGTCTCTCTTCTGAAAAACTAAATTCCTAAAAGGGGAAAAGTCTTTTGCGTGCGGTGCAGAAATTGACAGAGAGCGTTTGCTGACTAGTGTTGCCATATTGCACTAAAAAAAGCGAACAGGAAAATTCCAATAATAAACCGAAATAAATCCAAGTGCTGATATCAAAATATTGGGTCCCGGTACCTTTACACTTTAATAACACCAAAAACTTGTTCGCTTCATGAGCAAAAAGCAAGCCATAAACGGTTAAGCGCCAAAACAGTACGTACAAAAAACCCGAGGACCTGGCAACACTGCATGACAGCGCGCTGTTTTACAAATGCGTGCAATGCACAACTCCAAGACGGTGGTTTAATGCAAAACATAATGCTGTTAAATTATTTTGGTCAAAGCTTTGAGACGCGAGACGGCAGAACGTTGCTATGGTTATCTCTGGGTCAATCATCACATTTTCGGGAGTGAGTCTTGTTCCATACAGACATGTAACGAACATTTAAGGGATTCACTCCCGCATTTAAATGCGGTTGTCACTCCCGAAAGTTTGCAGTGTGTAATAGAGGATTTAGAAGAGCTTTTTTACCGTGAAAGAGGAAGATCTTGCGTTGTGGACCGTGATTTAGAAAAGTACAAGACACGCCTCCTACTACAAGTCACCCCTACTACAACTGACGCCTCCGTCTTGCAGGACGCAGACAGACCCGACTCTCGAAATGGGGAAAATCTGTTGTGCGATAGACTGCACTAATAGATTAACAAGAATTCGGAGCTATCGTGCCAAAATCACTGAAAGGAGAAGTAAACAGATCGTTCATTCCAACGTCCACAGACCACAGGTGGGTTGACAAGTTGCTAGGGTCACTATCAAGCAGAGGTTGACCAAAAGCCTATAAATCTCTATATCACCTCATGTAAAATACTGTACAGTGGGGAAAAATAAGTATCATTAACGTTCATTTGCCCAATAAATAGCCTAAAAGTAAAATTTTCACCTGACCCAGATAAATGTACACATGTAAAGAAATCAAAACATTGATTAAAGTGCATAAGTGAAGTTGTGTGTAATAAAAAAAGAAGTGAAACAGGAAAAAAGTATTTTCCACATTAACTGAAATGTATTTAACCCTTGTGCGTCGATTAAAAAAGTTACTCTGGGGTCCATAGAGGACACAAATGTCGGTCTGTCATTAAAGAAAAAACAAAACTGTAAAAGAAAAAAATAAGCCTTTCTTTGTTGACATGTTTAAATTCCCTCACTGTAAAACCCCTAACCCAAATCACGACCTTCTGTATTTGTCATGGTATGAATAATTTTTTATCATTATGATGATTATAACAGGCTGTTTCCTACAGGAGAAGATGGATCCATTACTGCCCAAGCAGTGTGCTAAAAAATAGGCAACAATGTCTTCTTAGGGCAACAAAGGAGGCCAAAGCACTGGCAAATCAAAACACATGCTTCAAAAAGTCAACAGTCGAGGACCAAAACATGGCTTGTGAGGAAGGTATATCTACATATATCTTGGCACTAGGGCAGTTGATGTGTTTCCACCCCATGTTTACACTTCAGCATATAATGCTTTTGTGCTTGTCATTAAAATGTCTTCAGCTAAAAAGAGATGTCGACACTTCACCTCGACTCCATCAGAGAAGCAGTATCTCGGCCAGCTTCATTTGACCTTTGGAAAATACAATGGCCAAAGCTTTAAATGGCTGTTCGAGAATGATGTTGGCTACATTAAGTAGTGAGTATGTTTCACAAAAAAAATCATAATTCCTTTTTTCATAAATTAATTATATTATGTGACTTTTCAGTATCATTGATCTGCATGTAAAAGAATGCTGTCATCCTGAAAAAAAGACACATTAATGACCGGTGGGTGAAGGACCTTCTCCTGAGTTATGTGCAGCTGTTCCCTCCGGTCTCCTGCCACCTCAAGGGCAACGTGGACAGGGCCATTCATGGGCAAGGCCGCATCAGGTCATTCACGTTCCTCAAAATGTGGCAGTGGTACAGCCTGCACAAGCCCCTTCAGGCCGACCCACAAGCTAGGACCGGCCAAGAGAGGAAAATGGTGTAGGAGGCGTACACCAGGAGGAGGACATCACCACCAAGTCCCTGAAGCGCTTAAAGCGAGAGAGGTAGGTTACAGTGACTTTAAACAGCCGTGATTGTTACTAAACACATGCTATGTTAAGACAAACCTCAAAGCTGAAACTTCCCTGTAATTCACAGAAGCCTCCACCGGATGCCACTCCTCATGCCGCCACTTCCAGCTCTTCAAGAAGAGAACCAGGATCAGTCAGAGTTTTGATGCCAGGTATGTTTGCACATACAAGGAATTTGTTTTGGTGACAGAAGCTTCTACAGCACAGAATAAGTGTGACAGGACACAGACTATAAAAATAATACAATTAGAATTAGTAAAATACACAATATGCATAAAATGGATTTAAAAAAGAAAATGTATATTTTTAAAAGACAATATACAATATGGTATGTACAGGTATGTATTAGAGCCCGACCGATATGCATTTTTTTATTTTAATTTTTTGGCTAATGCCGATACAGATATTAGGGGGTAAAAGGCCGATAAAATATATATCGGACGATATTCTTTATGTGTATATAATAGTACAGTACACATACTACAGTATATTATACTACAGTACTGTACATAGAATACACTATATACATTAACAGAATAAACTATATATAAATAAATCATTTTTTTGAAATTATCACTCTTAAGTTTGGTGATCCAACACTTAAAATGACGTGACAAAGATTTGTTATATAGGCAGATGTGTTTAACAAGGTAACAATAAGCTTTATTATCCAAAATGATTTTGATATAAGTGCACAAAACAGTAAACTTGACTTATTATAAATAACTTTAAAACACAAACAGAACAAAAAATATATATATCATTGGCAGTTTTGACGAGAATAACGTTATATTGGACTTAGGAAACTTACGGAGTAATTGTTTATTAACGACTAACAACTTAAGAAGACAATGCTTGTAACAACATACTGATGTAGGCTAATGTGTAATGTACTCCACAACGTTTTTATGACGCGAACCCCGAGTGTTCTGCCAGGACTTTAAACTTTTATAAAAGTAAAGCATCTGCTCTCCGCCTCTTTTATTTAGCGAGGGTGTAAAGTTGCGCGAGCTTATTTATTCAATTGCTTTGAAATGAGCATGTTAGTAACAACACAAGCAGCTACTCCAAGCGCGTCCGTTCTCCGCCTCGCATAATTTTTCCTGCTTGCATTTTAAAGGTGACATAGAATGATTGAACGGGGTATTTATCCTTGTTCTGTGATGTGACATGTCGACAAAAAATTTTCTGTTTGGATCTGTAATGCCTTAGAACAGTGGTCACCAATCCTGGTCCTGGAGGGCCGGTGTCTCTGCAGAGTTTAGCTCCAACCCTAATCAAACACACCTGAAGCACCTTAATTAGCTGCTTCAGGTGTGTTTGATTAGGGTTGGAGCTAAACTCTGCAGAGACACCGGCCCTCCAGGACCAGGATTGGTGACCACTGCCTTAGAAGCTTCCTAAAAACCTCTCTCAGATAGCTCTATTAGGGTGGGGGATTTTAAACAAGTGGTTTTGAACCTATTTGGCTCCCCCTACTGGCTTAACTTGCAATCTCATTACTGACTTTGCTGCCACTCAAAAAATGTAGCCAATTATTTTAAAGTGGAGGGACAGGGAGATGCCGGTGATGTCATAAGCATCAGTTTTTCAGATTGGGACGTTTTCTGGCTGACATTTCTAAAAGAGGAATTTCTATGAGACTGAGATGTTAAGCATGTCTAGCACTTTTTGTATGTTCGTGAATGCGGATAGACTACCATTATTCTTCAAAGACAAGGTAAAAATGTTTTTTGATTCTCCATCCCCTTTAAACAACTTGCAAGTGGACAAAAAAGACTGATTAAAAGCACCAAATATAAACGGGAATGTGTCTCTCTCGTCCACTTACAATACAATCAAACATAGTGCATCTTAATACCAGGTGAAAAAATGTTGTGAAGACACCACGTGACTGCCGCCACCTGAACTGAGACTGACTGGGGTTGGCTGATGTCACTATAGTGAGTGACCTGGGTCACCATTAGCAACCAATAGAGCGCGCTCTGCTGGAAAAACAAGTACTTACATCCTTCAAAAGCATTTAATGTGTTCTGTAAGAAACGTTCATATCGGCTGCATATCTGCGGCTTATATGCCGATACAAATATATCTGCGACATGTAGGCCTGGGGCGGTAACCGAATTACCGCCATACCGCGGTCACGTGACCCATGCCGCGGGTCTGAGCTCCTTACCGTCATAACCGCAAAAAAAACAAAAAAAATACACTTGAAACATTGGCTTGCACTTGTGTGTATATGTGGGGAAGTTATACACGCAGCTTGTTAACTGAACATTAACCTGATATGATTTTTAATATTAATTTGTCATTCAGCCGCAACAGATCAACAACAGAATCAGGTTTCATACATTATTAAATTGTCACGCAACATAGAGCACGCGATCAGTCCGAGGATTGATATCCAAAGAGGTTAGATTGTCTCTTTTTCATCTAGCCTACCACAGTGGCCATTTCTAAAGCAGGACACATTTCAAAAAGTTTTGCTTTTGCGTCTTTCTCCGTTTGTGGAAAAAAGACAGATGTTTATGGTAGGACAGACGCGGACTGCCCGGGCGCGCGCGAGACAGACGCGGACTGCCCGGGCGCGCGCGAGACAAACGCGGACTGCCCGGGCGCGCGCGAGACAGACGCGGACTGCCCGGGCGCGCGCGAGACAGACGCGGACTGCCCGGGCGCGCGCGAGACAGACGCGGACTGCCCGGGCGCGCGCGAGACAGACCCGGACTGCCCGGGCGCGCGAGAGACCGACGCGGACTGCCCGGGCGCGCGCGAGACAGAGACGGACCGCGTCATCTTGCGCACACACACGCGTCTCCGTGCAGCTTCAAAGCTATACTCAGGCACGGACACATATGCAGTACAAATGATTTCTCATACAAATGGTTACTTTACCAGACCGTCAGGGCAGCAATAATTTGCGTCATTTGCATGCCATTCATAAATTAAGGATAGAAAGGTGGCGAAATGTCTGTAGGCACGTTTAGACACGTGCAATGCGTTAACATTTTTTTTTTAAACTGATAATATTAATTGTTCATGTTGTTGAATGTTGAAATTGAAGAAATGTGGAAGGAAATAATATTCACTTTACATGTTCGTTATGTAATTTGCACATGTTTTGTATTGAAGATAAATAAATCATGCATGTTATTTAACTGGTTGTCTTGCCAATAAACCGCAAAACCGCGGGAATTTGTTGATTACCGACCGCGGTAAGAAAAAATCCAAACCGCCCCAGCCCTAGCGACATGCTCATATCGACCAATAAAATCGGCAAAACGATAAATCAGTCGGGCTCCAGTTAGTATGTATGTACAAATGCAAGGAAATGTAAATAAAGTAGGTAAGAAGTGTGGTGTGTTAAATAAATAAAGGTTAAATAAATCAAGCTTTCCTGCAGCAACTGCCACCTTCCAGTCGTCATGGTCAGATGATGCTATGGATGGTCTTGGTGGATGCCCTCGTCACTTTTGAGAGCCAGAGGGAGCTCTTGCCCATCTCCACCAGCCAGCATGTGTCTGCCAGGAGTCCTGAACAGCTGCCGCTCTCCACCAGCGTGCCAGCAACTGCAGAGCATCCTGAGCAGTCTCATTTGTATACCAGCAAGAAGGCAAAGCGCAGCAAGCACAAGAAGCCCCTGCTGTCCTCCACAAGCAAGGCTGCGTCTGATTAGTGTCCAGAGCAGCCAACGTCTAGTGTGCATCCAGAGCAGCTGATGCTCCTGCCATCCTCAGCACCTGGGAGTCTCCCCCTGATGCTCACCCCGAGGAGCCGCCAACCTCCAACAGCCAGACTGCGTCTGCCACCACCTTGCAGCAGAGTGACTATTCTGTAAGTGTAAAATCACAACATACACAAGCAGTGTTAATCGATTTCACAAAATCTCTTGTTTACTTACACCCACCACATTATGGAAAATAAATAACTAAATGTGGTGTGTTGCAGGTGGAGCTGGAAGGCTGGGTGCGGCTGTGGAAAGACTCCAATGGCATCCCATCTACAGACATCCCCTGGCTGAAGGAGGACAGCGAGAGAGGCCTATTTACGCCTGTCAGGCAACACATACCTATCCAAGTCTGGTTACCATATCCAGGTAAGTCTTACTCTATTCACTCCTGTGATTATAGTAATACATACATCAGTATTGATTACTTAAAGAGCACCTATTATGAGAACCACGTTTAAAACATCCTTTTGTGTGTATTAGTACATGTTAACGTTATTTAGAAAGTACAAACCTCAAAAAAAACGATGATGTGGGTTATCGTCTACAACAGTGGTTCCCAAACTTTTTCACTGTGCGGCCCCCCTTGTGTACAGTGCATTTTTTTGCGGCCCCCTGAAAGAAAATTTATGACAAAACAGTTTTAAAATGTAATATTTTAATTAAACAAAACATATAAAATTATACCTAGTAGTGCTGTTGGTTAGTTTGCCTATTATTTTTTAGGTTTAATTACACGGAATTCATTAAAATGAATGTATTTTATAAAATGTCATAAAACTGGGGCCCCCCTGGCACCATCTCGCGCCCCCCCTGGGGGCCCCGGCCCCCAGTTTGAAAACCACTGGTCTACAACATTCTAGGACTACAAAAAACACTCGGATTGTAGGCAACATGACGTAGACAAGACCACATCATAGTTCAGCCCTCTCTGCTTTGCTTGGGTACGCCCTCAAAAATGGCAAAGAGAACGGAAATGGCGGAGGTTGGGAGTCCCTGTTTCGAGTGTGTTTGTAAACTCTAGTTTAATCATTTAGGTAGCACTTTATGGCCTTTCACAGAGGACATCAGGAAACAGTGGTTAGAATTTATGTTTAAAGGGGCAATGAATTTGTTGATTTTATTTTTTTGTAACTTCATCTAGCATAGTTTACAAATATATATGGTGCTAACAGGACATGAGTGAAATCTCTTTTAAAATCTCGTAGGGGTGTGACGGTCATTATATAACCGTGAGACCGACGGTTATAGTTGAACACCGTCATTAGAACTCTATAACCGCCAAAACCGTGTTATTAAAATAAAATTAAATTATTAAAACATTTTTTATCATAAAGAATTTTTAAATACTAATTAAAAACAATTGTTAACAGTCTGTGTTATACGCCCCGTCACGTTCTCACGCAGTGAAAAATACAGAGCGGAGCAGACACTGACAACGCGCTGACATACAGGACAGACCAGGTTACTTTTCGGTTACTTTTGAGATTTAACATATTAAACAAAGTCTCACCTTTCAAATCATCTCTTCCTTCTAGTTAATTTATAGCATCAAATAAACATGAATGACCATGAGAAGGAATGTTGTTTTAACCGCGGAAAGGCGTCAGTACACTCCGCTTTCCAAGTTCAAATCCTCCCATGCTAATCTACTAACTCTCTTGAACGCACATTCACTGCTAGTTGTCTTGCTGTTAATTTTAAAGAAACGTAGAGCAAGTAGCTAATCAGTGTCTAGTTTATTCAAACGCCGGGTGAGCACCGTGCAGCGCGTCTGCGGAGAGCGTTTGCTGCGCATGGCCATTGTGCTTTTACACCGGCTGCGTTTAATAACAATCTCAAGTTCATATTACTTTCTTTTACCTGCGCTTTTTTTTTAACAAAACCTCTTCAATACGCTTTTAATCCACATTGTTTTCGTGCTGTTCTGGTCCGTGTAATGACAGATATAGACACAATTACAGACATAAAAAGCCCAATGCACAAATATGTTTCTCCGAAGATTATTAAAATAGATGATAGATAGAGGATTAATTTATGCTGGCAGAGAGTGACAGCGCAGTCTTCTGGCAACCGTGTGTTTTTTTTAAATATTTCATTGCTTTCTGTTAAATTGTTCAAAGTTATTACTGTTTAAAACACACTTGGCATCACATTCATGATTTAATGGTAAAATGACACTTTCCCGTCAATCCACGAGCATTTAAACGAGCAAAACGCCCCCCACTGACGGTTATGTGACGAACCGTCACATTTGACTCCCGTCATAACCGTCATCACCAATTCTGAAACCGGCACACCCCTAAAATCTCGTAGATTCTTCCACCTTTTCAAATGCTGGTCCAATATTAGGAATGTAACTGTATGATAAATTTCGTGGTATTGCGAAATAAAATTTTCCCAGTACAACCGTGGTCACATGATTCGGTAAAACGTTAGGTCTTCACGTGTAGTTTTTTCCGGCCAAGTGAAGCGAGAGGAGGGACGCGGGAACTACAATTCCCTTAATCCCATGCGTGCCACTCTGATGCCTCTCTACATGTGGAGCGACAATGGCGGAAGCAAAAGAAAGAATTTGAAATCTGATGTGTGGAAAAAGTTTGCGTTCGCTGTGACAAGAAACGAGAAAGGACAAAATGTGATGGACATACAAAAAACGAGTGAGTAAATCCGTGAATGAGGAGAGTGTGAATGCCGAGTCTCAATTAGAAGGCAGTCTCCTTAGGTTGCATATGCAGGCTGCATCCATCATTAAACGCCTGGTGGATTTAAGTTAACTGAGTATTACATTCGCAAGTCATAAGCGTGTTACAACAATATACAATTAAATAAGAATAATAGTCAACTTGAGAAATGTTAATATTCTGAAATAAGACGGTCTTCATGACGTACGCAGCCTACAAATGTGACCTATGGAGGCTGCAGACTTCCAATTGGGAAATGTGCCCCTGTATTGAGTGAGCTGACCTCATCTCTTGGTCCAGCTACAATAAGTAATGTTAAGCTGCTATTTTCATTTTTTACTGGGTTGTTTTTGTCTTCAGAAATTAACCCATCTTAAAACCCATCATTTTTTCTTGATTCTACAATCACAACCGTTGTTTTCAAAGGAGTACCAAGCATTAGCATTAATAATAATAATAAAAAAACTAGGTCAATTGAGGGAGTGACATAATTCTTAAAACCTGTCTGATTGGGAGTTGTTTAAAGTTGACAAACTAAACTGAAACTAAACTTTTTTATTTTATTACATGGTCTTATTATTTTATGAAAATTGTAAACACTACACTACACTACACTAGTGTTGTCACGGTACCAAAAATTCAGTATTTGGTACCGATACCAGTGAAAATTCACGGTTCTCGGTACCAATTCCGGTACCAAAGCAAAACACAAAAACATGTTATTCAAACAAAACACTATTTTTTATTAATAAAGTTAAACAAAAACACACAAATTACTTAACACACTTTTCTTATAACATTAAACATTTTTATAAATGTAACAAAATATGCCATGACTGAGTAACACTGAAATAATATAAAATGTAAACAAAACAATGGCATTATTCAAGTACTTCAAGGATTGTAAACGTCTGAGTAACTAAATAACATCTTAATAAATTACAAGCATTGAAAAGAACAAAAAAAGTTTCACTTACTCTTTGCTTAAAGTTTCACACCAAACAATACTGGCTTACATTTATTTAAAGAACTTTGATGTTAATTTTCCTTGGGTAACTTTTTTGTCATTTCCAGATTTTTTGAAAGAAACACTAACATATCAACATGTTCCTGAGTCAGTCTTGAGCGTCTTGGGCTTACAATATACCCTGCAGTACTGAATACTCTTTCAGATGAACAGCTTGATGCAGCAATGCACAGATACTTCCTGGCAAACTCTGATAGTTGAGGTAGTGTACCCATATTTGTTTTCCACCATGAAAGTGGATCATCCTCAGCACTGACCTCAGGCATCTGACTGTACACCAAGAACTCACCATTTAACTCGTCACTTGCAGTAAGCTGTGTTTGACTTGAGGATGCTGGTTCTCCTTTTTCTTTCTTTTCCCCTTGTATGGTGGAGAGAAGTTGCTTCAGGTCAGTTTTGGATTTTTTAGAAGGCCTCACTTGACTTGACTCTCCAGAAACTTGAGATACATTTCCATCATTGCCCATTTTCTTCACCTCATCCAGGAGACTTTGCTTCACATCATCCTTAAGAGAAACAAAGCTGTTCTTAAATCTTGGATCAAGGTAAGTTGCAGTGTTTAAAAGAAGCTGTAGCTGCAGGTTATCATAGCGATGCCGAAGATACTCGTTTATCTTCTCCTTCATCTCCTGGGTTAATGCAGAGTCACTTTGTTCATAACTGAGACAATCATATATCTTCCAAAGCAATGGCAAGACTGAGGACAGGGTGGTATGTTTTTCCCCACTAAGTGCATCTGTAAAAGGACTGAGAGGCTCGAGAACTGCTTTAACAGTTTCTAAAACTGTAATGTCCGTGTCTTTTGGCATCAGATACCATTTTTTCCTGTCTTCAGCCAGCACAGCACAGACAACCTGCTGTTGCTCCAAGAAACGTTGCACCATATCGTATGAAGAATTCCAGCGAGTGGGTTCATCATGAATGAGTTTATGGTCTGGAGAGGAGAGATCTTTCTGTTTTTTGACAAGCTGACGTGAAAGTTTTGGGGATCTTGTAAAGGCAGAGATTGTTTTTCGGAGCCTTGACAGCGATGCAGACACCCTGCTAATCTCTAATGCCTTATTTACAGCAAGATGGAGATTGTGTCCAAAGCAAGGAATCCAGGTGTAGTCTTCGAAGGCTTTTTTGTTATTTGTGGCATTATCAGTTGTGATGCCTGACATTCTTATGATGTCCAAATTCCAGTCTTCAAGTTTCTCTTCAAAGGCCTCCTTCAAACTTTCAGCAGTGTGATCTGTGTTGAGACCACAACAGCCAAGGCACCAGGATTGCAATTCCCACAATTTGGTAATGTACTGCAGAGTTACAGACATAAAAGTGTCTGCAGTTCTACTTGTCCAAAGATCTGTTGTGCAGCTGTAAAACGGTTTCTCTCCGAGATGCTGGATTATGATATCCCTCGTTTCATTGTACAGGCGGGGAATCTCTGTGTACATAAAAAAGTTTCGGCTTGGAAGCTGGTATTTTGGGTTTAGGTGATGAAGCATTTGCTGGAATCCACGTTTTTCAACCGTGTAAATGGGCACTTGATCTGTACATAAAAATTCTGCAACAGCTCGGTTAAGTTTTCTTGCTTCAGTTGAGTTTTTGTCATATTTCTGCTGCTGCTGAAAAGCATCTGTAACTGTTGTCTGTTTTAGAGTTTGCTGAGGTGTTTGATGATCATCCTCAGTCTGCAGCTGTAAAATAAAAAAATACTCAAGTAAAGCAATAGACTTGAGTCTGACCAAATGCTACATTAAATTGTTGACACTAGCTAAAACACAATTTTTCAGTAACAAACCTTAGCTTTTATAATAAATGTAGGTAAATTACAGTGTGCAGATAAAGTGTACTGTATATCACTGTTACATAGATAAAACTGTATTATTGAAAACAATTTAAAATGCTATTCCATTAGTTGGATGATATTAGATAACATGACCAAACAATAAAAAAAAGTTAAATAGCAATTATTTTTCTTAGGGTTGATCAAAAATATATTTTCTAAAATCAAAATTATTTATCTGTTAACATTAATTAATATTTGTAAATGTTGTTTTAATTAATGTCGTAAAAATATATGTTCACTCACTGTAAGCTGATGTTGCATGAAAATGATATCTTATGGTAAAGTGTTATCAAACTATACAGGAGATAACACGTGTTTTAGTCAATTCTAACTTTAATTTATTCCTAAATGAATTCATTTTTTTTAAACTTGCTAAAAAATATTTAACCAAGATTAAGCCTAGAAGTGCTTAATGACAAAAACAATATTAACCATACATTTGTATATTTTCTAACACATATTTTGAATACACGAGTCATTTAAAAATCCTCTGGTGTGTAAAAGATAGCAAATACCACAATGTTCGTCTGTTTTTTACCCTAACAAAAGTTATAGGAGCAATAAATGATTAATGAAGAAACTTTTTTTCTAATACGCATTATATTAGCGTTAGCCGCGCCTATGCTAACGATTAACTGCGCAAGCAGCGATCCATTTTCAACCCGACACTCAAATTAAAATACGGCATAATATTCATAACAGAAGCTCTAAGAACAAAATTAAATTGAAACTTACCTGCTTAAACTCTCTCATTAGATCCGGATGCCTGTCTTTAAGGTGCTTTATTAAGTTTGAAGTGTTTCCTCCTCTTGAGAGAAAACTTCGGTGACATCTTCTGCAAACTGGTTTTTGGGGATCTATAATGTTACCCTTGTCATCAGCTGCAAACCCAAAATATCTCCATACGTGGCTCTTTCCTCCTTTCTTCTCAACAAGTGGATTCTGAGCCGCCGCTGCATCAGCAGCACCGCCGGTCGCCATGTCTCAGTGCTTATATAACGAGGATGCGACTGCGTGCGCACCTTGCGCATCAAGAACCGGGTTGACCGGGTACCCGGTTCTTAAAAAAACGTGGAACCGTAACTTTTTTTTTTTTTTAGTACCGGCTTGGTAACGAAGTACCGGGTCTTTTGACAACACTACACTACACTTTGTACATTGTAATGTTCAGTCTTGTTTAATAAACACTTATGGCAGTTTTTCCAAGTCTTCATTTGTTTTTTCCCTCCTGTAAATGCTTCAATAATCATTATACCGCGGGCATCATACCGAAATATAACCGTACATTGAATTGTTGATACCGTTCCTATCCGATATTGATCCTAGTTTTATTACGGTCACGGTCCCTTTCTATCTTTGTTTCCTTTTTTTCATTTGTTGTTTTCCAGCTCTGGTTGTTAACCGAGGAATCGGAAGTTTGTTAGTGAATGTTCTCTCCGCCATCACCCTGCGTTCAATCCAACACACTTGTGACTTCAGGTGGATGCACGTGATATTATAATGCGCGTGAGGGAGATCTGTGGCGCGTGCAGGTACTGTGATTTACAGGCAGATTTTACACAGCCCTGCGCTGATTGGGCCAAATGAACCGGCCTGCGCTGATTGGACCAAGTGAAGCGGGAGCGGTGGATTTTTGCAAAACAAAAAACAGGCTCTAGGTGGAGCTAGGTTTTTTCTTAAACAGTCTAATTTATGTTGTTCTATCGGAACATAGTGTTGGTTTCAGTGAATATGAGCAAAAATCTCATCAAAAAAGTTGCCAACCGCAGCTTTAACATTTGTACACACCGCAGTTTTAAATTAAGTGATTTTAAGCCATTGAAACACAAACAACTGTGCTATATGCGCTCGCTGCTTCTGATCGAGAGGAGCGTTCAAGATCAAAATCACGTCAAAATTCCCAGCTTTTGCAAGTATCCTCATAAACACGACAATTTAGATCTTAAGAGAAAGTAAACCGCTATAAGAGAAAACGGACGTGTAACAGAATATTACATCGGGACTTTTGTCTTAAAGGGCAAGTTACCTAATTTTGCTCATGTCTGTCACTTGTGATAATCAAACAGCATTGAGAGAAAATCTCTAACTGCTCTTAACTAAATCACTTTTCTACCTTTAATTAGATTTGTACGTCGAATTGTACATGAGTTTGATTCGCGTTGCTCGTTCAGGTTTCATATTCGTACTGTATTAGAGCTATGACTGTAAGCTACGACTGAATTCTTTGTTTATGTGTACTGAATAATATAAAATACAGATTCATTTAGGGCTGAAACGATTCATCGAGTTACTCGATTTACTCGATTCAAAAAATTCCTCGAGGCAAAAATTCTGCCTCGAAGCCTCGTTAAATTCCTATGACGCGCATTGCAGCGCCGAGATCTGATTCACACGGACCGTTGTTCAATGTTCAGGAAGCACATCATAGCGCGTGATACATTTTGAATTTAGTTGGCGCGATGGCGGAGCGAATATGTCCATAAACGGCAGAGAGAGACTGTCTAAAGTTTGGGATCATTACATTATCATTACATTCAGCATCTGAACCGAAAACATCCACTGCTGTTTCACCAAGCGTCGATGAAACAAGGTAACGTAGCTTTTGATTTTAATCCCATACTGTATTTGTAGCGATGTCGTTATGCGGTTTGACTAGATATGATGTTTAGCTTTGATGTTTTTAAGTAGTAAACGTATTCACGTTCAATTGCAGGACAGTATAGATTAAAAAAGAACCCCCGCCTTCACACACACGCATGCACTACAGGTGTGTGTACCAAAAAACGGCACCACAGTGCAATCATATATGGGCAACTTGTAATCTGACATATTTTGTTCAATAATAATAATCTCTGTCTTATTGGAGTTTAGCATAAGGAAGATATTCTCTCTCATGCGAGTCAGACCGATCGCGCAATGCATCACATATGCTTAAACTTTTATGTAGCCACGCAACAATAATTTCAGCATGCATTCACTGTATACAGCGGGGCGTGATGTTGTGATTTTTTGAACGGATTCTTAACCTAAAATGCACCGCAATGCAAGTGATGCAAACCAAATGCAGCGTTCTATTGAAAAGGAATGTATGTATTTCTGCCGTAACAAAATGCAATGAAGCAACTGAACGTCTGACTGGGGTGTCACTCTTCCTCACGCACAGCACGTGTGCACACACAGGTTGTTACCATAGCAAAAAGGCTCACCCCAGAAATGATATATTATGGGCCCTATTTTAACGATCTAAGCGCATTGTCTAAAGCGCACAGCGCAACATCTAAATGGGCGTGTCCGAATCCACTTTTGCTAATTTAACGACGGGAAAAATGGATTTTGCGCCGAGCGCATGGTCGAAAAGGGTAGGTCCTATTGTAATGGGAGTATTTTGGGCGTAACGTGCAATAAACCAATGAGAGTCTCTGCTCTCATCCCCTTTAAAAGCTAGTTGCGCTGGCGTTATGTCTAATCCCTATTTAGATGACGGACTTTGTAAACTGAAAAAATAAGCGGAGGAAGAAGATCCCCAGTTTAAGATTAATGTTAAATAATTGTGTTGTTTTTCACTTGTATTGAAATTGTTATTTTTTTATCAAAACCTTTAAAACCCGTTTTCTTTTAGTCATGGAAGTAAAAAGCAGGCTTGTAATTGCTTTTAATGTATGGCTATCCAATATCATCAAAAAATTATTTACAAGCATGTAAGATAAGGTTTGTACTCTAAAAATACTTTATTTGTAATAAACAGGAGATAAAGAATTTACAAACGGCTCTCCTCACGTTTCAGCACTTTGGACAGCGTTTTTTTTTTTAGCAAAGAGTTTTTTTAAGCATTACTTAAAAATTTTTCTCATCTCACCATATCCACAGGTACAGAGTCATCATAGACAATAAATCCGTGAGGTAGCATTAAAAAAAAAACATTTAAAAACAGACGCATTTGTTTAAAGCAAAGCATTTATTTACTTAGCAGGCTGCAGGTGAAGCAGCTCTTTGCGCCTTCTAACGTCTCATAATCTGTCCTCATTTATGTCCAAGAGATTCAATAATAATCTTTTACATTCAATCCTTTAATCTTTCATATTTAAAAGCATTTTTGTGCTGCTGCGCATTATGTACCTTGTGATAAGCAAACCCGCGTTGTCCTCCCGTGTTTAGGCGCATTTTACTAATGCGCTCTTTAAATAACATAAAACACATTGCGCCATTGACTTTAGACTTTAGACCAGGTTTTTGTTGGTCAATGGCGTAGTCTATTTTAGTTGCCTCAAAATAGCAACGCGCCAACAATGCGCCTGAACACACCTCGTTTTCAGACCAGAACGCCCATGGGCGCAAAAGGGGGCGCAAATGCAATTGCTATTTAAACAACGCGGCGCTAAACGTGAAAATTAGGGTGGAAACTAGCGAAAGACACTTGCGTCGCGCATTGCGCTGCATTGCGCCGGGTGTAAGATAGAGCCCTATACAGATGTGGCCTTTAAAAACGCGCGTTTTCTCCCGCGGCATTCGCCAAATCGTCTCGCGGAGTCACGCAGAATTCTGCAAGTGTTTTCGGGGGGGCTACTTTCCCTTTTCCCTTAATGTGTTTCGCTTCACAGAAAATCCACCAGGTGGCGCATAAAAAACTACATTTTTATATGCGTTGTCATTGCGGTTGTTTCCAGAAGTTAATAAGGGCATTGCTGAATATTTAATATTTCTATTAAAACAGCAAAGTGACGTCAACCCCTTCTTGCCAGCATAACAGCGCATACATATATTAAGATGACTGTACGTGCAATGGGCATTTATACTAAGTGCAACAAAGAATTTAGTGTGAGCCTAATACCCTGAACTCTATTTACAATGAATATCTTAATTATTTGTGTTGTCGAATTTTGACACCGTTTCATTGTTTGTTTATAATATTAATAATTATGTCCGTTTTTCTAAAAGTATTAATATTTTAAAGAGATTCATGTGGTATAAAAATACATGTTTTAAAGTTAAAAATGTTGTAAAAATATATTAGTATTATTGTTCTTAATATATTAAGAACAATAATATGACACATGTATATTGCGCTAAAATGATATACATATGGACAGAGGAATTCTTCTCAACCACCACCAATAAAGTTAAAAAAATATTCTTTAGAAAAGTAGCGTTTAAACCCACGCAGAGCGAACAAGAAAACATGGGCCTATGCTTACATACTGTACAGTGGGCATATGATATCTTTATTTAGTTTTACATATTTAAAACTTTAATAATACCTTTCTTGCGCATATAGGCAGTCAGTGTTATGATTTTTTTTAATCCTTTCAGCCGTTATTCATAACAATAAACAGATTTCCTTATTGAAAGAAAAACGTAGAAAATGTTATTATGGGTATAGTTGATGCAAATAAAATGTGCAGTATACAAAAAATGCAAACAAATTATTTCTAAAAGTGGCAAGATTTTAAAAAGATAAAGGTGGTATAAAGAAAGACATGAGAAAAGTAGAGGTATGCAAAAGAGCACAGTTTAGTTATTGTTAATTAAAGCGGTTTTATACACCTTTGTTTGAATTGACAAGCATTTTATTCGCCACTTTCAACACATTTTGTGATTCATTTACTGATTTATTACAGAAAATTGTTGTCAGAAGCAAAGCTATTGTACAAAGCATCTTTATATGTATGTTTTAAAGTTAAAAATGTTGTAAAAAATATATTAGTATTCTTTAATTTAAGAATAACAATATGATACATTTATATTGCGCTAAAATGCAATATACATTATTCTGCAAGCAATATAAATTATTCTCAACCACCACCAATAAAGTGTAAACATTATTCTTTAGGAAAAAAACGGCGTTTAAACCCGTGTTGCGTGGAGCGAACAAGAAAACATATGCTTACATGCTTATTCGGCATATGATATCTTTTTTATTTAGTTTTAAAAGTGGCAAAAAAGTTCTTAAAATCTAATGAAAACTGGTTTTGTAAAATGTATATAACTGCAGATGCGTGCGTGGGATCCGGGCAGGTATCATTTTCCTCCAGACCTTGACGCATGGTCGCGGGAAGGCGAGAAATATATATTTTTTTAGGTTAAAATATTTTGCACAATTGATATATTACTTATGAATATTTTAGGAAATTATTTTTGACACACGTAGGTTATTACGTGTATTTTGGATTTTAATTTCATTACTGTGCCTATCCGTGGCCTCATCCGAGCGCACTTTCTCCGCCTTGCATCTTTTGAAGACATTGGTATGCAGCACCATGACCCAGAAAAGACTCACACACCTTTCCCTGATGCATGCCCACACAGAAATACTGAACTCCCTGGATATTAGTCCTCTAGCTCATGAGAGACTTTGGAATCTCTATTATACAACCGGCGCAATTCGCGAGGCGAGTTTTTTCTGTTCGAGTAAAGAGCGCGTTGATAATATGCGTATTAACGGAATGACAACGCGGGTTTGTTTATTACATGGATGCGCAGCAGCACAAAAACGCTTTTTAATATGAAAAATTAAAGGATTAAAATGTAACAGATTATTATTGAGTCTCTTGGACATAAATGATGACCAATTATGAGACGTTAGAAGGCGCAAAGAGCTGCTTCATCTGTAGCTAAGTAAATAAATGCTTTGCTTTAAACAAATGCATCTACTTTTAAATGTTTTTTTTTAAATGCTACCCAACGGATTTATTGTATATAATGACTCTGCACCTGTAGATATGGTGAGATGAGAAAACATTTTAAGTAATGCTTTTAAAAAAAACATTTCGCTGTCCAAGTGCTGAAATGGCTCTCCACACGTTTGTAAATTCTTTATCTTTTGTTTGTAACAAATAAAGTATTTTTACAGTACAAACCTTATATAAAGCCTATTCTAAAAATGTAATTATACACCATGTTTTTCTTTATAAAAGTATACAATATCAGAACTAAACCCATTATTATTTTTGTTCAAATTATGAATTATTTATATGTTTAAAAAAGACAGTAATAGTACTATTTAGTAAAAAAAGATCTATATAAAAATATACTAGGTATGTTAATGTGAGAATATTTTACATCTGTTAATCGACGTGTGATCTTAACTTAAAAACGAAAGTAAAATATGTTCGTCCGCATGGACATTGAAAACTGTGAAGTTTAATTAATATTATATGTTGTTATAATATTATATGTTGTATGTAAATTGTAACGAAAGTAATTCCCCCTGGGATAAGTATTTTTGCTTCTGATTAATAGCGCATATTCATCTGAGAACTGATGATGTCTGTGTTTCAGACCCTGGCTGTGTGCCCTGAAGTGTATATGACAATAAAGTAGTAAATCTCAATGTATTTATTTTTAAAATGTATTTTAAATAGGCCTATAGGCTCATAGGTTTTTTGGTTAAAAAAATTCACAGCACCCCCTGTTCAAAATGACTTCCAGCGGCCCTGCCTTGACGCTTTGTGTGTTCGACTTTAAATGGTGCGGCGCTGACTGGTCGGCGTATGACATCAGAATACCGCGAGAGCAAAGGTAAAGTCGGACCATTTGTAACATTTCGACTTGCTCTCGCGGTACTTTGATGTCTTAGTTGCCGAACTGTCTGCGCAGCGCCACATAGAAACGCCCTTTGACTCTTTAAGGCAAAGTACCAGCAACATGAGAAGTGGTGGCACGCAAAAGAAAGTGAAGGTACGCAGTACGCTAAAATATAAAGTGTCTGTACTGCGAGCACTGGTTTAGTTATTTACATCGTGTGTTGCTCTTTCACCATTGTGCACCCGCGCACTCGCTCTGTAGTTTGTAGCTCGCGCTCCGGCTTCGATAAACAATGCCCGTTTCTCAATACCAAGTAGGGGAGAGTGGGGCAAAGTGAGCCAGTGGGTAAGTTGACCCACCCCCTTTATCTAGGCAACCATACAGATTTGTAGCCGTGTGACCACAAATACAGGTAGCAACCATAATTTATATTTGGCTATGTTAAAGAGAAGGACAAATTAAAGAGTTATGATTAAAGTATGATTTAAAAAAAAAAAAAACAGTTTTTATCCTATCAAAGTAAAATGTATACATACCAGGTATAATGGCTGTTATGTCAAAGTAGATTTATCCAGGTCTAAATATTTATACCATACATATTGGTGATAGGCTAATGTATAAAACCATGTGAATGATTTAGCTAAAGATTAGCCTGAATTACTAAGCTAGGCAGTTTTCCAAAACGGTGGCTGTGGGGCAAAGTGAACCAGATGGGGTAAACTGAACCAGGGGTTCAACCCCACCATGAGGCACTGTAACCATTGAACATGTTTCATAACAAAAAGAGCCTAGGTTATATCAACATATGTCAAATTAAGTTACCTGATATCCACTTAATTTTATAAGTTATAAACATTCATTTAAAATAACATACAGCGTATGTATTAGGCCTATTTGCTTAAATTGCATTTTAACAAAGAAACTGCAAGGGTTGAAATTAAAACCCAACGCAATGGTGAAAACTGGATAAACCGGTTTTCTTTTGATTCCCTGATGATGAGGTGATCGATTAGCATTGGGGGTTGGCAAAGAATTGGCAGACCTAGGGGTGGGTGGTTTTTAATTTCTTGACTCTGTGTCACTGGTAGCTGCTAAAACAAGCAGCTAAACCATGTACAATTAATTACATTTTGGAATTAACTTCCTTCATGTCTTTTTATTTATACACTGTAAAAAATATTTTCTGAATTTTTAAGTAGTTAGCATTAAATATGTTTACAAACAATTGGTTTACAAACTCTGGGATGTTTGTGATTATCATCATTCAGAAAAGTGGTGCTTGTGTTTAGACTTGTGTTTTACGTGATTAAATCATGAAGATTACATTAGTTTCTTTTCAGTGTAGAACAGTTTGTAATCAAAATGCAAAAATATAGTATATTTATAAACATCGCTGAAACAAAGAGTGAATTAAAATTAAAAAAGTAATAAAGTTAAAGCTGCTGATAATTTTGTTTATATTTACTAGCCTTTTCTGAGTGAAAAATGTTTAGATTTTGTTAAGTAGCCTAAATCCTACTCCAATTTATTTCAGTGTGGGTTTCTCATTTTTATCAGCTTTCTTTTGCTTTTCAAAGGGCCGTCTACCTTTGCTACCGCCAGTGCTTTAATGTGGGCCGGTAGGCGCCAGTACTCAGTACCGCCACTTCCAAATATAGCTCTTGCGTACCACCACCTCTCCCTGCGCCCAGAACGTACTTCTAGCGTACCAGAACGCTCATTTGCACATCTGTTTAAATCAGAGGCTTAATTTAATCCTTTGGCTGCGCTGCCGCTTTTCAAAGCGCCCTTCACAATGCAAGCTACCTAATTCGTCCCACCGAGAGCAGAGACTACATTACCCATACACCTTTGAGTTTTACAAGTTAAAAGCGCATGCGTAGCTTTTGCTGCTGTCAATAGGCTTGTTCGACTTCATGCGGCGCCCCGAGAATCGACAGCCGGAAGACGTCACAGTATCGCGAGAGCGAGGCGAAATATGATTTCTTGAATCATTCTCGCGGTACTCTGACGTCATCCGGCTGTCGGTTCTTGTGGCGCCGCATGAAGTCGAACAAGCATAGTGTTAACAACGTGGTTTGGAGAGGTGTGTGAAACGCGCAACCATTGCTGCTCTGTTAAAATGAAAATACAATGAATACTTAATATGCCCTCCTGGTTTTAGACTCTGAGGAGTAAAAGAACAAGGCCAGAATCAGAGGACTCTCGCTGGCTGACATCCCACCAAGCCAGAATGATATCGCTGCAGGTACCCTTTTGTAGGTAGGCTACTACGTGACAATCTCTGCTGTCGCGGCTGTCAGCTTGGTTCCCCTCGACGCAACTTCGGATTTCCTCAGACGATGTGCAGTGTAAAAATACACATACTTGCGTATTATACATACTTGCTAAACTACAAGTGAACAAAATTTCAATGAATTTGAACGACGTGCACAGGAGTTTTATCACCCGCAAAATGGAAAACAATGGGACAAAATAAAGTGATGACTTTCGAGTTTCAAATGGCCAATATTTTGTTATTCTTGAACCCATAGACATGGTCTTGGTGTCCAGAGAGTATCTTTGCCCGACAGCGACAATATGTTATTAAAAAATAAATTACATCATTATGGATAAATGAGTGCTTGCAGAATATACATATTTGAGAATGCTTATCAGTACTTTTTTGTTTCTTTAACTTTAAAGATGAATATTCTTCTTTAGAGATGGGCAATTTTCAGCAATAGCACATTATATTCAACATTTTGAGCTCATAAAAAAGATTTTTCGCTTATTTAAATGATTTTTTTTATGTTTTTATGCACGTTTAGTTTTGGTGCAATTTCATCAAAAGCTTATAATTAGGAAATACACACAACACGCTTAACGTATATTTTCTATATGTTAAAAATGTTGTAAAAATTGCGTATTCTTATATAATAAGAATAACAATATGATACATTTATATTGCGCTCAAAATGATTTAGAAATGGAAAAAGGAATTCTTCTCAACTGAGTGCTTGCAGAATATATAGGCTATATTTGAGAATGCTTGTCAGTACTTTTTTGTTTCTTCAACTTTAAAGATGAATATTCTCCTTTAGAGATGGGCAATTTTCAGCAATAGCACATTATATTCAACATTTTGAGCTCATAAAAAAGATTTTTCGCTTATTTAAATTACTTTTTTATGTTTTTATGCACGTTTAGTTTTGGTGCAATTTCATCAAAAGCTTGTAATTAGAAAAATTCACACAACATGCTTAACGTATATTTTCCATATGTTAAAAATGTTGTAAAAATTGCGTATTCTTATATAATAAGAATAAAAATATGATATATTTATATTGCGCTCAAAATGATTTAGAAATGGAAAAAGGAATTCTTCTCAACTACCACCAATAAAGTTTTAAAATTCTTCTTTAGAAAAACGGCATTTAAACCCACGTGCACCGAACAAGAAAACGTATGCTTACATACAGTCCGTGTATGATATATTTTTTATTTAGTTTTACATATTTTTATTTATATGCATTTAATAATAGTCTACCGTAAGGTCATAATGTACACACTGTTAAAAATGATTCAGTGGCTTTGTAAATATCTCTAAAATAAATGATTAAAGTAACTTAATAAAATCTCTTAATGCAGTTATGCGATTTTTTTAGTTGGAAAATAAATTACTTAAAATAGAACAGATATTTTGTGTAAAATGTAAATATATTATTTGATGTATACGCCTTAATAATATAAGTATTACATTTACAGATTATTTTAGTCAATATATTTAAAAAGGTCAGAGTAATATATTTAAGTTTTTTAAACTGTAATAATTGCATATTTCAAATTATTATTATTTCTATTTGACATCAAAAATGTGTAAGTTTTACGCCTAACTTGAAGTATGAATTATTTATATTTTCACATTGATATTATTTGAGTAAATGTAGGCAAAAAATAAATTAATAATAAGTAGAAAAAATGTCAATTTTAAACAATCACATAGCCAACGGTTTTTAATCAGCAACAAAGAAACTGCACATTTTGCCGATGACAAACACCTCAGAAACTCCTCCAATTTATGAATATTTACACTCACAATATGATTTTATTTCCTTAGTACAAAAGTATAACATATTATACAAATTCTCAGTGAAATGTATTAAACACCATTGCATACTTTTTATCGTGTTTCATACCATGTAAAGGGAAACATGATAATATAAAAAGTAGCCTACTGTTCAGTAATGCAGAAAAGTGCAACACAACCATGTTAAAGCTATTAAAACGTTCAGATGCAAAAATGAACTAAATGTAAAATTAGATAAACTAGTTAATGATATTGCGTAAATGCGCTCGGTCTCTTCAAAGGTCTTCGCGAATTATTTTGTTATAAGACTCGATTATCATACATCACGTCTCTTCTACTGTAAGTACACGGAAAAAATAAGACAAATGATGCGCGTTAGAGTCGGATTTTTATGAAGAATATGTGACTGTTTATGTAACTGGCAAAAGAAAACTTCGCCAACAAAATGTTTGCCAAAAAGCATGCATTTGTATGACATCAAAGTCTATCGCCTAAACATTGATAATCCGTGTCATGTTACTTCAATATCATACAGTATACGCTAAGCATGAAGTCGAGCACACACATTGTCGTCAGTATGGCCTACATGAAACACGCCTGCCCTCTACAGGTTTTTATATTTCCTGCGTCCCCCACCGAACTCCCCTTCTGCGGGATCTCGCAGAATTTCGGAAGTCTCCGCGGCATTCTGCTCTCAGAAACGCGCATTTTTAAAGGCCACATCTGTATGTTAAAAGCCTAATGGTAAATGCTGCAGGTGTAGAAATGTACATAAACCAGATATTTACTTTGATGTCAGGGCTAGATTACAGCATGAAACCTGTTGTGCATATTAATAAATTAAAGTGTTTAATTGTTGGCACTGGCACTTAAACACTAAATGGGTAAAAAATTTAAATAAATAGGCTTTTTTCTTGGAGCCAAATACCTCTGTTTTTTTTAGAAATAAAAGCCAAATGCTTGAACATTTTACAGCCAAGTCATTTTCGTTATGCATTATTTGTTTTGGTTGTTTAAAAACACACAAAAAAAATTATCCGATTACTCGATTTATCGATCGATTCAGTGCCAGATTAATCGATTACAAAAAGAATCGATAGCTGCAGCCCTAGATTCATTTAAATAAAGGTTGTATTTGTGCACAGTAGTAAATGCACTATAAACAAAAAAATTAACAATATATTGTATATAAGCATTTATTAATTCTTATGTCATTACAGTAATTGATGTTAGTTTGAGGTGCATTAGCTAATGTTAACAGATTCAAATTGAATTTAAAATCAAAATGCTAAAATTAATAAGATTTACAATTAATAAATAAATACATAAAATACAAATTATAATTGATATATAAAGTGTGTGTGTGTGTGTGTGTGTGTGTGTGTGTGTGTGTGTGTGTGTGTGTGTGTGTGTGTGTGTGTGTGTGTGTGTGTGTGTGTGTGTAACACACAGCTGTTGTGCTTGCAGTTTATTCATTATGATGGCATTAACAGGGTACCCGCGGAGTCTTAAAAGTCTTGAAAAAGTATTGAATTTCATTTTCCCATATTAAGGCCTTAAAAGGTATTGAATTTCACCTCAAAGTCTTGAATTTTTCACGGAGGTCTTGATTTTGCAAATGATCAATAGATTTGTATGCTGTTAATTCAGACACAAAACTCGCGTGCACAAAAACCACGCGCGAGCGACAGGTACGAGCGCAGAACACTATCCATGTTTGGAAAAGCATCTTGGCGAGCGCGCAGAACACTATTCGCGCGCTGAAAAACGTCCTCCCGAGAGCGCACCTCTGTTCAAAGCACACAAATGCAGTCAAGCGAGCAAAGTAAAATTTAAGTGAGAAGGCTAGGATGAGCGCTCGTTCAACTCTCTCTATGGGCTCGCAGCTGCACAACACGCACTTGCTCGATCAAGTTGACTTTGGGACTGTGGGGGCGGACAATGACGGGTGTCCTCGCACCTGTGATCGGTTGTTTGATTTAATCAGTGACACACACAATCTTCTGTTCCACAATCAGTCTCTAGTAAATCTAGGTAGAAAAGACATGTTTTAATATGATCATTATGTCGGAGAAGGTCATTTATATGTTAAACAATAAGTCTTGTGTGATCCATGCAATAATAAGCTGCAACAATAACGCAAATTTGAAAGCTTTTATATATTTTGTTTACTGTTTAATTAGATATCAACTTGCAATACATACTATAGGCTACATATTTACAATGTCACACTAAGTTAGCATTAGAAAACTTTAGTATGGTCCTGTATAAAGATTAACAGAAAAGATTGACAGAAATATATCTATATATGAGCTTGTGTCCAGTTTTTTGTTTGGTGCAGTGAACAGATCTCTTGTCTTTTTAGGGTCAAAATAGCATTACATTTTAATTTGTTGTTGTGTTTGAGGGGTTTTGTTTCATTTGCCATAATATGGTTAATTTTGTTTGTCAGTATTATTCTGGTTCAGAGCATTACTGATGAGTGTTATTAGAAGTTGTTATTACCCTAACTATATTAAACAGCAAAAAAATTAATACCTTAAAATTGGTGTTATTGTTTGGTTTGCAGCCTATTTCATGGATCAAACAAGGCTATTGTTTTAACATAAATTACCTAATCCGACATAATGGTTATATTAAAACGTGGCGGGCTGCACAAGATAAAGAGGTGGGCCGCATGTGGCCCCTGGCCCTCCAGTTGCCCATCCCTGATTTAGGGATTTTCAAATTTACAATAAATGTACATTTAAATCTATTAAATCTATTTGATTGTTGGTTTTGATTGATGGGTAAAGATAATAGGCCGTTTGGGCCTTGGACTCAGCCTTTCAGAGGCATGTTGTCATGAATGTTCAAACACTTGTAAATAGTAATTATTTGAGTTATATTACGTTATTTAAAATGATTTATTCTACCCGAATGGGTGCGATGTAGGTATTAAATTTCATTTGAAGTGGTATTAAAAAGGTCTTAAAAAGCCTTGAATTTAGGTTTGACAATCCTGGGGGTACCCTGATTAAATAATGTGATCAAATGTACAGTTAAAAAAGCATTAATCCATAAAAATGATTAAACCTAAACATGATTAGTAAACTCCATACATCTCCGGATGATGAAAACAGCATCTCCAATCATTCCCCTCTCCTTCAGTCATTAAGCTTCATCCTTTTTTAATTTATGTGGATAGTGCCCTGTTGTGATGAAAATGTAAATTTAAACATTCTTACTATACAACTAACTACACAAAATAAAAAGCATGTAATCTGCAAAATGTAGTGCCACTCGGTATGTTACCTCATTTTGTAAAAGAGTAGCTCTTCTTCGTTAGACTCAGTTTTAAACCAGTCATGATCCAAGATCTGCTTGAGCGTCGGACGACCACTTGGATTCAGGGCCATGCACCATTTTATCAGATCACAGATTTCTGTACAAGTTTTAGGAGAGAGCTGGTTAGTCATCATGACACACAAATGGCAATAATAATCATGGCATAAAGAGACGCTTTTGTTGTCATTTAATAATACTGCAAAAATTTTTGTCTGTCTATCATCTAAAGGAACCCTGGTCACAGACAGACAGTACCTCAGGTTAAGATGATGGCACAGTGATGGTGAGCCACTAAATAACTTTTTCACTAAACACAATAAAATCTAACATCTTGCCAGACAGACCGTATCCTCTGATAATATTTATTGTGGATTTGATCAGAGGCTTTGTGTGTGCATGTTGATCAGTCATTTTTACTCAGCCTTTGATAAACCCTTCTCATTTTTTTCAGATTCCAGGAATAAAAGTCGTTTAAAGGAAAGGGGAAAGTTCCAAGCACCATGAAGTACAGCAAAGCACCTAAGGCCCAGACGTTTGCTGGCATGACGTGGACTTTACTGCCTGTTTGGGTCTCAGGCGGGGTGCAGCATGGAGCTCCTGTACACAAAACATCATGTTGAGTCATTTTGTAAAAGATGACCCTGCACTGACAACAGGTTTCAATACTCCGGTATATAAAAAAATTCAGCTCACCTACGTACGTAAGATGATGTCCAAGCCCAAAGTCAATTAACTTCAGCTTCATTGTTGATTTTTGTACTAAGAAGTTTCCGGGATGGAGGTCTGTATGGAAAACTCCATTATCCAGACAGTGTTTCACTGCCAGTTCTGCCTGACGCATGAAATATCTTGCTGTATCTTCACTTTGTTTTCTTTGACGAGTAACAAAACGCCTCAAGGATACGCTGTGCAGAGCTTACTGCAACACGAGCATGAAATCGTGTCTAGTCTCATACCAGTCATACAACTCTATGACATTGGGGCATGAGGGCGCATCTCTTAACTTAAGCATCAGCGCCACTTCTGTAATAAGCGGTTTGGGGTATCCAGGCTGGAGAAAAAATGGTCAACAAATTACAATTAGACAAAACAAATATCTTGTATTGGTGCGTAATCCCTATACTGTCTATTTTCTGTTCAGTTAATTTACACTCACAACGTTGTAGTTCACAACTTACAATCTGAAGAGTTCTTTCACCCTTTCGTTTGTTTATTTGCTTGATTGCAACCTGTAAAGAGAAAAACAACACTTAGTTAATTTCTCCTGAGCTGACTGAAGCGGCTCACCTGACACTGCACACATAACTTTAAAGTTTGAGAATCTACAAACTTTAAAACATTGTTAAGATCAAGTGGACATACAAATTTCAGCAAACATTGTGTTCGATATAAATACAAGTGCATTACCGGAGTGCCATCCAATTTACGGATCCCTTTGTACACTTTGCCACAGCCACCGCACTTCATTCTCTAAGAGTTCATATTTAGAATAAAAAGTTTCTGAAAAACACACAGAAAAATGATGAGGTTACAGTACATGTTAACACTCATATACTCACAGATGAAAGGTACAGCATACATTTTTCAGGTTCAGAAGAAACCATTTCACATATTGGTGCAACCCACCCTAGGAGTAATGAAGTCAGTACACTCACCTTTAGGCACTGGGGGATCAGCTGGTTTCATTTCGCTTAGCGCTTTAATAGCCCGTTAAAAACCATTTACTTCTTTTGGCCTGACAACTTTATCATCTTCTGGCCCAGGATTTTTAGTTCTACTTGGGTTAAGAATCCAAGGATGTCTGGGATTTCTAACAGCTTTTGGCCTGACATCTTTATCATCTTTTGACCTAGGAGCTTTATTTGGGTCGGGATTTCCGCCACCCTTTAGCCCGATATTGGCTGGAATGGCACCTATCTTCTGTAGCCTGGCATTGGCTGCAGCGGTGCCACCAAAACTGGCCAGATCAGCACCATCCATGGCATCAGGAATAGCTGAATCGGCATCTTTTTTCACTTTACTCTTCCCTTTTATTCTCCAAGGGTTGTGAAATGATCGGCTCTTTGAAGCCTTTTCTTTCTGTTTCTTTAAGCCAACAATCTTTGATTGAGAATCTGCCAGATCTCTAACTTCCCTGGCATCAGGGATAGCTGGATTGGCTTCAATCTGTGAAGTCGGCATTGACTCCACTTTGCCCCTCCGGAAGCATCCAAGGAAGCGTTGCTTCAATGTCTTGCGTTCATCCGGATGAATCTTTGTTTTTAAATTGGGGGCCGGCCAGATCAGGAACATCCATGCCAACAGGAATATCTGAAATGGCCTTGAGCTGTTGCGTTGGCACAACAGTCACTTTTTTCCCCTGGAGGTTAGATTTGCGGCTCTTTGAAGCCTTTTGTTTCTGTTTCTTCGGACCAACGTCGGTCTTTGACTGTGATGCAAGATCAACAACTTCCCTAACATCAGGGATAGCTGGATCCGCTGTAAGCTGTGGAGTCGGCACTGACTCCACCTTGCCCCTCCAGAGGCAGCCAAAGAATGCCTTTCGTTTGTCCGGTTTGATTTTAGTTTTTAATTCAGAGCTGGTCAGACCAGCATCATCCTTTAGATAAGGATTAGGTGAATCAGCATTAAGCTGTGGAGAAGACCAGAGGTGGGTCAGACAGACAGACAGACAAATAAATGTTTCCAGCGATGTTTACAAGCCATGTATCCATCCAAGGCTTTTTTGTGAAAAAAGCTTTAGCGCATAAACGCAATGTCAATACCTCAAAAAATATTTTGGAAACACTTTGTCAAAAAAATAGCTTTAACACAAATGAATGTGATGTCACATGATAGATCTTCATCCCGTGTAACCTCTGAATGGCATAACAGCAAACAATGGGCGCTCTCATTGCAGCCTGAAACTTTCTGTTTTGATTTGCCCCACCAGAGTTGATCCCCCCTATACGCAGGGTACGCAAGCTGCACTGAACTTAAGCTTAAGCCGCTCTTACTTCATGAAGTGCTAAAAATTTCAATCACTTATCCATAAAATGATTCATGTTTATTATTGTTTATTAAATTTTTTCTTCTCATAATCAGGTCCCTTTGGTGTAAGCACATTTAATTCAAATTACAGGGACCACAAACATCAGACCTGACCTGGCTAAGCTTTAATTGTAAGAGCATTAGAGAAATTAGGTAAATAATTTCGCAAGGTCAGATTTTTTGCGAAACACAAAAACTTATGTGACAATTCGCTTTCATCATTCGTGACATTACCACGGACACCATTTTATCGCCATTTGAATAGAAAACCTTTTTTACGCATATTCACACGATAACAAAACCTGGATGGAAACATGTCTATAAATGGACAGATAGTTGTAGTAAATGTAATGATGTAACAAACCTCTGAAGGAATCAGTGTTTCCACTTTATCATTCTGAAGGAATGGATGCTTTATATTACTGACTTTAATGTAATAAGATATCAGTATCTACAAGGGCCAACAAAACTTTTGAGAAACAAGCATGGCACAGATTTAAAGATTGTCAAGAACACAAAATTTCCATCTGACCTGTGGGGCTGTTCGCCTCCTCAAATGCAGGAGTAAACTCCTTTTCTCCTCCTCGTGGATGTGAACTACCGGCGTGTCTGTCTAACAAATGTCTGTTGTTTGGGACAATGTCAGGCATGGCACTCAGCAGAACAAAATCCATTCCACCATCATCACATCTCGGGGATGTTTTATTAATTTTGGTCGCTTTTTGTTAAATGAGTTAAAATTTGTCTGCGTATTCTGCCTGTCAAGATAAACGGCGGGTGAAGTTCGTGAGCACCACAACACAATAACTGTATGTAAACTTATCAGCATGAAAGTCAGACTTTTGCTTTAACTTGCATCTTACCTCTTTGGCGTTTCGCCCTCAGTAAGTGTTGGATAAACATCCACCATCTCCTCATCATCCTCCTCTCCTCCACATGGATTTAAACAACCGGCAGCGCGCCCGACTTGTGACGAAAGTCCGATATCAAGGACATTGTCAAAGTTCGGCACAGCATTCGGCAGAATAAAATGCATGTTTTCAACATCTGTTCCTTCCATGTCAATGATGTTAAAGAACGAAACATGATGTTGAAGAATAACTGAAAGACTTAACTGTGCCTAGACTCGGTTTACAGAGAGTTAAAATAAACTGTCTGTCCGTACACAGTGCGTCAAGCAGCTTAAAGTTTTGAAACTTTTTGAAAGTCTGCAGAATTCACTTGGTAATCTGTACAGTAGCGTTCGGAGTCAACCAAAGGAAAGCGTTCAGATCAGTCAAATGATACCGGTCTCCTCTGGCTGAGCCTTTTTATAGGCACCGAGTGTATATATGTAGAATTGGCTCCAGTGTGGCAGTCAGTATTCCAAGCTTCAGTTGACACACATACAGTTCCTGTGTAAAGTAAGACAGCATATATAAAACCATTACCTAAAATTTCATGTCCAAGAGAATTTAAAGATTTTAGACCACTAGCCCTTACTTCAGTAATTGTGAAATGTCTTGAAAGATTGTTGCTTCAGCACTTAGTCAGGATGGTTAAAAACAAACTTGATCCTTGGCAGTTTGCCTACAAGAAAGGCTGTAGTACCGAAGATGCAGTTGCTGCTTTGGTGCATATCATCTCCAAACAGTTAGACAAACCCAATGCAACCATCAGAACTCTGTTCCTAGACTTTTCGTCCGCGTTTAACACTGTTAAGGTCAATACATTGGTGTCAAAACTTGTACAACTGAGTGTAAACCCCTATTTGATTAGGTGGTATATGTCATTCCTTACTAACAGAATTCAGAAAGTTAAAGTGAATAAGACACTGTCATCTGCTATTACAACTAATGTTGGAGTACCCCAGGGCTGTGTTAGTTCTGCCATACTATTCACCTTGTACACAGATGATTGTCCAACTGACAGGTTAAATCAGTATGTATTGAAGTATTCTGATGACACTGTGTTAATATCTGTGCTGCATGATGGGAACAGCCCTGAGTTTCATCAACAGGGTGTCACTAATTTGGTTGAATGGTGTGAGAAAAATGATCTTGTCATTAACACAGGTAAAACCGAAGAAATTATATTTGAGTCTACAGCAAATACTAATATAAATACAACGCCTGTTTTCATCCATAATAAAACAATCAGACAGGTCAAAACATATAAGTATCTAGGAGTAACGATTGAAAACATGTTATCTTGGAATGATCATATTGAGGCTCTTTGTAAAAAAACTAAGCAGAGAATCTTTTTTCTTCGTCGTCTTAGGTCATTCGGAGTAAGAAAACCGATCCTTCTCACATTCTTCTTGTCTGTTATAATGAGTGTAATGCAATATTGCAACTGTATTTGGTATAGGAGTTTGCCTGTTAAGTTAAAAACAAGGTTATTTAATAGGGGTGGGAATCGCTTGGACCCTCATGAATCGATTCAGAATCGATTCTTAGGGTCCCGATTCGATTCATAATCGATTCTTGACGTACTAATTTGCATATATGTGACGTCATTACGTCGCATTTGCTTTCAAAGCCAGGTTAATGTTTGCGCTTTTGCTAGTCTCTGAACTGTCATATACTGTACTTTAATGCAACTAGGGATAAATAATGTCATTCTTATATACATACATGTCCTGTTTCTGTTGTAAGACATTAAAACCAGTAAAAATATTAAATTAGAGTGACATATTAATTCTTTATATTACCCGCATTAACTTCCACGAACGTTAAGCGTCTAATCATCATCATTGTACACAGTGATTGGCAGTATTACTGTATTTATATAATGCAGCGCACCCAGCGACTGAATAACAAACTATGTGCATATTTTTTCAGAAGTATATTCATGTTATATCTAAACAGTCTGCGGATGGTTTAGGGCAGGGGTGTCCAATACGTCGATCGCAAAGGCAATGCCGGTAGATCGCACAACTGCTGCTCCACGCGCAAAATTGTCATTATGGTCTTTTGGAGTAATTGTGAAACATGCAGGTCTTTTTGAGTTGCTGCGCCTTTCTTCTCAAATGTGTTTTGCCATGCCACTGCAGCTCAGTCGTCTTTAACTTCCAAAATTCACATGGATGCGCATTCTTGCCTCACACACTTGCTGATTCACACGCACGGTGTGTGTGAGCGAGCAAACGAGAGGGAGAGAGAGAGGCAGCGTAGCGCTGATTTGTATGCTTCTGTTTGTTTCACTAAACCGCATCTCCGCTATTTTAAGGAGTACTCGACGTGTACTCAAGGATTTTTTTTTAAAACTCCTCAAAAAGAATAGAGTAATGGTGACAGCCCTAAATTCAATGTAGAGATATATGCAATATAGTCCTACAAGCATTTAAAGTGTTCTTTCTCTTCTGCTCTTGTAAGCTCCGCTATGCGCTCTTGCAGGGCGCGCTCTCTTAAGTTGTCCGTGTGCATCACCGCTTTGAGTTCCGCCTTTTGGTTCTGATAACGTGGCGTTATTTTGTAAACTAACATTTAAGAATCGATTCTTGACATTTGTGAATCGATTCAGAATCGGCCCACGTCCGAATCGCGATTCATCTAAGAATCGATTTTTTTGCCCACCCCTATTATTTAACCTACTAAAAATCTGTTCAAAGATTGTAGGTCAGCCCCTTGTGAAGCTATATGAGTCAGCATACTATAATAATCTAATGAGACTGGCTAATAATATAGTTACTGATTCTAATCATGTTCTGCACAATGAATTTGAATTACTACCATCAAACCGAAGATACAGAGTTCCAAAATTTAACAAAGTGAAGCTGAAAAATTCTTTTGTGTATCAGGCAACCCTAGAACTGAATAAGACGTTTAACCAAAAGTCAAGAGTACTATGAATGTGATGTAATTGGAGAAGGGTATGTAATGTATAATGTGTCTTGTGTTTGTGTGAAGTGTATGTCATTGCTTAATGAATGTTAATTGTTGTAAACCTGGATACTGTGATGCAAGAAAAATTTCAGACTTTGTCTGACAATAAAGTACCATATCATATCATATCATATCATATGAATATCCTATCAAAACTCTTTAATATGTCTTAATGCTTATTGCTACTGTTATTTATTTAAAACCACTAGATGGCACTATATTAATTACCACTAATGTTAAAAGAATAAGAGTATTAGTTGGGAGTGAAGGATCCTACCTTAGATCCTCACGTGCAGAATGTTTTTATTATGTGTGGTTTTTTTTTTGTTTATTCCTAATCATTTATTTACATAATCATTTTATAATCATTAGTTATTCTTTGCTTGATTATTTAATGTTATTTATATCAATTTCATTATTATCATTTTTATCATTATATTTGTTTATTCATCCATTTATTAAATTTCTATATTTTATTTATTTATATTGTCTTTTCATTTATTCATTAATTTATTTATTATATTTGATGTCTTATTGACTGTTGTTCAGACTTCTAGTTGTTTCACATTTGTAAAGTTTCATGCGCTGTCCTGTCTGTGTAGACAAAGATATAAAGAGAATGTTAATAGAAGCTCAAGGTTTGTGGGATGTTGCTATTAAGCAATTTTTGATATAACAGTGCATGTTGAATTCATGTGGGTTGGATGAGGTTTGAACATTGAGACATATGCAACTGAAACTGTCCATCAATAAAACTCTGTTCTATTTTTTTTTTCATCAAAACCTTCGTCTCATGTCCTGCTTGTGTTCTTCTCTAGCAGCGTTCGATCAACCTCTTGACTGACGGAAGCCATACAGTATATTTATTATAATGCAACACTTCAAAACAGCCTTTAGGTAGTACTGTACAGAATACCAAAAATAGTGTTAATTCTGTTTTATTTTGCGATCCGAAGCAACATCAGCTCACATATGGTTATTTAAAACACTCGACTTCTGTTATAAAGTCAGTTTGAAGCAAAAACCTGTTTTAATCCCACCAGTTGTCCTGTTTTCATGGTGTGCTAAACTAGTATGCTAGCTTAACTAACGTGCACCTGCTAACATTTAAGATATAAAAAATAGGTTTTAGGAATGATTTCGAATGGTAAAGCTCATTGAAATTTATCCTTTTTAAGAAAGGCATTAGACACAAAGCCAAAAGAGGTGAAGACATTTAGTCAAAGAAAAGAGGGATAAAACGCTGTAAATAGATCGTTGTCAGTAATTATAATAATAACAACAAAGAATGATAATTAGACGCTATATCCAGTCTGAAGGCTTCATTTTTGTGATAACTATTTTGAAAATCTGATGGTTCATCACTAGGGGGAGTTGATCAAAATGAGCAGTGTCTAATATGGTTTAGGTGAACTTGGGTCAGTTTTATTATGCAAGTTCATAAAACATTTATGCTTCTGAATGATTATGCTACCAGTTTGCCTAGTTTTTGTTTATATACGGCTTTAATGACAAACATGTGCATAATTAAAAGGGGGAGTCTTAATGATCTGTTTGCCCTGAAAAACAAACAAACAAAAAAACAGAATACACTTGAATTAATGGCTTTTATTTTGTATATACTTTATTATAATTTTATCATTATTGTGTAAAAATGTAAAATGTTTGGAGTGAGATCTTGTTGCTTTTATGTTTTCACCAGCAGGTGTTTCGAGCGCTTCAAAACAGTAAATTATTTCTGCGGCTTTAGCTAAAGTGCATTTCTAGATTAATTTAAGGCCAATTTCAACAAAAATAATAGCCAACAATGGTAACAAAAATAGCTGCAGTTGTATAAATAAAAAACAGTCCCATAACAGAAGAAGTTTAATTTATGCATGATGGGGGAAATGTTCAAATCAAAGATTTAAATAAGCTAAAATAAATTGATTCAACTTAAATGTCTTGTTGATTGAGAGAAATGCAAATTGTGCAATAAACTAAAACACAGAGTAATGAAGGGTATATTTCAAGGTTTAGGTCAAGTGTACTTATTTATTTGGTTTAAAACAACATCAGATTTAACAGTGGGTCTGATTGGATTTACTAAGTTAACTCACAGTATTTTATACCAAGGTCAAGGGTTTGATATTGCATATGAAAAACATGTACATAAGTAACCCAAGTTAATCAGTTTGATCAAATAAAACCGTAAAAAAGCAAATCAAAACATCTGCTAAAGAAAAGTCTTCCATGTTCAATTCAATTTTATTTATATACTGTAGCACTTTTCACAATTGTTTAATTATTTCAAAGCAGCTTTACATTAATAAAAAAGGAAAAACAGAAAAATCAAAGGGCAACAAAAGTTGCAAGGTACAGATTCTTTAAACTGAACTATCAAGCATTGTGATAATGTATAGAAGAGAGATCTAAGTTAAGCCAAAAGTCAGCTGACTTCCTAAACTCCTAGGAAAAAAAACCCTAGAGAAGGAGCCAAACATAGCTGATTCTACAGAGGACATACTATATATTACATACTATATTATACAACTTTAAAAAATAAAAACATTAAGAATTAAAAGAATTTAAACATTTTTTTTTAAATGTGTTCAAGGACGAGACAGGATCTGCATCAGATGTTCAGCCAGTGGTCTGTGGTCATGAAGTCTGAGGCTGAAATACAACCTGAAGATGAGAAAGAAAGGAAATGTCAACATTTAATTTTTAGTCATCATATTCATAGTATATCTAGAACCTTAAAGCCACAATATGTATGATTTTTGTAATAAAATATCCAAAGACAAATGCAGTTGTGTACTTACATTATGCAGAAAGTTCCCAAAAATGTGTTATTCCTGAGAAATTCCTGTTTTAAATAACGGCTCGTCTCTCTTGTAATTGTGGCCCTTTTAATGTCCATGCTATCTCGGTTTCCGGTTGTAGAAACTAGGGAGACACAAGAGGACAAATGCAGAAGTGTTGGTTAAACAACATCTAACACACAGCTGTTGTGCCTTGCAGCTAATTCATTATGAGGCATTAAATCATGTGATCAAACGTACAGTTAAAAAAGCATTCATTCATTACCTCATCCGTGAAAAACAGCATCTCCCATCATTCCCCTCTCCTTCAGTCATTAAGCTTCGTCTTTGTGTGTCTAGCGCCCTGTAGTGATGAAAATGTACATTTAAAACAATCTTACTATACAACTAACTACACAAAGACAAAGCATGTAATCTGCAAAATGTAGTTTTCTATTCGGTCTGTTACCTCATTTTGTATAAGAGTAGCTCTCCTTCTTCATACTGAGTTTACCAGTCTGAATAACTCATTAACTAAAACCAGTCATGATCTAAGAGCTGCCTGAGGGTCGGACGATCCCTTGGATCCATGGCCAGGCACCATCTTAACAGATCACAGATTTCTGTAAAAGGAGAGAGCTGGTTAGTCATCATGACACACAAATGGCAATAATAATCATGGCATAAAGAGACGCTTTTGTTGTCATTTAATAATACTGCAAAAAAGTCTGTCTGTCTATCATCTTATGGTCATTTGTTACCTAATTGTGACCCTGGCTTTGTGTGTGCATGTTTATAAGTCAATTTCACTCACCCTTTGATAAGTCCTTTTTTTTCTTCAGGTTGTCCAAAGAAAACTTGTTGAAAGGAAAGGGGTAAGATCCAAGCACCATAAAGTACAGCAAAGCACCTAAGGCCCAGACGTTTGCTGGCATGGCGTGGATTTTACCACCTGTTCGGATCTCAGGCGGGGTGCAGCATGGAGCTCCTGTACACAAAACATCATGTTGAGTCATTTTGTAAAAGATGACCCTGCACTGACAGCAGGTTTCAATACTACACTATATAAAAAAATTCAGCTCACCTCTAAATTCGTAGGACTTATAGCCTTTATGTTTAAGAAGATGTCCAAGCCCAAAGTCAATTAACTTCAGGCTCATTGTTGATTTCTGCACCAAGAAGTTTCTGGCATGGAGGTCTGTATGGACAACTCCATTATCCAGACAGTGTTGCACTGCCAGTACTGCCTGATGCATGAGAACTCTTGCTGTATTTTCACAAAGTTTTCTTCGACGAGTAACAAAACGCCTCAAGGATACGCTTTGCAGAGGGTACTGCAACACGAGATTGTGAAATTGTCTTGTCTCATACCAGTCATACAACTCTATGACATTGGGGCAGAAGGACGCATCTTTTAACTTAAGCAATAGCGCCACTTCTGTAATGAGCGGGTCAGGGTATCCAGGCTGGAGAAAAAATTGTGAATAAGATAAAACAAATATTGTATTGGTATATTGTCTATTTTCTGTCTAGTTCACTTCATTAAATTTTATGACAACTTACAATTGTAAGAGTTCTTTCATTGTATCGTTTGTATATTCGCTTGATGGCAACCTGTAAAGAGAAAAAACACTAATGTTACAACAGTTAATTTCCCCTGAAGCGGCTCACCTGACACTGCACACATAGCTTTAAAGTTTTAGAATCTACAAACTTTAAAACATCGTTTAGATCAAGTAGACTTACAAATTTAGGCAAACATTGTGTTCGATATAAATACAAGTGCATTACCGGAGTGCCATCCCATTTACGGATCCCTTTGTAGACTTTGCCAGAGCCACCGCGCCCAATCACTTTATTCTCCAAGAGTTGATATTTAGAATATAAAGTCTCTGAAAAACACACAGAAAAATTATGAGGTTACAGTACATGTTAACACTCATATACTCACAGATGAAAGGTACAGCATACATTTCCAGGTACAGAAGAAACCATTTCACATATTGGTGCAACCCACCCTAGGAGTAATGAAGTCAGTACACTCACCTTTAGGCACTGGATCATCTAGTTTCATCTCGCTTAGCGCTTTAACAGCTTGTTGAAAAACATTTAGTTTTTTTGGCCTGACAACTTTATCATCTTCTTGCCCAGGATTTTTAGTTCTACTTGGGTTAAGAATCCAAGGATGTCTGGGATTTCTAACAGCTTTTGGCCTGACATCTTTATCTTCTTTTGACCCGGGAGCTTTATTTGGGTCGGGATTTCCGCCACCTTTTAACCCGATATTCTTTGGAATGGCACCTATCTTCTGTAGTCTGGCATTGGCTGCAGCGATGTCAACAAAACTGGCCAGATCCGCACCATCCATGGCATCAGGAATAGCTGAATCGGCATCTTTTTTCACTTTACTCTTCCCTTTTTTGCTCCAAGGGTTGTGAAATAAGTGGCTCTTTGAAGCCTTTTGTTTCTGTTTTTTTAAGCCAACAATCTTTGATTGAGAATCTGCCAGATCTCTAACTTCCCTGGCATCAGGGATAGCTGGATCGGCTTCAATCTGTGAAGTCGGCATTGACTCCACTTTGCCCCTCCGGAAGCATCCAAGCAAGCGTTGCTTCAATGTCTTGCGTTTATCCGGACGAATCTTTGTTTTTGATTGGGGGCCGGTCAGATCAGGAACATCCATGCCAACAGGAATATCTGAAATGGCCTTGGGCTGTTGAGTTGGCACAACAGTCACTTTTGTCCCCTGGAGGTTAGATTTGCGGCTCTTTGAAGCCTTTTGTTTCTGTTTCTTCGGACCAACGTCGGCCTTTGACTGTGATGCAAGATCAACAACTTCCCTAACATCAGGGATAGCTGGATCTGCTGTAAGCTGTGGAGTCGGCACTGACTCCACCTTGCCCCTCCAGAGACAGCCAAAGAATGCCTTTCGTTTGTCCGGTTTGATTTTAGTTTTTAATTCAGAGCTGGCCAGACCAGCATCATCCTTTAGAGTAGGATTAGCGGAATCAGCATTAAGCTGTGGAGAAGACCAGAGGTGGGTCAGACAGACAGACAGACAGACAGACAGATAAATGTTCCCAGCCATGTTTCCATTCAAGGCTTTTTTGCGAAAAATGGTTTAACGCATAAACGCAATGTCAATACCTCAAAAAATATATTGGAAACACTTTGTCAAAAAAATAGCTTTAACGATAGATCTTAATCACGCGCTATCTCTGAAGGGCATAACAGCAAACAATGGGCGCTCTTATTGCACCCTGAAACTTTCTGTTTTGATTTGCCCCACCAGAGTCGATCCTCCCTATACGCAGGGTACGCAAGCTGCACTGAACTTAAACTTAAGCCGCTCTTACTTCATGAAGTGTTGAAATGTCAATCACTTATCCATAAAATGATTCATGTTTATTAATGTTTAAATATTCAATTTTTTCTTCTCATAATCAGGTCCCTTTGGTGAAAGCACATTTATTTTTAATTACAGAGACCACAAATCAGACCTGACCTGGCTAAGCTTTTATTGTAATAGCATTAGAGAAATTAGGTAAATAATTTGCTCAAGGTCAGATTTATTTTGCAATACACAAAAACGTATGTGACATTTCACTTTCATCATTCGTGACATCACCACAGACACCATTTCAGCGCCATTTGAAAAGAAACCTTTTTTTTACGCATATTTACTTGGTCGATAACAAAAACCTGGATGGAAACATGTCTATAAATGGACAGATAGTTGTAGTAAATGTAATGATGTAACAAACCTCTGAAGGAATCAGTGTTTCCACTTTATCATTATGAAGGAATGGGTGCTTTGCATTCTTCCACGCCCTCTTTATTGATTTCAAGATTTTATTCTCGCATTTTTCTACAAAAAAAAGATAAATTATTAGAAAATTCATTATGACAAAAGAGAATGACAAAGAACCGTGGTCAGTGATAAAACTTAATAAACACATTTAACAAACTGTCCACCCAGATACTATTTTATCATATATGTATATGTAATTGAGTATCTAATTCTTTATAATAAATTCCTGAAAATTCAGCAATGCTTATTACATTAATAAGAGTTTAAAACGCACTAGAAAAACTGTCTAAACTTAATTTCATATTGTAAGATGCTTTATTTTACTGACTTTAATGTAATAAGATATCAGTATCTACAAGGGCCAACAAAACTTTTGAGAAACAAGCATGGCACAGATTTAAAGATTGTCAAGAACACAAAATTTCCATCTGACCTTTGGGGCTGTTCGCCTCCTCAAATGCAGGAGTAAACTCCTTTACTCCTCCTTGTGGATGTGAACTACCGGCGTGTCTGTCTAACAAATGTCCTTTGTTCGGGACAATGTCAAGGACCGCACTAGGAAGGACAAAATCCATTCCTCCATCATCACATCTCCATCCCAACACTGCAATTCAATAAATAATGTTATGAAATTAATGCTTTAACTGAAGTGATCAATATGTGTCTAAAACTTGTCACTTAATGTCAATGTATTGTTTATTCAACTGTATAAAATATGTCAACTGTATGTCAAAATTTGGCTTTCTGTATAAGCAAATGCATAAGTGAGAAGTGATGCATTGTGCTAAAGGAAAAAGTAAAATGAGGTAAAAAGTACACAAGCACCACCTAGTGTCTATCTGTGGACGTGCATTAAGAATAATGTATGTAAACTTATCAGGATTAAAGCCACATTTTGCTTTCATTTTCATCTTACTTGTTGGGATTTTCTCCTCTACTCCTCCATTTGGATTCAAACCACCGGCAGCGCATCCGACCTCTGACGAAAGTCCAAAGTCATGGACAAAGTCATAGGTCAACACAGCATTCGGTAGGAATGAATCCATCTCTCCTCCAAACACTGCAATTAAAATTCAATAAATCAATGCCTTCATTTGAAATTATCATTTTTCTTTTTGTCTAAATTTTATGGAAGCCGAGAGAGACCATGCAGTATTATTATTTTTGCTAGCTTGTTTTCTCGTGATCATGACTTAATTTTCTGGTGATCTCGAGATAACAAAAATTTGTTTCCTGACAATCTAAATGTCATAATGTAACTTCCGGTCCATGATATTTAGTGTATTTTAAAGTAAACTGCTGATGCACACGTGTAGCTAATAATTGCAGATAGACTAATAAATAAATAACTACAGGGATTAGACTAGTCTGAGATTTAAATACATTTAAGAGCTGTTCAAACTGAAAACCCTTTCACTGACATATCTTAAAATACATCAGTGCCCTTTGTTAAGTAATGTTTTTAGTACGCCATGTTTGTTAAAACTAGTTATGTTTCCTAAATAAATTAAAGTCTATTCCTGGTTTAAAGTAATCTCTGCTTGCGAAACCAACCCATAATGTGCGTGATTTTAGGAACCATCTCTAAAGTAACAATGTACACGTTTCTATCTTCAATAGTATTTAACAGTTTATATTAATAAATATTAGGGCTGGGTATCGATTCAGATGTTCCAGATCGATTCAATTTCGATTCACAAGCTATCAAATCGATTCGATTCCGATTCTCGATTCAATTTTCATTTCCGGTTCTCGGGATGCTTCCATACCTCTTACTTTTTATGTTTAGGTGGCATCAACGTCAATGAAGCACCTAAAACCGCCATTTTAAGCACTGAATGAAAGAATGACAGGCTCCTTGGTAACATCGTGCAAGGCAAAAAAGAGGGTGACATCTAGTGAAGAAGACTAGTAATTTGATTAACGTTAATCTTACGTTCATTTTTTGCAGGAAAAAAATCGATTCTGCTCTTTGAGAATCGATTCGGAATCGACCACGTAAAAAAAAACACGATTAATCGAAAAATCGATTTTTTGCCCAGCCCTAATAAATATATAAAAAAGTTAAAGTGTACATTATAGCTGACAACCATATGAACACAGCTGGGTTTGTGACTGTTTGTTGACTTAAAGTTATTCCATTTAAATGCAGTAAAAAGTAGAAACGTGTATATTAAGGAGTAACTTTAGAGACGGTCCCTAAATTCAACATTTCATTTTAAACTAATCCCTGATCCAAGTAATTCCTAATTTCTGCATCCAATGCAAAATATAACCTTTCTACAAACAATACAACACGTACATGTGTATACATAAGCTTAAATCACAGCAAAAAAATACAACTTCTGTTAACTTGAGATAACGAGAAATTAAGTCGTGATCATGAGAAAACAAGCAAGTAAAAATAAAATTAGTACACAACCTCGGCTTCCGTAAATGAACATCACATTTGCAGTCTGAATAACAACAAGTCTTATGAAATTTAAACATGGTTTTAGTACAGTTACATCCAACAAAACATGGTTAACGGTACTATTGTAAAACCATTGTTACCACTTAAATAACCATGGGTTTGCTAGTAATCAATACACCAATAAACATTACTACATTGTTACCACATTAAAACCATGGTTAATTTTCGTGAGGGATGTTAAATAACTGTTAGCAAGGCCTCATACGGCGTAATTCTTATCTTAAATTTCGGGGATGTTTTTTAATTTTGGTCGCTTTTTGTTAAATGAGCCCAAATTTGTCTGCGTATTCTGCCGGTCAAGAAAAACGGCGGGGCAAGTTTACGAGCACCACCTGGTGTGTCTACATGTACACGTGCATTAACAACACAATAACTGTATGTACTTATCAGCATGAAATTCAGACTTTTTGCTTTAACTTGCATCTTACCTCTTTGGCGTTTCGCCTCAATTCGTGTTGGATAAACATCCACCATCTCCTCATCCTCCTCCTCCTCCTCTCCTCCACATGGATTAAAACAACCGGCAGCGCGCCCGACTTGTGACGGAAGTCCGATATCAAGGACATCGTCAAAGTTCGGCACAGCATTCGGCAAAATAAAATCCATGTTTTCAACATCTGTTCCTTCCATGCCCTTGTCGGACAATGATGTTAATGAACGAAACATGATGTTAAAGAATAACTGAAAGACTTAACTGTGCTTAGACTCGGTTCACAGAGGGTTAAAATCTAAGCAAACTGTCTGTCCGTACACAGTGCGTCAAGCAGTTTAAAGTTGCGAACTTTGTGAAAGTCTGCAAATTCACTTGTTAATCTGTACAGTAGCGTTCAGATCAGTCAAGTGATACCGGTCTCATCTGGCTGAGTGTTTGCACCGAGTGTGTTGTCATAATGGTTCCATGACAACGAGGCGTTCTATGGTTGTCATGGAGTTTAATGACTCATGTAACTGTTCGTAATAACAGCTCAAGTTTTTTTTTATGTCCCTTGTGTTGTTTAATTAAAACTATTTACAACTTTTGGACTTTTTATTGTAGATATATATTAATATTCTATCAAAACTCTTTAATATGTCTTAATGCTTATTGCTACTTTTTAAAATGTATTTTACTGTATGTATAGATGCTATTTTGTATTAATATATTTAGACCTATTGTGTTATTCATTTAAAACCACTAGATGGCACTATGTTAATTACCAGTAATGTTAAAAGAATAAGAGTATTAGTCGAGAGTAAAACACAGACACGCTCAAATTGTATGGAGATTTTATTTAAATCATCAAAAAGCATCAAAGGTCATATATTTTAATGCATGATACATACAAAAGGTTTTTTTTCATTGCTCAAAATCCTTCATGCTTATAAAACACTGGCAGTCAGTCAAAAACAGACATAAAGTTAAATCCCTCATCCCTTACAGCAGTTAAAGCATCAGCAGAGTTACATATTGCTGGGTTTAATGCAGGGTTACATTCAGTAAACATTACTTAATATTAATTCCCAAAAACATTTAGGGACATTTGACATGTTGACTGAAGAACCACTACAAAGAATAAAGGGGCAACACGTATGAGATGAGAGGAAAAGATCTTAAAAAATGTTTCCACTACCAAAATAAATTTTTCTCCCTCAAACCAATTTTATGCAACAATTTCCTATTTTTGGTTAGATAACATGAAGGCCAAATTAATCTCCTAAGACCGGAGCTTTGGTTTGTATTTTTTTTTTTTTTTTGCTTTCTACCAGCTATTTTGGGAAACCTATAAATTTAATAACCAAATATTTTTCTTTGAACATGAAGCAGTGTATTTGTCTATGTGTTTAACATGTTCCAGTTACACAGAATTAAGTATTATGGTGCAAACAACACAAAATGTATGTTCACATATGTGACATCCAGGTCTTTGGAGGTTAAATGTGGCATAATACAACTGTAAATAGAGATAGACCTTATTAAAAAATACCTTATTAAAGATTATACAAGATTATATTTTTTACATTATAGATTTTATGTAGAAATCTCTCAAACTTGCTTCACTGATACTCTGAACTTTATTGAACTACATCTAAACACAGTTTAAGAATTATCTTCATTCACTGTTATATTTACCTTTAAGATAAAGAACCATACCATAACACCAAAAACATGTTGAAGTCAGACTTTCTGTTAATGCTATTCATTTTTATCACCACCAGGTGGCGACTGTAGATCAAACATGCAGTCACGGTTTCATTTCTCTGCAAAGGCTTCAGTGAAGATGAGCACGTGGACCTGTGTGATAATAATAAGAGACTAGATAGGTACATTTCCTGAAGAAAATGTGAGTGGTGCTTGCCGTGGCAAAATTCTGGGGACCATATATGATTATACTCCAAGCCAAAAGTAAAACGTTCCAACCCCCGTGTCTGTACGATGTTCTGATGCGGAGATATAAGGCTTTGTTTACTCTGTTGCTAGGGTACTGTATTTGGTTGCTAGGGAAAAATTGGCATCCCATAATGATTACACTCCGAGTCACGAGTCAAACGGTCCAACCCCCGTGTCTCTACGATGTTCTGATGCGGAGATATAAGGCTTTGTTTACTCTGTTGCTAGGGTACTGTATTTGGTTGCTAGGGAAAAAATTGGCATCCCATAATGATTACACTCTGAGTCACGAATCAAACGGTCCAACCCCCGTGTCTCTAGGATGTTCTGATGCTGAGATATAAGGCTTTGTTTACTCTGTTGCTAGGGTACTGTATTTGGTTGCTAGGGAAAAAATTGGCATCCCATAATGATTACACTCCGAGTCACGAGTCAAACGGTCCAACCCCCGTGTCTCTACGATGTTCTGATGCGGAGATATAAGGCTTTGTTTACTCTGTTGCTAGGGTACTGTATTTGGTTGCTAGGGAAAAAATTGGCATCCCATAATGATTACACTCCGAGTCACGAGTCAAACGGTTCAACCCCCGTGTCTCTACGATGTTCTGATGCGGAGATATAAGGCTTTGTTTACTCTGTTGCTAGGGTACTGTATTTGGTTGCTAGGGAAAAAATGGCATCCCATAATGATCACACTCTGAGTCACTAGTCAAACGGTCCAACCCCCGTGTCTCTACGATGTTCTGATGCTGAGATATAAGGCTTTGTTTAATCTGTTGCTAGGGTACTGTATTTGGTTGCTAGGGAAAAAATTGGCATCCCATAGTGATTACACTCCGAGTCACGAGTCAAACGGTCCAACCCCCATGTCTCTAGGATGTTCTGATGCTGAGATATAAGGCTTTGTTTACTCTGTTGCTAGGGTACTGTATTTGGTTGCTAGGGAAAAAATTGGCATCCCATAATGATTACACTCTGAGTCACGAATCAAACGGTCCAACCCCCGTGTCTCTAGGATGTTCTGATGCTGAGATATAAGGCTTTGTTTACTCTGTTGCTAGGGTACTGTATTTGGTTGCTAGGGAAAAAATTGGCATCCCATAATGATTACACTCCGAGTCACGAGTCAAACGGTCCAACCCCCGTGTCTCTACGATGTTCTGATGCGGAGATATAAGGCTTTGTTTACTCTGTTGCTAGGGTACTGTATTTGGTTGCTAGGGAAAAAATTGGCATCCCATAATGATTACACTCCGAGTCACGAGTCAAACGGTTCAACCCCCGTGTCTCTACGATGTTCTGATGCGGAGATATAAGGCTTTGTTTACTCTGTTGCTAGGGTACTGTATTTGGTTGCTAGGGAAAAAATGGCATCCCATAATGATCACACTCTGAGTCACTAGTCAAACGGTCCAACCCCCGTGTCTCTACGATGTTCTGATGCTGAGATATAAGGCTTTGTTTAATCTGTTGCTAGGGTACTGTATTTGGTTGCTAGGGAAAAAATTGGCATCCCATAGTGATTACACTCCGAGTCACGAGTCAAACGGTCCAACCCCCATGTCTCTAGGATGTTCTGATGCTGAGATATAAGGCTTTGTTTACTCTGTTGCTAGGGTACTGTATTTGGTTGCTAGGGAAAAAATTGGCATCCCATAGTGATTACACTCTGAGTCACGAGTCAAACGGTCCAACCCCCGTGTCTCTACGATGTTCTGATGCTGAGATATAAGGCTTTGTTTACTCTGTTGCTAGGGTACTGTATTTGGTTGCTAGGGAAAAAATTGGCATCCCATAGTGATTACACGCCGAGTCACGAGTCAAACGGTCCAACCCCCGTGTCTCTATGATGTTCTGATGCCGAGATATAACTGTTTGAATTTTATGTTGCTAGGGTGATCAAAAGTGGTTGCTAGGGGCGTGGCTTAGTAAGTCTTTAAGGATCCCGAGAGACTGATTGGATGCCTGAGTAAAATGAGCCCACCCCCATGTCTCTATGACACTGTGCTGCAAAGATATCCATCTGGGCATTTTATAATGGCAGTCTATGGGAGATGTTGCTAGGGTGCCTAAAATGGTTGCTAGGGGCGTGGCTTAATAGCTCTAGGACTCTCCTAAGAGACTTATTGGGTGCCTGAGTAAAATAAGCCCACCCCCTTGATTCTACGACACTGTAATGCGAAGATATCCCATCAGGAACATTTTATTGCCTTATATGGGCATGTTCCCTGACCCATTATAAGTCAATGGGGCACTTTTGGGCGCCTCCTACACCCCAGGGGTACAACTTATACCCCAATGTGATGTATGTTCTTACAGAGTCTACCACCCTCTTCAAATGTGGTAAACTACATGTTTCTACAAAATCCTCGAGCGGAGCTATGACTCGTCAAAGTTGGGCCCAATGTTAAGTCAATGGGATTTTTCGGGTGGTTTTTCGCCCCCCTTTCGGAAATCCTGCACCCGATCCCTTATAAAAGTCATAGCAGACGTGTCCTCAATAAGCCGGTCATTTTGAGCCCTGTTTCATTGGTCTACGACAAACCGTGCGGGACGAGTTATGCGCCGAAAAAGTGTCCAGATATAAGAATAAATAAATAAATAATAAGTATGAGCAATAGTAATAGTGATGCCTTGCATAAATGCAAGCACCACTAATTATTCAAAGACACATCACAATGATGATAACTTTAGTATAGGGATGAAAAACAGCTAAAACCAACCTAACCTAGTTGACTGGTTTAACTGGTCTCCCATTTTGGTTTTAGCTGGTTTAGCAGGCTGGTTTTAGAGAGATTTTAAAGGGCCCACCTTTAGCTGTTCAGATTGAAAAACCAGCTTTACCATGCTGAAAGCTTAGAAGAGTGGTCTTAGCTGGTTTACGCCGGCACTCCAAGCCTGGCAAAGCTGCATACATCTGGTTTTACTGACTGGTCAAGCTAATGGGTCAGCTGGTCTTCCACCCTGACCAGCAAGAAAAGTGTCCAAACCCCCTTTAAATCCTGCCTGCTACACCAGCTCAAACTGGCTGGAAAACCAGTTAAAACCAGCCAGCCAGCTTAGGTCTGTTCAGCAGGGTAATGGATGTCTATTGTATATTTACTGTACCTGGGGCACAAGACAGGATTAGCATTAAGTTGACAAAACCAAACCAACACTCTAAAAATGGCTAGTTATTTTTTAACCAATAATGGGACGTAAATATTGGACAGAATGCGCTGGGTTAAAAATTACCCAATGTTGTGTTGTTGTTATGCAATAACTGGGTTATAATACTCAGCACTGAGTCGATTTTAATCCAGCGGTGTGTCAAGTATTTACCCAACATGCTTTAAAAAAAATAACCCAGCCATTTGAATGTGTGAATGTGATCACTTGTTGGTACCATGAACTTGAAGCTGATCATCAACTCGGGCTCTGATCAAGCTAAGATTAGTCCATGAGCGTGTGCACATAAAGGAGTGATGTTCATCTTCATGCATAGGCCAAGTTCTGCATATTTCCCAGTAATGATTTCTTTGTTTAGAATTTTTTATTTTGTTTTTATAGATTTACAATAGCAGAGTTGTAATACCTGTGTCTCATAGCAGTACATAAAGTCATACATCATGCAATGGTAGTTCAGTGATAGTAATCATTTCAATAATCATGCACAAATATTAAGCAAGTAATATACTTTAGTGGCTTTAATCCTGAAAGTTTCTCTTCTGCTGTCAAAGCAAGAAAGAAAGTTTGCTGATACATGACAGTTAATTTGTTAATGCAAGTTAAACATATACGAACCTGTTTGTCGGCACTTTCATTTTTGAGCATTTTCTGAAAATCAACATACCCAACATAAAACGTCTGCACTGCAGCTCTTAAAGCCTATGGACTATATTCATAATTCTTGTTTGAAACTAGACAATAACAAATAAAGAAATTACAAACATTTATAAAAAAGAACAAAGTTGCAAATTAAGTAAGGTATAAAATTAAAATTAGGTACAGAAATTAAATTAGATGGATCATAACACTGTCTTTATTGTACAAATTAAATATTATTATTTTTAGAGCAATAGAAGTGATTTTCTGTTTGTCTTGGGTTGTTTGATTAACATAAATGACACAGACTTAAAGCGTAACTAAACCCCTGGTCAGAGCCTGACTCCACCCACTGGCAATATTTGAAAAACGCAAGAAAAGTGGGCAGATCCCAACGGAGATAGAGGGGATGAACTAAGCTTGTACCAAGTGCCAAGTGTGTGGTGAGATCGTAACAAGGGCGTGGTGAGCTTGAACCTGCTAACGTCACGAGTCATTTTTTGGACCCAACATCCAATAGGAAAATTAAACTGCAGTAGCCACCGTTCAACCTGAAGAGGGCAGCACTCAGACGTTTTTACACCATATATTGTAGTATTAAATCACTTTTTATCCAAATGTCAAAAAACTGACTTAAATCAATGAACAGCACTAATAAAGCATCATTCTTACAGATCATTAACCAAAAAAGTTGGTTTAGGGTTTAGTTACTCTTAGGTTAATTGAGGTTACTGTCTCTTTAAGAATAAGCCCAGACTGGTTTCTGATTGGTTTCTTAAGACATAAACAAATGTTTTTATTAGAAAAAGAATACTGTGAGATCATTTTGTGTGCATGTGCCCTGTCAAGAAAAGAAATATTTTATGTTGGCTTAACTTTTAAAACACTTTTCTCTGTATGTGCACTACTGAGGGCACTTAAACGCGTGCTCACACACAGGCGGAGGGCGAATTCCAAACAGCGCTTCAGGAAGAAGATGCAGCAGTCGCTTCACATAAAAACGTTACGTTGTTTTTCATTGCTCTATTCAGCAAATGTATGTTAATGGACTACAGTATGACACAAAGTAGCGCAACTTTGGACCTGACTGGAGCTGAACCGGACACATTTAACCGCATGTGCTCACAGAAATCTGCTCACTTGAGCGCCTTTTTGCGGTTAAATTGTTTAACCATTTAAACAACTGCAAGCCTTAGAAACACAATGATAAACTTACCCTATTTAAATAGCATATAAATCATAATCATTGCATAATAAAGCTTCAGATGAATGGCACAGCAGCGGCCGGTGCAGTCGACATGTATGTTCGCGGCAGCGCGCGCGGAGCAGATACGTCACGTGTTACGTCGTGGGCAGTTTGTAGGTAACGAAGGGAGGGGAAGACGTTTCCTAAAAATAAACATTGTTCACGGGTCGCGCGGCTCGAGTCCGAGTCAAGTCTGAAGTCTTTGAGGACGAGTCTCAAGTCGAGTCTGAAGTCACTGTGTGTGCACCTTAAGTCGCACTCGAGTCCGAGTCTCAAACTCGAGTCCCCATCTCTGCATAACAACTCAGAGTAGTATAGGAACAGAGTAAAACAAGGTAAAATATACATGAAATGACTTCTGATTTCTTTGAATAACATTCACAAATTTATGAAATTGTCATGTCAAACACCTGGGGACACCATAAAGGTAAACTGAATGTCTGACCATGTTGTGATACAAATTTAAGAATGATAATCCAAAAAATTTCGTTCCTGTGAGCTTTTTTCCCCCAAAAAATGTGCACCTGGAGATTCCAAATAGACAAATCAGGGCTCTAGACTAACTTTTTGCACTGGTTGCACTGGTGCGCCTAACATTTTTTCTTAGGTGCACCAGCACAAAAGTTAGGTGCACCCTAATTTTTGACCGCATCTGATTTATAGTTTACCCAAAAATGAAAATTCTGTCATAATTTACTCACTCTCATGATGTTACAAACCTGTATAAATGTCTTTGTTCTGGTGAACATGAACGAAAATATTTTGAGGAATGTTTGTAACCAAACCATTCATGAGCCCCATTCACTTCCATAGTATTATTTTTTCCTATAAGTGAATGGGGCTCATGCTTGGTTTGGTTATTAACATTCCTCAAAATATCTTGCTTCTTGTTTATCAGAACAAAGAAATGTATACAGGTTTGTAACAAAATGAGGGAGAGTTAATGATGACAGAATTGTCATTTTTGAGTGAACTGTCCCTTTAACACCGCAAGTTTAGCGCCCATGGTGGTTTAATACAGAATATAAACATGTAGACCATTTTATAATTTTCCTTATATGAGTCGTGCACAGTCCTGTTTGATAACCCGCATCCGCGCTATTAAAATAACACTTGACCCGTTATCCAACATCAGCATCAATTTATTTCATACCCGCCCGTTTTGCATAAAGAGTGCGACCGGCCGCACCGCAAATCCTGAAGTAAGTAGAAACCTTTAAAGATCTTCATGAAGAACATTGACAGAAATAAGCACAGGACCATGACTGGACAAATATATTAACATTTAATGTGAAACTTTGTGAGGGTCGGCAGATTGACAGCTGAGCGGTCAGCAGTGTTTCAACACTCATAATCACTGCGCTTATATTTATACTTTTTCAATTGATGATATGATTGCAGTGATTCCAAAGGGATGTCCAAAAAAAAACTCAAGTAGAATGTTAAATGTTTAAAGTTTAATGTATTTTTCTCACTGCCCTGCGTAAACCCGCGCCAGTGATGGCATGATACGCGTGATGAGATTGCATAAAAAAATTTTTTGTGCTGCATCGGATTTGGAGCGCGTCACACAAAAAAGAAACTCATATAGGCTATAGGCTACTTTTGAATTTGTTTTGTTAATTTGCTAATATTTAAGTTAAACACATTTCTATTCAGTTCTATTCATTTTAATGCTTTTTGCGCATAATCTAAACCAGGGGTTCTCAAAGTCCGGACTCCGGTCCGGATCCGGACCCGGAGTGAATTTGATCCGGACCCGCGTCCACTTCAAGTGCCTTAATTTCTGTGATTGATTAATGTGTGCATTTGCTACTTTAAATACGCATTTTAAACTTAAATCATTTGTGTATTTATTTTTTTATTTCATTTTAGATTTAATTAGAGTATTCCTTGTCCGAAAATAAAACGAGTTTTTTTTTATTCACATGTGACGCTGTAGCCATGGCAGCCAGTAAAAGCCGACGTAACCGACGTTTGACGTAATCAGAGCGCCACCGCTGCTTTACCGTGGTTTAAATGTACGGATAGTTAGGTTGAGGATGCTTTCAAAAAAAAAGAAAAGTTGACGAAGAAAATCGTGTTTTTAAAGACGACTGGACAGAGAAGTATGCTTTTATTTTACCCCAGTCCAGCGCGAAGCCGTTTTGTTTAATTTGCAGCGAGACAGTTGGAGTTGTGAAGAGTGGAAATGTCAAACGCCACTATGAAACGAAACACAGATATTTTGAACAGCAGTATCCACAGAATACAGAGGTGAGGATAATAAAATTACGACAGCTAAAGTCTTCATATGAATCAGCAAATAAGTTGCTTGTGAGAGCTCTGACACATCAAGAGAGAGCTACAGAAGCCTCTTTCCGTGTGGCATGGGTACTAGGCAAAAACAAAAAGCCCTTCTCTGATGCAGAGATAGTAAAAGAGTGTTTTGTTGAGATAGCAGAGGCTTTGTTTGAGGGAAAGGAGAGACAGGAGATGTCAGAGAAATTTAAGAAAATTCCATTATCCAATGATACCTTAACTAGGAGGACAGAGATACTTGCACATGATTTAGTTAAGCAGTTAGCTGATGACATCAAAGATGCACCCTGCCTTTCACTTGCAGTAGATGAGTCAACAGATGGCACAGACCAAGCCCAGCTATGTGTGTTTGTCAGATACTTCAGCAAGGCAAAGGGGACATTCTGTGAAGACTTACTGGGCCTTACACCACTCTGTCACACTAAAGGAGAGGACATCTATGAAGCTATCATGCAGATGCTTAATGATATAGGAACTGATATTAAAAATGTTGTGTCCATCACTTCTGACGGTGCTCCAGCTATGATAGGGAAGGAGAAGGGAGCTGTTCAGCGTCTGAAAGAGAAGCACGTAGACCTGCTGACATACCACTGTATAATACACCAGTCTGTGCTGTGTGCTAGCCTAGGAGAAGAATATGCAGGCGTCATGGAAACTACTATGAAGCTTGTGAATTACCTCAGAGCATCTTCTGCCCTTCAGCACCGTCTTCTGCGAGCATTCCTGACTGACGTGAGTATTTATTTTATTTTATACTTCTACTGTGTTTATTAAGTTATTAAGTGGTGACCACATACACACAATCACTTGTTTGTGCATCAAGCAGTCCTGGCGCTAAATATTTTTTACACAAAACACAAATTTTTATTAATTAATTTATTCTTCCTTTTTCTTATCTTTTTTCTCTTACCAGGTAAATGCTGCATATAATGACTTACTCCTTCATAACAATGTGAGGTGGCTGAGTAAGGGAAAGGTCCTGGAGAGGTTTTGGGCCATCAGGAAAGATTTGGAGATGTTTTTGTCTCAGCAAAAGAATGTCAAAGCCAGGCATTTCTTGGATTTTTTAAAGAATGATGACAGCATGGAGCTTGTGGCCTTTTTAGTGGACATAACATCTCATCTAAATGAACTTAATCTGAAGCTCCAGGGCCAAGGCAACACAGTGTGTGATCTGATGGCAGCTGTACGCTCCTTTGAAAGGCGTCTGGAGATCTTTAAGAGTGACATCACAGGGCCACATATTCACTTTCCAACTCTTCTCCAGCAGACTAATGGTAATCACCATTATCATCATCTTTCCTTTTTGGAGAAGCTAGCTAAAAATTTCAGGCAGCGCTTTGAAGACTTCAATGTAGGCAGACAAGTGCTGCTTTGCATTACATCTCCATTCCTGGTAAAGAATGTTGAGGAGTTTTCAAAAGAAACCAAGAGCATCTTCTCATGGGCAAACATTGCATCTCTCCAGACTGAACTCATTGACTCATTGAAAATGTGGCTTTGCAGGAAGTGGATTGTGACACTTTTACCTTTTGGACTAAAATGGTCACAGCTGAAAATTTTCCCAACCTACAGAATGTAGCCATCTATGTTCTTACCATGTTTGGTTCAACCTATCGGTGTGAAGCTGCATTCTCAGCAATGAATGTTGTAAAGAACTCATACCACAGCAACTTGACTAATGAACATTTATATCAGTGTCTCCGTCTAGCAACAACACCTTTTGTGCCGCAGTTTAGGCATCTGATGGAAGACAAACAGTGCCACTTCTCTCATTAGGCTGCTCTTTATTTTGCACCTTGTTAGGTTTGGCATAACGTGTTCTCGTATTTCGTGTTCTCAAAAAAATGCTGTTTTGCACTTGTTATGAATTTACTTTAAATGCAAAATGCACTAGTAATGAATGTAATTTAAAAGAAAATCCATTTAAAAAAAATTTGTTCATTTGTTATATGAACAAATGATGTACATATAGTTATCAACTTGATAAATGAACATTTAGGTCAGTGTCTCCATCAAGCAACCCCACCTTTTTGCTGTGGTTTAGGTATCTGATGAAAGACAAACAGTGCCACTTCTCTTAGGCTGCTCTTTATTTTGCACCTTGTTACATTTGGCATAACGTATTCTCGTATTTCATGTTCTTAAAAAATGCTGTTTTGCACTTTTTATGAATGCAAAATACACTTGTGGATGTACTTTAAAAGAAAATACATTTTCAAACAATCTGTGTTGATTTGTTATATAAACAAATTATTTACATAAAGTTTACCGTGCTTAAATTTTTTGTAATAACCAGTTCCGGACCTATGAAAATTATGAGAATTCAGATTTGGACCTTTGAATGTAAACTTTGAGAACCCCTGATCTAAACCCTTGGGGGAATTATTTATAAATGAATCAGCAACGCAAATCAAGGAATTAACTTATTTCTCTATTTAAGACAGTCTGGCAGGGGGGTAATAACGATACAGCAAACACCGAAAAGTTTATAGGATTAGATTTGGAATTAAGATTATGAAGAAAACAGCGGTCCTGACTCCTGGCTTTTTTCTATAAATTTGGCACACGGCACGCGACATTGCTGTTCGGGGTTACGTTCAAATAATTTTCTTCAAAAGAATTAGGCTATGCTCTGGCTCTGACTCGATTGTAAGAGGCTCATTACCTAATTCGTGTTCGGACCAGATGTGACGGGAGGTTGATGTCAGAGCACTGGTTATGATCTTCGGACGGATGAGGCATTAACTTAACATTCTTGACGAAAAAGTTGTCAACCGTTCTTTTCCTCTTCTCTTATCATCCACGGCTACATCCACTCGGTTTATCTGATGGACTCACCTCTCTCTCTCGCTCTCTCACTCTCTCTGACTGTAGCGCACACGCATTTTTTAACGTACACACACGTAGATCTGAACCATGGCTTTTTCCCTCGAACTCCTGGTCGCATCAGTGCGACCTGATATTTTTTTAAGTCGCACCATTGAGAAATTAGGTCGCATGTGCGACCAAATTGGTCGCACTGTAGTGCCCTGCACATGATAACAAGAGAAGAAAGAGCACTTCATACTTCATGACTATCAATTCAAAACTTATCTGCCCACCAATGCACAAAACTATTTCAGAAAAAAAAACATTTGTACATTAAAACAAAATACTTGTTATGTTGAATGTGGTCCTCATCTGTGTCAGTTGAAGGCCTATTTTACATCACAAGCTTTATAATTACAAATGCATTATGGTTGCCAAATAACTTATGCTTATAATGCTCAGCATTGCTGGTAATACTAATATTTTCCCCCACATATCTTTTTTTTTTAAGTTTTTATATATATAATGCATCAGATTCATAAATATGCATTTACATTAGGGATGCACCGGTTGACCGGCCAGAGATCGGAACCGGACGTTTTTTTGTATTTGTCGGCCGATTTTTCCGGAAGTGTACCCGCGTGCACAGGCTACATTTTTATGATTCGCAAACATGTCTTTTGTGTAAAAGCATTTTGAAATCTGTGCGCAGGACATTAAGATTGCAAGCTGCAATGTCTGTAAAGGACAAGTTAATTGCGGAGAAACAACAGTAAATTCGCAGGGCTCTCAAGTTTCACACATTCACTGTGAGATACACGCATTTCAGTCAGTTTACACACTCACACCTTGTTTTTCTAAGAGACTGATCACTTTTCCTGCTATATACAATTAATGGACGAGGTGCAGAGAAGTTATCTGTCGAGTTTAGCTGTCTTGAGTTTTTCTCGCGCTCCTCTGATGTCAATCATTTGGATGCGCGGCGCGTGCACGCACAGAGTGGAAGAGCAAGATCCGATTAATGCTGTAAATAACGCAGGTTTCTTGAATATAGCCAAATACGTGTTAAATCATGCGTGATTTATTAAAAAACCCTCCAGCTGCTTTGCAATCAGAAGCTTTAGCTTACCTGAAACTAACATAGAGGCTTCCTAAATGAATGAAAGGACCAGAGATGCATTTCATTATTATTGCCATAGTGAACATGTAACCTTAACTCTCTCTTAAACATAGCTTAAAATACACGCTGTTGGCAAGTGCTGCAATCCTACTGTATATAATACAGATTTTTATTTTTAATTTATGTATTTTTTAATATGTAGAGCAATTATTTAATTTGGATAAATTTGTTTGTCTTTTATCAGACTTAACAATTGTTATAATTTATACTTGTGCTGGTCAGTTATGAATAATAGGTATCATTGAACTGCTAGCAAAAACTTGAGAATTTGGTGGGGCAGATCGGGGCCTTTCCCCTAACAGATGTTATCTCACTCCAAACTTTTAAATAAAACCTGAGAGCCCTGCATTCGCCACAACAAACTTGGTCAGACATTTAAGTTCATCACCTGATAGAAACAATAAGTATCAAAAGTCTGTTGATAATGCAAAACAGGCAAGACCATCAACCCTCACTCAACCATCCATGTCATGGTCTCATTTAACCACTTATGTTTGTATTGAACGTAGCCTACTTCACAGTTACTGCTGTTAATTTTAGATGGTTACAGTTTTTGTTTTCAATAGCAAAACCAAGTTTAGCCTGTTAAATACCAAATAAACATATTGTTTATGTAACGTTATACTTTCATTCTTTCTTGCTTGTTGCTTGATTAGAAAAAAAAATCGGAAATCGGATCGTAATCGGCCAATTTGCTTGTTAAGAAAATCGGTATAAAAACCGGCCATGAAAAATCAAGATCGTGCATCCCTAATTTACATTACATGTCATAGAAGAATTAACCCATGTAAAACTCGAGCCTTAGTCATCTTCACTGTTATTTTTAAAATCAAAAACAACATGAAACAATAAACAATAAACTGTAAGTTAAATACATGATCAACATAACAAGACAAACTTTTACAACTTACTGTATCTGAGAAGCAGCTTTACTGATCGATGACCTCAGGCTCTCACACTCCTCACACTCTCAAAAAATAAAAATAAAAATGCTGTCGACGATCCACAATGGAGTTGTTTATATCTAACCTCTGGAGAAAATCTGATCGTATCTTCAAGCTGTTAGCTAACGTTACCCATAGCCAGTAGCACGGACGCCTCAAAATGAATCCCTGAAGTGGTTTCGTGATTGGTTACTAACCCATCAATCAAAACTTGCTGAATAGGCATTGGCTGACTTGATTTTGGCTTTAATCAAAGTCAAGTGGTAAAGACAGCTTTTTTTCACCTACGTAGTAGACCTTTCTCACAACTTCCGTATTTATGACCGGAACTACGCAATCGTCGCGGAAATCTACTTCCTCCGCAGTCAAGGCAATGTAAAAAGCCGTATCTCTTCCATCAATTCCCTGTTGATGGTGAAGGTGTACAGAAGTGGATTCAGGCTATCCGGCGAGACTTATAATGTGTCGTTTTAGTTAACAGTTCAGTAACAGTTATACTCGCTCTCTACTTACCTAGAAATTCATGGACAAATTCTTCATGGAAAAAGTTTTCCTCCATTAGTCGTGTCACATCAGCAAATGTAATATTTGGCAAATCCGTTAACGAAGTTTTGTAGACTCTTTGATCCATTTTAAACTTGCCCCGGGTTTATGTTTTTCTAGTGTGTTGACGCTTGACAGGAACTCCGCTTACACGACGATTACGTATTTCCGGTTACTGTGAGAAAGGTCTATATATCTCACATTCGACCATCACTTAGTCAGCAGGATTCAGAAACATTATTACATGCCTTTGTCACATCCCATTTAGATTATTGTAACTCACTACTTTATAGCCTTTTTGCAAATAATACCAAGAGATTACAATACGTTCAAAACTCTGCTGCTCGTCTGATTACACATACTAGAAAGTATGAACATATCACTCCAATCCTACATTATCTTCATTGGCTTCACGTCTCCCTCCGTAAAAACTTTAAGGTACTAATGGTGCGTTCCAGGCAGGTTTTTAAACCCGTGAGTTACGACTTCAAAACCACAACTCACGACCCTAAGCGTTCCAGGCAGCCTGTAACTCGTGTTTTTACAACCTTCTACCGGTGAAAGTGCACTGGAACGGCAGTCAAACCCGTGACTTCCCACCCGTGAACTCATACTAGATTGAAGTACTCCCAGTTCAGAGTCGTGAGTCGTGGTTTTGAAGTCGTGAGTTACGGGTTACAGGTTGCCTGGAACGCAGCATAATTCTGACCTACAAAGCTCTCCATAGTCTTGCAGCTCAATGCAGGCATAGGCGGTGCTTGTGGTGGAGCAGGCCCCCCAATGGCTAAAGTGATTTTTATTACATAAATTATATTCTACATAAAATATATATTAATTTTAGGTTTTTACGATGTTTTGTAAAACAATAGTTATTCTGGTAATAATGTGTATTTTTCAAAAGTGCTGCTCTGTAAATCGCTTTTATCCAACCGTCCAATCACAATAGAGGAAAGGCGGGACAAGCAGTGCATCGACCAATCAGAACATCCTTCGTCTGCTACTGAAAAAACACAAAAGTTACTATATCTTGTCGATTACAATATATAACAGCCCGAGCTACCACAATATGAATACGCATTGATTAAAAAAATTATCTGCAAAATCTGATACTTATAAAACAGTAAAAAAAACTTATTCGTTTGAATAATAGCAACCAACGCACACAAGCGCCTCCAAAGCGCCCTCCCGCGATCATTTTTTTAGAACTGCGCCTGGCGTGTGAAGCTTCTGTGTTTATTTATCCTTAAAAGGTTATAGAAATTAATGGACTAATGTACTGTTCACTGCATATGCATTTTCCGTTTCGTTTTTACTTGTATTTTAAATTAGGCATTGAATTTGGTTGTGTTTCAGAAGTGAAGAAAATCTCCTAAAATAAACTAACCCTGGGACTTTTTTAAAATAGAGAATTATAAAATCTAAATAACAAACATTTTAATTTGCTTACTCATTTTGCCAGCATCACAAATGATTAACAGATTACAGTGTCTTTTATACTGTATACTGTTAATGCAGGCATAGGAGGAGCTTGCGGTGGAGCAGCCCCCCATTGGCTAAAAGGATTTTTATCAAATAAATGATATTCCACAACAAATATACATATTAGTTTTATATTATACATTTTAAAAATTTTTTAAAGATGCTTTGTAAAGCAATTGTTATTCTGCTAATAAAAAAGTGGCGCTCTGTAAATCGCTTTTGTCCAATCACAATCAAGGAGAGCCGAGACAAACAGTGCATTGACCAATCGGAACATCCTTCCTCTTCTACTGAAAAAAAAAAAACATAAAAGTTAATATATCTTGTCGATTACAATATATAACAGCCCGTGCTACCACTATATGAATTCGCATTGATTAAACAAATTATTTGTAAAGCAATTGTTATTCTGCTAATAAAAAAGTGGCGCTCTGTAAATCGCTTTCGTCCAATCACAATGGAGGAGATGCGGGACAAACAGTGCATCGACCAATCGGAACATCCTTCCTCTACTACTGAAAAAAACATAAAAGTTAATATATCTTGTCGATTACAATATATAACACCCCGTGCTACCACAATATGAATACGCATTTATTAAACAAATTATCTGCAAAATCTGATACTTACAAAACAGTAAAAAAAACTTATTCATTTGAATAATAGCAACCAACGCACACAAGCGCCTCCAAAGCGCCCTCACGCGGTCATTTTTTAGAACAGCGCCTGGCGTGTGAAGCTTCGGTGGAGTTTATTTATCCTCAAAACATTAAAGAAATTAATGGGCTAATGTACTGTTCACTGCATATACATTATCCGTTTCGTTTGTACTTGTATTTTAAATGAGGCATTGAATTTTGTTGTGTTTTAGAAGTGAAGAAAATGTCCTAAAATTAACTAATCCTGGTATTTTTTTAAAATCGAGAATTTTAAAATATAAATAACAAAATTTTAATTTGCTTACTAATTTCCCATCATCACAAATGATTAACAGATTGCAGTGTCTTTTATACTGTATACTGTAAATGCAGGCATAGGCGGAGTTTAAGGTGGAGCAGGCCCCCCATTGGCTAAAAGGATTTTTATAAAAATAAATGATATTCCACAACAAATATACCTATTAATTTTATATTATACATTTAAAAAAAAATTAAAGATGATTTGTAAAGCAATTGTTATTCTGCTAATAAAAAACTGGCGCTCTGTAAATCGCTTTTGTCCAATCACATTGCAGGAAAGGCGGGACAAACAGTGCATCGACCAATCGGAACATCCTTCCTCTACTACTGAAAAAAACATAAAAGTTAATATATCTTGTCGATTACAATATATAACAGCCCGTGCTACCACAATATGAATACGCATTTATTAAACAAATTATCTGCAAAATCTGATACTTACAAAACAGTAAAAAACTTATTCATTTGAATAATAGCAACCAACGCACACAAGCGCCTCCAAAGCGCCCTCACGCGGTCATTTTTTAGAACTGCGCCTGGCGTGTGAAGCTTCGGTGGAGTTTATTTATCCTCAAAAGATTATAGAAATTAATGGGCTAATGTACTGTTCACTGCATATACATTATCCGTTTCGTTTTTACTTGTATTTTAAATGAGGCATTGAATTTTGTTGTGTTTTAGAAGTGAAGAAAATGTCCTAAAATTAACTAATCCTGGTATTTTTTTAAAATCGAGAATTTTAAAATATAAATAACAAAATTTTAATTTGCTTACTAATTTCCCAGCATCACAAATGATTAACAGATTACAGTGTATTTTATACGGTATACTGTAAATGCAGGCATAGGCGGAGTTTAAGGTGGAGCAGGCCCCCCATTGGCTAAAAGGATTTTTATAAAAATAAATGATATTCCACAACCAATATACATATTAATTTTATATTATAAAAAAAAAAATTAAGATGATTTGTAAAGCAATTGTTATTCTGCTAATAAAAAAGTGGCGCTCTGTAAATCGCTTTTGTCCAATCACAATTGAGTAAAGGCGGGACAAACAGTGCATCGACCAATCGGAACATCCTTCCTCTACTACAGAAAAAACATAAAAGTTAACATATCTTGTCGATTACAATATATAACAGCCCGTGCTACCACAATATGAATACGCATTTATTAAACAAATTATCTGCAAAATCTGATACTTACAAAACAGTAAAAAACGTATTAATTTGAATAATAGCAACCAACGCACACAAGCGCCTCCAAAGCGCCCTCACGCGGTCATTTTTTAGAACTGCGCCTGGCGTGTGAAGCTTCGGTGGGGTTTATTTATCCTCAAAAGATTAAAGAAATTAATGGGCTAATGTACTGTTCACTGCATATACATTTTCCGTTTCGTTTTTACTTGTATTTTAAATTAGGCATTGCATTTTGTTGTGTTTTAGAAGTGAAGAAAATCTCCTAAAATTAACTAACTCTGGGACTTTTTTAAATTCGAGAATTATAAAATCTAAATAACAAAAATGTAAATTTGCTGCTCATTTTGCCAGCATCACAAATGATTAACAGATTACAGTGTCTTTTATACTGTATCCTGTTAATGCAAAACCACACTGAATAGAGACAGAGCGCCGCGCGTCATAACCTGAAAACCACGCCCACCGGGGGCAAAACAATCCAACCGTCTCCATTGACTTTGTATTGCGAGAGGCTGCCTCCTTGTCATTTCTGGCTTATAACAAAAACAGAATAATGCCTAAAAACTGCTGTGTGACAGTATGTACAGCTAACAAGTCAAAGATCCCAGAAATAAGCTTTTATAAGCTATCGAGCCGTAAAACCCAGCTTTTAAGGAGAAAAAGTCCCTAGTGGACGCAGTTCTACTAATATGAGTACTATGAAAAGTTGCCTGTTTCCATTTTTGTGTCTTTTAACGCTCGTTTTTGGGGTCGACAGCTTATAAAAACTTATTTACAGATTAAAAATGTAAAAACAGAATAATACATAAAAGCTGCTGTGTGACAAGGTGTACAGCTAAAAAGCCAAAAAACCCAGAAATAAGTTTTTTTTAAGCTGTCGACCTCATAAAACGAGCGTTTAAAGAAACAAATGTGGAAACAGGCAACTTTTCATAGTACTTCTATTAGTAGAACTGCGTCCACTAGGGGGAAACGTAGTCGGCGATCCACTTTATTTTCCTTAAAAACTGGGTTTTACGGCTCGACAGCTTATAAAAACTTATTTCTGGGTTCTTTGGCTTGTTAGCTGTACATATTGTCACACAGCAGCTTTTAGGCATTATTCTGTTTTTTGTTATAAGCCAGAAATGACAAGGAGGCAGCCTCTCGCAATACAAAGTCAATGGAGACGGTTGGATTGTTTTCCCCCCCGGTGGGCGTGGTTTTCAAATTTGCATATCGGCGCTTTGTCTCTATAGTATAAAATCAGAGTAAAGACCGCCTTTTATTAAATATTCACGATTTAAATGCACAACAGAGAGACGTGCAAATATATAAGATCGAGACTGTCATTATAGTCATCACTGAGGTGCAATTAATTATTTTTCACAGATAATTTTTTTCTTGTATTCACAAAATACATCTTTTTTAAGTAAAATCAGCAACATTTATCATAGAAATATAAAATGACGACGGAGCTTGCGGTGGAGCAGGCCCCCCATTGGCTAAAAGGATTTTTATAAAATAAATTATATTCTACATAAAATATATATATTATTTAGGTTCTTAGACATTTTTAAACGTTAATTTTGTAGATTCTTTGTAAAACAATCGTTATTCTGGTAATAATGTGTATTTATCAAAAGTGCTGCTCTGTAAATCGCTTTTATCCAGCCGTCCAATCACAATTGAGTAAAGGCGGGACAAACAGTGCATCGACCAATCGGAACATCCTTCCTCTACTACAGAAAAAACATAAAAGTTAACATATCTTGTCGATTACAATATAGAACAGCCCGTGCTACCACAATATGAATACACATTGATTAAACAAATTATCTGCAAAATCTGATACTTACAAAACAGTAAAAAAACGTATTCATTTGAATAATAGTAACCAACGCACACAAGCGCCCTCACGCGGTCATTTTTTAGAACTGCGCCTGGCGTGTGAAGCTTCGGTGGAGTTTATTTATCCTCAAAAGATTATAGAAATTAATGGGCTAATGTACTGTTCACTGCATATACATTATCCGTTTCGTTTTTACTTGTATTTTAAATTAGGCATTGTATTTTGTTGTGTTTTAGAAGTGAAGAAAATCTCCTAAAATTAACTAATCCTGGTATTTTTTAAAATCGAGAATTTTAAAATATAAATAACATAATTTAAATTTGCTTACTAATTTTCCCAGCATCACAAATGTTTAATAGATTACAGTGTCTTTTATACTGTATACTGTAAATGCAGGCATAGGCGGAGTTAAAGGTGGAGCAGGCCCCCCATTGGCTAAAAGGATTTTTATAAAAATAAATGATATTCCACAACCAATATACATATTAATTTTATATTATAAATTAAAAAAAAATTAAAGATGATTTGTAAAGCAATTGTTATTCTGCTAATAAAAAAGTGGCGCTCTGTAAATCGCTTTTGTCCAATCACAATGGAGGAAAGGCGGGACAAACAGTGCATCGACCAATCGGAACATCCTTCCTCTACTACTGAAAAACATAAAAGTTAATATATCTTGTCGATTACAATATATAACAGCCCGTGCTACCACAATATAAATACCCATTGATTAAACAAATTATCTGCAAATCTGATACTTACAAAACAGTAAAAAAAATCATTCGTTTGAATAATAGCAACCAACGCACACAAGCGCCTCCAAAGCGCCCTCACGCGGTCATATTTTAGAACTGCGCCTGGCGTGTGAAGCTTCGGTGTTTATTTATCCTCAAAATATTATAGAAATTAATGGGCTAATGTACTGTTCACTGCATATACTTTTTCCGTTTCGTTTTTACTTGTGCGTTGGTTGCGTGCGTTGTTTGGTTTTATTCAAACCTTCGCGGAAGTACTGTTTTATAACTTTCAGATTTTGCAGATAATTTGTTTAATCAAAGCGTACTCATATTGTGGTAGCACGGGCTGTTTTATATTGTAATCGACAAGATATATTAACTTTTATGTTTTTTCAGTAGTAGAGGAAAAATGTTCCGATTGGTCGATGCACTGTTTGTCCCGCCTATCCTCCATTGTGATTGGACAAAGCGATTTACGGAGCTCCAGTTTTTTATTAGCAGAATAACAATTGCTTTACAAAGCATCTTTAAAAAAGTTTAAAAATGTATCATATGAAATTAATATGTATATTTGTTGTGGACTATTATTTATTTTATAAAAATCCTTTTAGCCAATGGGGGCCATCTCCACCGTATGCTCCGCTCCAAAGCGCCCTCAAGCGGTCATTTTTTAGAACTGCGCCTGGCGTTTGAAGCTTTTTTTATATGCTTTATTAACAATAACAGATAGCATGTACAGTGCCATATATCATATAATAGAAAAAATCCACATGCCTCAACAAGAAGGAATAAGAAGAAGAGGAGAAAAAAAAGAGAAAAAAAGAAAAAACACAACAGGAGGGTACATAGTTAGATATACATTTTAGAAAAAGATATTAATTATATTATAACAATCCAAAGGATATTACAATGTAATTGAATACAGAAAATATACCTTATAGGTCAGCACCATTTATTATAATTTTACCTTTAATATTATGTGAAAATGTTAAAGGAGGAGCATATATTAAACAATTTGATTGCTTTATTATTTTTTGATGTTGACATCACATCTACAAATAATTTAATCTCCTTTTTAAGCACCATAAAAAGAGGTTTGCCTTTTGTAAACTTGCATTTATGAATGTGAAATTTACAAAGAAGTAAAATAAAATTTATAATGAACTCAACATCTTTTAAGGAGTGATTCTTAATAAAATAGCCCAAAATCACATGTTTGTAGGATAACGAAAAGGTTTTTAAAATATTATCAGCAATAAAAATCTCCACATTGTTCCAAAAATTTGGGGTATATTGACAAGACCAGAATAAATGAGAGATTGTTTCAGTGGGGCATTCACAGAAAGAACATTTCAAATCAATATCAATTTTAAATTTTTGTAGAAATACCTTTGTGGGATAAACTCAATGAATTAATTTATATGAGATTTCTTTAATCTTATTTGTAAGGAAAAAATTTTGAGGTAATTTCCAGACTTGGGTCCAATTTACATCATTAAAAAAGCTGTTCCAGTAAAAAATAATCTCTCTTAAAAACAAGGATCTAATTTTATAATTGTTAGGCTTTAATCCAGAGAAACATATGGTGCCGATAGAGGTATGTTCAGGGCTAGGAGGACAGACAGAAAGTGAGGGTGTATATACACTACTTTTGAACAGCATCTGTACAACTGCAGGTATTGCCTTAGTAAGCATCTTGAATTCTTTCAATGTAATAGGTATTTTGTATCTTGAGATAAAGTCTGCAAATGTAAATAAATTCCCTTCATTATTAAATAACTGATTCACTAATAACAACCCATTACTAAACCAATTATAAAAAAATAAAGACTTATTTCTATTCAAAATATTGGCATTATTCCAAATAAGAAAGCTATGAGGGGAGAAGTTGTGTTTATAAATAAGAGTGCCTTTGAGCAGGGGCGCTGCTAAGGATTTTGGGCCCCATGAAAAGAATCTTGACAGGGCCCCCAACACAGCTGACTTTTTTCATATTAATTTACATAAAATCATGCGCTTTTATGGTATTTTGACTACCAATGGGGTGAGAAAATTTTACTTGAATTAAGTGTTTAAGAAAAAAGATATTTCAAAAAAATTTTCTCACCCCATTGGCAGATAATTTTGATTGTTTTAAGGAAAATTTTACTTAAATTGCATATTAATTTGTCTTAAAACTAGACTTATTTACTTAGGTCATTTTGCTCATCAAGAAAAAGCATCTTAATTTAAGAATTTTTTGATATTTCTACTGAAAAGAAGACAAAAATACTAAGGAAGAAAGTCATTTTTTGCAGTGTTTTACTATTAAATATTTTTTTATGCACCACAATTTTGGGGGCTTCTCTGTGCCCCCTCTTACTCGTGGGCCCCGAGAGTCGTCATTGTTTACCCCCCCTTTACAGCGCCCCTGCCTTTGAGTGATAGATCTCTTAACAACCAATGGTTCAATACCTTACGTGTCTTTTCGATAATTGGTGTAAAATTTGAGGGGCATCTAGTTTTATCATCTTTGATTATTTTAATTCCCAAATAATTAAGACTATCTCTTACAGGAATATTGCAAATTGAGGATTCCAGACAATTACCAACTGGGAGTAACTCACATTTGTTTATGTTAAGGCGAAGGCCTGAGGCTTTAGAAAAGGGCTCAAGAGTCTCTAATGCTATCGCAACCTGAGATGCATCCTTTAAAAACAAAACGGTGTCATCCGCTAACTGACTTATTACCACTTCAGTGTCATCAACAGTTATTCCTTTTACCGGGCTTTCTTTGATATGCACATTTAGAAGTTCAGTAGCTATGCGTTTGAAGCTTCGGTGGAGTTTATTTATCCTTAAAAAATTATAGAAATTAATAGGCTAATGTACTGTTCACTGCATATACATTTTCCGTTTCGTTTTTACTTGTATTTTAAATTAAGCATTGAATTTTGTTGTGTTTTAGAAGTGAAGAAAATGTCATTAACTAACCCTGGTTTTTTTCTTGCAATGCATATTTGTGTTAGATATCTTAACTTTAATGTTATTGTTTAAAAACTGTAATTCATTATGATTAAGGATGATTCAATATTTGATCACTGTTTTATAATAAAAACATGAGTTTCTAAATACAGTTGGAGTCAATTGACTGATTCGAGTATTCATATTATAAATTAAAAACATACAAATAATTGTGCTCATTCTTTTCTTTGTAACTGTGTTACAGTTAACTCTTTTTTTATCAGCATTTTTTAAATAAGTTGCCAGTCAGCCCGAGTATTATCTTGAAGCTACAGATCAACACCCAGAGACCCGCATTCTCAGAGCCCTCGTTTTTTGAGACAGCGCCCCCTGCTGTTTGGAAGATCGTATAACACCTTCATCCAAATGGCATTGAAAACAATAGAATGCAATATTACAATATCGTTTTATTTAAAGTTATCCAAATAAATATTTGATTTCCCTGCTTAATGCATGTGCCATAAAATTAATTGTGTTTTATGACTTAAAAATTACCCAGTAGTCTGCAGTATTTTTTTGAGCGTGGGTGTAATTAAAAGAAAAATATCTGATGGAAGGGATACAATAGGCTTTATGCCCAGCTGCACTACTTCCTGAACATCAGCCAGCTCCTTGTTTCCTGTCTGCCATTATTGGACAAACTGATTAATCCAGGTGTGCCTGAACTCAGTAGTCACTCACAAAAACAATAATCAGACACACCTGGATTAATCAGTTTGTCCAATAATGGCAGACAGGAAACAAGGAGCTGGCTGAAGTTCAGGAATTAGTGCAACTGGGCATAAAGCCTATTACAGATTGTACCATAGGTGTCATTTATGCTGGGGACATGTCCCCACTACTTTTTGAAAGCATTTGGTTAAAATGTTCTGAAAAATCAAACAAAACCTGTATGACTTACACTGCAAAAATGACTTTCTTTTTTAGTATTTTTGTCTTGTTTTCAGTAGAAATATCTAAAAATTCTTAAATTAAGATGCTTTTTCTTGATGAGCAAAATGACCTAAGAAAATAAGTCTAGTTTTTAGACAAAAAATATACAATTTAAGTGAATTTTTAATTAAAACAAGCAAAAATATCTGCCAATGGGGTTAGAAAAAAATCTAAAAATAAGATTTTTTTTTCTTAAACACTTAATTTAAGCAAAAATTTCTTACCCCATTGGCAGAAATTCTTAGTATTTTTGTCTTGTTTTCGGTAAAAAATATCTAAAATTCTTAAATTAAGATGATTTTTCTTGATGAGAAAAAATCTAGTTTTTAGACCAAAAATATAAAATGTAAGTGATTTTGTGCATAAAACAAGCAAAAAAATCTGCATGGGGTAAACATTTTTTTCTTGAAATTTTCTTGAATTTAGTGTTTAAGAAAAATGTTCAAGATTTTTGTGCTTTCCCCATTGGCAGATTTTTTTGCTTGTTTTAGGCACAAAATCACTTACATTTGGTATTTTTGGTCTAAAAACTAGACTTATTTTCTTAGGTCATTTTGCTCATCAAGAAAAAGCATCTTAATTTAAGAATTTTTAGATATTTTTAAAGAAAACAACATAAAAATACTAAGAACATTTTCTCTTGAAAGTCATTTTTTGCAGTGTACGACTGGTTTTGTTGTACAGGGTCACATATGTTGCGTTGTGTGCTTATGGTGTGTTTTCCTTTAGATATGTAATACATTTCATTTTAATCATTGACTTAACGTTCTGCTGTTTTCTACAGTATGGTGCTTTGGCACTGTTCAGTTGAGCTGGTGTTGCAGGGACTGTTACATGTGCAGTCGACATTGTTGAGGGTTTTATGCTGAGTATTTTTGTATTGTTGACCGGCCTACACATTTTTGATGCCTCGTTATTCAATTTTTTTTTTTAAACATTCTGCTGTAATGTTTTTCATCTGATGTTTTGTCCCCACAACTTTTCAACACAAACTGATGTTCCTGGATTTTACTTTCTACTAAAAATATTATGTGATATTATATTGCTACAATGTTTTTTTATTATTAAAATTCCAATTTTTCTTTCAGTTCAACCTATAATGGTCTTATTAACATTGTATCATGCTAGCATAACAAAACCTGTTTTGTTATATTTTTAATATGAAGCAAAACCTAAATAATAATAGACAAAACACCAATAATAAACAATTCTGTACTTTATTGAACAAACAACTAAACATCATCTTGCTGTAAACAGGAGAAAGCAAAGATAAAAGGAAGAAAGAATTATGTTAGTGACGATACTTTTCATCTTCAATTGCATTAAAAAAAACTCCTCATTTATAAGCCACTTTTGATAAAAGCGTCTGCTAAATGAATAAATGTAAAATAATGTAAACTTATAAGATAAAATAATTACTTCCTTGTAGGTGATTTTTCCTTCTTTTTCAGTCTTTTGGAAACTGCCCTGTCAAATTCCTTGACTTCAATAAAAAATGAATGCCATTGTCAAGAATATTGTGTAATAAAAAATACTATTTTTGCAAATACAAATTACAAGCATACCTAGAGTAATAAGAAGGGCCATGGAGGAACACCTCCTCAGCTTCCTGCCAGGATAATGCCTGCATTTCACATAGGCCATAAATGATGGCCTGTCTGTATAAATAAATACATCAATTAATTAATTAATAAATATAAAAAACATTGCTCAAATTTTAAGACCACCCTACAGAGTCCATACAAGGAACCCAAACAAAAGGCCAAATGACACATTCTAGCTGACATGTTAATACAATGGGTAAATAGTGAAGGCATAGTACATTTGATTATTAGTCAATTGTATGAGTTGTAAATGGCTGGAAACAAATTTATATCACAGTTAAATTGATATTGATTCATTTTAATACTTACTTTTTAAGAACTCAATTAAGTAGTCTACATAAATGATATAAAGTAAAATAATTACTCCTGCATTAATTAATTTAATTTATAGTCTTAGGAGGAAAGGTCCGGTAATTAAAAAAAGGTCAAACAGTAAATCTGATTAAATAATCAATGATGACATTCTTTGATATTAACACACTTTGGGGAGGTTTCCCGAACAGGGATTATTTTAAACCAGGACTTAGTTTAATTAGAAAATATAACTAGTTTGATCAAACATGCCTTACTAAAAACATTACTTGTGTACATTTTGAAGCCAAGCAATGCCCACTGATGTATTTTAGGATGTCAGTGCAAGTTGTTTTCAGTTTGAGCAGCTCTTATATTTATTTTAGTCTAAGACTAGTCTAATCCCTGTCCGGGAATGTATTTAATTGGTCAACTCATTTTAATCAAATATTTACAATGGCTTGTCTACAAAAAGTCCAAGGTTAAAAGCTAACGTTAGCTAGCTATATTATTTAGCTATAAATATTTTCGCTTTAGCTATAAATATCTATCTTTACAAATATTAAATTACTATTCATATGTTGGTGTTAACTATTCAACTACTTGGTGTAAAGTAGTTGGATTAAAAAACAATTCGATTGAGTATGATTCGCTTAATAAAATTGACGAAACTCACGTTTTTTTAAATGTTTATCCGATCCAATTTGACAGGAGGTGCTGTCTCGAAAAACGAGGGGTCTAAGAGTGCGGGTCTCTGGGTGTGGGTCTGTAGCTGCAGGCTCGGAGTCAGTCAGGTGGAAGGAGGACGGCAGGTTGGCACGGTGCAGGAGGCAGCTCTTCAGATGACACATAGTGGTCTTGGAGATGATGGCTGGCCGCCTGGTGGCATGCAGCCTCTCCTACTGGCGGATGAATGTTTTAGTGTTTATTTGGGGAGAGGGATGCCTGCCTTGCACAGGATTGGGTCATCCCCAAGATGACCCAACACGCACGCACGCACGCACGCACACGTGCACACGCACACGCACACACACACAGAGAGAGGGAGTTCCGGCCAAGATGGCGTCCGTGCAGTCGTAAAATCTCTGTCTCTTACTAACTTTAGTGCAAATCTTGATTTTTTTCTCTTCCCTGGTGGTGAAAGGGTAACTAATGCAAATGTTTTGATATTTGGAATGACTCTGTAACTATTCTGAAGTTAAACGGAAAGTATTCGTCAATTTTTTTCCTGTTATTACCGTGAAGAGCCCGCACGTGGCTGAGTTAACTGATACTAGCAAAATTGCGTTGCTAAGTGAGGCTATCCCTACTGCTAAAAATGGATCAAGGAACAGGAGATAATGTGAAGCGTGTACACGACTATACTAAACCCGTAACTGGAGAAGATATGGATTGCCAGCATTTACCGGAGACGCCGACTAAAAGTCCTTTACCGAAAATGAGACGACACTCGTCCGAACCTTCAAATGTGGTAATTCTGGAGGCAATCGAGAGGTTGGGGAAAAAGCAAGATGTGTTTATGGAGAAGCTACTAGAAATTGAAAGGTCTGTTGCATCCAACTCTACTTTAATATCTGATCTTAACACCAAAGTTGATCTAGCTTCTGAAAAAGCTGAGGGAGCGATGATCAAAACAGATAAACTGGACTCACAGTTAGCGGCAATGAAAGCAGAAAATAAGAAATTGTGGGAAAGAGTTGACGAGCTGGATGAGTATAAAAGACGCTGGAATCTCAAAATAACGGGGATTTCGGAAGAGGCTGGGGAAAACGTGAAGATGATCTCAATGGAAGTTTTCTCTCAGGTGTCCCCAGGTTTGAGAGAGATTCTACAGACCTCTATTGATGTGGCACACCGAATCGGACCGAAAGAAGGGGGCATGCAGATACGGCGGATTATTGTGCAGTTCTTGTCACGCTCTATCCGGGATCGGATTTGGTCAGACGCCAAAAACTCTGAAGTTCTTAAACAGAAAGGCATCAAAATAACTGAAGATCTTACTCAGCGGGCGAGAGAGGCACGTAACAAGCTGTGGCCATTGGTGAGTCAAGCAAGGAAAGATGGAAAACGAGCTGGTTTTAAAGGATCGTTTGCTATTATTGATGGGAAGAAGATTTCTGCGGACAATATGTGACTTGTATTATCAACTGTCGGTGCTTCGCGGTGGTTCTAAGATTATCGGTTTCCCGGCTCGTTCGTGCACAAAAGCAAAGTTTTGGCGATGTTGATATCCTTTTTGCTTTTAAATGGCACTTTTTCCTGACATTATTATAACAATTATTAAGGTTCTGTTACCCTACAAATATGTTGTTAAACACGGAGGGTTAAAATTTAAGATTTTGCACTTTCTCTCTTTGAGTTTAATATAGCAATACTCTTCTGCCGTAGGGCAGTCTATTCCAAGTGTTTTTTCAATGTCTTTTAATGTTTCTTGTTTTTCTCTTAATGTTCGGGGGATTCGTGATCTTACTAAGCGCAAGGCTTTATTTTTATTTTGTAAATCTAAAAAAAGAGATGTTTATTTTTTACAGGAAACTCATTCTGCAATTAATGATGAATCATTCTGGTCAACACAATGGGGTGGAAAATGTCTATTTTCTCACGGTTCTTCTTATTCTGCTGGAGTAACAATTTTGTTTAACAATAATTTCAATGGCAAAATTATTGAATCTCAATCCTCTTCTGAGGGAAGATGGTTAATAGCAGTGGTACAGATCAATGAGAAAATTGTTATTATTTGTAATATTTATGGCTTTAACAGATCTGAGTTGAACCGTATTTTTTTTAATACTTTATCGTTAAAAATTTCTGCTTTAAGTGTAAAATATCCTTCAGCAGCTTTTATCGTGGGAGGGGATTTTAATGAGGCACCTGACTTACATTTGGATAGATTTCCTCCAAGACTCGGTGTTAACAGTATAAACATGGTGATTAATGATTTCTGCAGCAACCTCTCTTTACTAGATGCTTATAGACACGTCCATGGCAGTTCTTCTTCCTCATTTACATGGTTCAAAGCTGATATGACACAAAAATCCAGAATAGATTATTGGCTTATATCTGATTGCCTTGTTTCATTTATTAGGTCCTGTGATGTTTCTTCTGCTCCGTTGACGGATCATGCTTGCATATCTCTTGAATTATCTGAGTCTTATAATAGCACTCAAAGAAAACCAGGATATTGGAAATTAAATACCACCTTCTTACAACATACCTCTTTTTGCTCGGGCATCAAAAGTATAATTGATAATCTTGAAACTAATTCAAATTCAGCTATTATAAAATGGGAATATTTTAAGTATGAATGTCGTAAATTTTCCGTGCAGTTTGGTAAGCAACTTGCTAAGGCAAAGAATTTGAGAAGCTCTGCAATCATTTCAGATATAAATAATATTTCATGTTTATCCTCACCTAGTGATCAAGACAAAGAGAAGTTATATTTGCTGAGGGAAGAGCTTGATGTTCTTTATACAGAGAAGGCTAAAGGCGCCTTTATTAGGTCAAGGGCAAAATGGTTAGAATTTGGAGAACGAAATTCATCATATTTTTTTAATTTAGAAAAAAGAAGAGGAGAGCTTAAAAGGATTTCTGCACTTGAAATTGAAGGTAATTTAACTTTGGATGAAAAGAAAATCTCTAAATCCGTATCCGAATTTTATCAACACCTTTATACGTCTTGTTTTAACCCTGAGTCTTCTAAAACATTTTTCTCTAAAGTGGAATCTTTCATTCCAACTTTGAGTAAGAATAGTCATGATGTTTGTGAGGGTGAATTGACAATGGCGGAACTGGATTATGTGTTGTCTAAATCCCCGTTTAATAAGAGTCCGGGCCCAGATGGGCTACCTTTTGAATTTTATAGACTATTTTGGAATGATATTAAACATTTACTTTTAGATGCTCTTAATGAATGTTTAGATAGAGGGGATTTATCTGAATCTATGAAGCAAGGCTTAATTACTTTAATTCCAAAGCCGAATAAAGATAATAAAATATTAGATAATTGGCGCCCTATAAGTTTGCTTAATTCAGACTATAAATTATTAGCTGCAGTATATGCAACAAGATTGAAGCCATGCTTAGATGAACTTATTTCTCCCACTCAATCTGGCTTCATGAAAGGCAGACATATTTCTAATAATATTCGTCTTGTTTTAGACCTCCTTGATTATTCTGAATTCGTTAATGATGATGCTCTTATTTTATTTTTAGACTTTTACAAGGCGTTTGATACAGTAGAGCATGATTTTATGTATGAAACTCTTCTTCGTTTTGGTTTTGGACCCAAGTTTCTGAATTCCATACAAACCCTGTATCATAACATTACTAGCTGTGTCTCTCTTTCCAAAGGGACTTCTCCTCGCTTTGTTGTAGGGAGAGGTATCAGACAAGGATGTCCGGTATCGCCTTTTTTATTTCTTTTGGTTGCGGAGCTTCTAAACTTATACATAATACACTGCAATAATATTGAGGGCATTCAGATAGTCAGGGAAAACAGGGGGGCGGGACCATCAATCAAAATCTGTACAAGTTGTCAACTTTAGACAGAAAGTATTTAATGGGTTTATGACGGGTCATTTAGAGTGATTGTTTTTCCTGAGTGTGTTTTATGTCAAGCGTATGCTGTTATGTTTAATGACGGCTTGTGTTTCGACATTTGCTGTTTATTGACATTTGATGTCAGCTCTCACCCTTCCTCCCTCCTTTCGCACAAGACCTGCATTCTTTCACAGGGGTGCGTGTTGTAAAGCGATTAAAGATTTCTAAAACTCAATGTTGGTAAAACAATCCCCCATTACGGTGTCAAAAAAGTAAGTATTTTAGATTTAGATTTAGACAAATCATGAACAATGCTACGATTAAAACATTTGTTTGTAACATCACAAGTTATTTAATGAAATATTCCGTATACGTGTATAGTTTATGATCTGAGCCATAACCTTCGGAGCCGGCAATACTATAATCTTTAGACGAAAGTCTAAACTAAATACAATTTTAAACGATTCATGAGTTCCGTGAATCTTTTCATGACCTGCTCTATAGTTTCACGCGTATTAAAGATCCGGCGGTGTCTGACAAAGCGTCGGGTGATTGTTCATATCTGTCATTTAAAATAAAGTTAATAAATGTAATTCTGTCCACTATGGCAAAATAGGAATTTATTTTAGATTTAGGGGAATCTTTAACCATGTCTCTGATTAAAACATTTGTTTGTAACATCACAAGTTATTTAATTAAATATTCCGTATACGTGTATAGTTTAAGCAATGATCTGAGCCATAACCTTCGGAGCCGGCAATACTACAATCTTTAGACGAAAGTCTAAACTAAATACAATTTTAAACGATTCATGAGTTCCGTGAATCTTTTCATAACCTGCACTATAGTTTCACGCGTATTAAAGATCCGGCGGTGTCTGACAAAGCGCCGGGTGAGCGTTCATATCTGCCATTTTAAAATAATGTTAATAAATGTAATTCTGTCCACTATGGCAAAATAGGATTTTATTTTAGATTTACGGGAAACTTTAACCAAGTCTCTGATTAAGACGTGTGTATACACAGATGGTGACAGAGAAACTTATATATGACGTTAATAAACTTTTAAATGTTTTTAAGAAGTATTCACCCCATTTTGGGGTTTTATTTTTAATTAAAGGCTTCTTAAAACATGTGTGATTATGTGTATATTATACAAAGAGTCTTATATTGTCTGCTCTGACAAAAATAAAGTATTATTTAGATTTAGGTCAATTGACTGCGTGTATCTTATAAATACAACTTGATAATACGTTTGTTTTGTCAAGAGACTTTTTTTAAAGTCACGCAAGAATAAAATCTTTTAGTTGTAATGGTAAACATTAAATATACTATTATCTATTTAACTATAAGCTATATTTTTCTGATCAACCGCAAAGTTTTTGATGTTGAGCTTATGACCGTGTGTGATAGATATTTCACAGCAGGGTCGGTTTGTAATCTAGGTAGAGTCTTTTAAAACTGTAGTGGTAAAATGTAATATGGTAACTCTGTCAAAAAAAAAAAGTAAAAGGTTTATTTTAGAGCATAATCTATTTTATGGCAAACATTACTGTATCTAAAAGTTTTTAACAACACAATTTATTTAATGAAATACGCAGTATGTGTATAGCAATGAATTGTACCAAAACCCCCGTAGGTCGACATTTCTTTAGACTAAATCCTATTTATTTTAAACTAAAAGTTTAATCTTTTCAGACATACACTCTAAAAAACAAACGGTGCTATATAGCACCAAAACAGTTGCTTTGGATCGTAACGATAGAAGAACCATTTTTAGTGCCCTATAGCACCGGTAAAGAACCAGTGAAGCACCAGTGAAGCACCAGTGAAGCACCTGTGTAGAACCATATAGTGCTATGTAGAACCATATGTGGTGCTATATGGCCCCTATATGGTTCTACACTGGTGCTTCACTGGTGCTTCACTGGTGCTTCACTGGTTCTTCACCGGTGCTATATGGCACTAAAATGGTTCTTCTATCGTTACGATCCAAAGCAATTGTTTTGGTGCTATATAGCACCGTTTGTTTTTTTAGAGTGTAGTATTCTGATCACAACATTAGATCGCGCTCCGGCGTTTACAAACATACGCGGATGAATGTTCATATCCACCGTTAAGAAACTTTTAAACGATTAAAAACACATTCATATCATTTTCTGAGTTTTGTTTTAAATTAATGATATCTTAAAACCAACTGGGAATATGTGTTTATTACACAATAAAATGTAATTATGGCCGCTCCGGTATAATAGGGGTTTTATTTTAGATTTGGGACTTTCTTTAACCAAGTCTCTGATTAAAACATGTGAATGCGTGCACCAAAGTTGTCAGATAACGTAGACTGATGCGCACATATATCTGGTGTTAAGAGCCTTTTAAACGTTTTAAGACATTTCACACCCTATTTTGAGTTTAATTCATTAATGTCATCTAATATCGAAGTGTGTACATGTCTATTTACGATAAATGTAACACGGTACGTATTGTCAAAATAAAAGGTTTCTTGAACATGTTATTCCAGTGGGTGTTTCTTGTTTTGCGAGTGTTCGACATATTTATTGATGTGGAAAAAGTTTGTTGTTTGGACGAACAGTTGCAGTCTCTCTCTCTCTCTCTCTCTCTCTCTCTCTCTCTCTCTCTCTCTCTCTCTCTCTCTCTCTCTCTCTCTCTCTCTCTCTATCACCAGTCCGCTATCAACCAGCAGACAACCCCCCAGATGTCTGGACAGAGGGAGTGTTGGTAAAATAAAAGAAACTCAGCCCCCATTGACAAAAAGTAATAGGTTTATTTTAGATTTCAGGCTTCATTACTCAGATACAGATTAAAGCATGTTATTTCTTATTCGTAATTTAAAGAAACTTAGAAGTTTTAAGACATTTCATCACACATCCTATGATGACATAAACCCTTGTGTTAGCCCTTAGAGGACAACAAAACGGGTGCAAATATTATTTATCAACGTTTGATGTTGTTATAAACCAGGTTGTCACATACGTGACAACAATCATTGCTTTAAAGACAAAACATTTAACAAATTTGACATTTTGTTAAACATGGTTGTGTGCGTCCACAAACACAACATCAGTTAGGACATGGTTCTACATAATATTAAAATCACGGGGTTACGTTAAATAGGTAAACCTTAATTTTTACTAAATAAAATAAAAATAAACTATTTTAACATATTATCTGATATTAGGTTAGGTTTAAGATGAATTAGTGTCTATAGCTTTACGAATTACATCGTAAAACCCCCAGCGGATATGGTGTGTGCGTGTGCGCGTGTGCAATGGCTGTTATCACGTGGTGCGGACCGAACGACCAACGCTGCGGGGGTTGTGAAGCGAAGATTGAGTTCAGATGAGAAGTTTTTCCTTCTGAACACAGAACCTTTACCAAAAACGTAACCCCGGATTAACACATCACAGAACAATTTGAACAACCGTGTCGGATTCGTACACACCAGAGGTCTGTTTTATGTTTTGCAGAAACTGTGGAAGCTTTTGATGCTGCCAAGGTGTCCGAATTCGCAAACAAACTATCAAACGCAACGCGGCGGAAACAGTGGACACGATCCTTTTGTTGCTGAGAAAGCGATTGAACTCAGAAACAAACAAGCAAGCAAAGTTGTCTACGAAACTACAGATTCTTGAAAAAGATGGCACAAAGATCATTCGAACGACTACGCAATGGCCAGATGGGGATATGTGTACGGGACCGACCTTTTTAAAGATATGCTTAAAAAGAACTACAAGCGCGAGATGTCCAATCTACTATGTACTGTGATATACAAAGAGGCCAATGTGTGCATGCCTCCAAACTATTGCGAATCTAACGCCGGTCGTGTAACCAGACTCAAGGAAAAAACAGATGGTGTGAAAATTATAGATGGCTCTTTCAATAACATGGTACAGACAGTTGTACAGGCCCAAGAGGAACCCCGTGTGATTATTAGAAAGGCCCTAGAGATATTTTATGAATGTGACGAGGCCGAGTTCTACATCATCAATATCATACTTATGTCGGCCTTTGTAATTGACGTATGCATTGATATCCTTGTAAAGAAACGAGAAATTAATGTGTGTGAAATCATAGAAAATGCCGTAGATTTCATGTTTGAAAAGGGTCTTGGATCATGCATGCACTTTCTATGGTATCTAGATAATATCATAACGTTTAATGATGACTAAAAAACCAAACCTGTGAGCCAATGGTATATTTTACGCAAGTTTTACAGTTGTTTTTTAGTTTTCCAAAAGTTTCATTCTGTTTTATTTTTTACTCAACATTATGATGGCAATCCATGTCCGTCAACAATTGTATACTTTAACAAAAACTACGTTCTAGTAGTTTCAATGTATGGTAACTGTTGTTTTTTCATCATTGATTTTGTATACTGCTTATGTTTTTGTATGTTTTGCTGTACCGGTTTCATAAAAACAAAATATACAAGGATTTTTTGGTCTTAATGTCTGTTGCTACCATAAGATACAAACATTAGAACATTTGTACATCTTGTTCAGACAACGTGTGACATTGCTCATTCTTCATATGTTTTTGCAACACCACACAGAGAAACGTGAAAGATTAATAGAAATTACATGTGACTACATCACATGTCTTTCAGAGGCGTAAAATAAAGTCACCAATGTTAGTATGGGATGCTAAAACAGCACAGGCACAAGTTGATCCTAATTTTGATACCTGACGTCTGTCACATAGTCAAAGCTCATATACTTCATGTCTCTACGAATCCCGACAGAGTTTTAGTTTCATATACACAACACACCAAATGTAAACCACGGTAAACTAAATACATTTGACAGCAAAGATCTCTAATTTTCTGACAACCCCAAAAAAGATGATGGGGTCATCATCAAACATCACTCACTTTTTAGGTAGCGAAAGGTTTTTGTTTAATTTAGTTTAACTCAACACTGAAATTTTAGTTTAAGCACACAGAAATGCACAGATTTTACGTTTTCAGTATTCATGTGTACATCACATGGTGATTTCAGTCTCTACTAGATCGATGATCTAACAATATTAGCTACAAATGTTAGCTCTGATTTCACAAAACATCCATTTACATTCAAAACCTATGGATTCAACGCCTTAAAGTCATCATTTTTATTTCGTTCACATCAACAGCACCAATATTTTTGAATGTGCAAACTGATTTAATTCGTTTTAAACATGTTTGTGCGGTTTCGGTCTAGATTTTATAGAAAACTTCAGAACATGACACCGTTTTAACATTTACAAAATGAAACATTATACTTTTAAGTGTCCCCCATGAGTATATGTTGCTGCGACAAATACTTTTGATTGTTTGGAAATTATATGATTGCAGAGAAACAACGCAAAAGTTTTGAACTTTAACATAATTTTATATGGGTCCTGATTTTAAAAACAGTAAGATGTAATGTTTCTTACACACAGATCTAAACACATCACAAGTCTGAATGTTTAATAACATAAAAACCTGTATGTAAAGGTTTGTTGACGTATTTTAGACACAAGCTGTTTATTTTAATCTTTAAACAAATGTGTATGACAAAAGTTGTACTGCCTGAACTGCCACTAAGGGTCGATGCCGAAATGTTAAATCTAAGTATTTGCAAAACAACCTGCACCAACATATAGATGTTTTCAATCTAATGGTAACGGTTTTAAATGTGATCAAACTATTTCAAACAGCACCAAGTTGTAGATGGTCGCGACTTAATTTACAAGGTTTTAACACACATTACTGCTTTGTCACGGGGTGTTTCATCGCATTGCTGATACATGCAACAGACTCTCAAGTTTTATGTTAAAAGGATTACTAAATAAAAACCTAAGCATTTTGTATTATGTTGGCACTGATGATTTTAAAAGTTTACAGTTTCAAACATTTTTGCTATATTCGCCGTGAAAGATTTAGTAAATAAATCTAAAACATACACAGGGTTGAGGCGGTCCCTTAATCTTCTAACACGATTTTCAAGAGATTACCAACATGTATGATGTACTAACTGTCAGGGGATCTGTGATATTATTTTCTGAAGTAATTAGCTATCTAAGGGGGCTACTGCACAATAACTTATGCGATAAAGAGTTTGTTACATAACCTATAGAAACGAAACCAGATAAATTACAAAGTCACTGGCATGAGGTTTACACTTAAACAAATCACGCAGATGTTTAAAGTGAAGTTGTTACGCCCCGAGAGGGTGTCCCTAACTCCAGGACTCCTATCTCCGCCTATCCATTACAGTCATTAAATCGGCGCCAGTATGATTCATTCAAACACAATCGCCTAACAAGTTTCAAGAAACTATGGACTCCTACTGCTACACCAACACATTTGCGCTACCCACCCCAGAGCAATATGAAGATGCGAGAACCTACAGTTGGACCTGTGCACTCAATAAGTCCTCCACAGTATCTGATGGCGGACCATCACCCTACAACAACACCACCATTTGTACGGCTCAAGTAATGTCTGATGATGTTCCAATGGACCTGTGTCCCCAAGAAGGATCCGACAATGCCTGATGAATCGATACACATTGCGTGTATCGATTCCACAGACTGTTTGGTTTCAAGATCATGAAACAGGCTTTCTGATACATCTGTTACAAACTTGATGACAAAAAGCTAATGGCTTTCTATAGAATATTTAGAGACTATTACCTGTGTGGTTTGTGTGTATTTACAATATCAAATAATAATCAAATTGCTGTTTGTGAAATTATTGAACCGATCGTGAAAAACGTTGTGATATTTCTACACTACAATGATAACAAATTATGTATTTCTATTACTTGATGAGAAATAAAACACATGTACCACTTTAAACATCTGCGTGATTTGTTTAAGTGTAAACCTCATGCCAGTGACTTTGTAATTTATCTTGTTTCGTTTCTATAGGTTATGTAACAAACTCTTTATCGCATAAGTTATTGTGCAGTAGCCCCCTTAGATAGCTAATTACTTCAGAAAATAATATCACAGATCCCCTGACAGTTAGTACATCATACATGTTGGTAATCTCTTGAAAATCGTGTTAGAAGATTAAGGGACCGCCTCAACCCTGTGTATGTTTTAGATTTATTTACTAAATCTTTCACGGCGAATATAGCAAAAATGTTTGAAACTGTAAACTTGTAAAATCATCAGTGCCAACATAATACAAAATGCTTAGGTTTTTATTTAGTAATCCTTTTAACATAAAACTTGAGAGTCTGTTGCATGTATCAGCAATGCGATGAAACACCCCGTGACAAAGCAGTAATGTGTGTTAAAACCTTGTAAATTAAGTCGCGACCATCTACAACTTGGTGCTGTTTGAAATAGTTTGATCACATTTAAAACCGTTACCATTAGATTGAAAACATCTATATGTTGGTGCAGGTTGTTTTGCAAATACTTAGATTTAACATTTCGGCATCGACCCTTAGTGGCAGTTCAGGCAGTACAACTTTTGTCATACACATTTGTTTAAAGATTAAAATAAACAGCTTGTGTCTAAAATACGTCAACAAACCTTTACATACAGGTTTTTATGTTATTAAACATTCAGACTTGTGATGTGTTTAGATCTGTGTGTAAGAAACATTACATCTTACTGTTTTTAAAATCAGGACCCATATAAAATTATGTTAAAGTTCAAAACTGTTGCGTTGTTTCTCTGCAATCATATAATTTCCAAACAATCAAAAGTATTTGTCGCAGCAACATATACTCATGGGGGACACTTAAAAGTATAATGTTTCATTTTGTAAATGTTAAAACGGTGTCATGTTCTGAAGTTTTCTATAAAATCTAGACCGAAACCGCACAAACATGTTTAAAACGAATTAAATCAGTTTGCACATTCAAAAATATTGGTGCTGTTGATGTGAACGAAATAAAAATGATGACTTTAAGGCGTTGAATCCATAGGTTTTGAATGTAAATGGATGTTTTGTGAAATCAGAGCTAACATTTGTAGCTAATATTGTTAGATCATCGATCTAGTAGAGACTGAAATCACCATGTGATGTACACATGAATACTGAAAACGTAAAATCTGTGCATTTCTGTGTGCTTAAACTAAAATTTCAGTGTTGAGTTAAACTAAATTAAACAAAAACCTTTCGCTACCTAAAAAGTGAGTGATGTTTGATGATGACCCCATCATCTTTTTTGGGGTTGTCAGAAAATTAGAGATCTTTGCTGTCAAATGTATTTAGTTTACCGTGGTTTACATTTGGTGTGTTGTGTATATGAAACTAAAACTCTGTCGGGATTCGTAGAGACATGAAGTATATGAGCTTTGACTATGTGACAGACGTCAGGTATCAAAATTAGGATCAGCTTGTGCCTGTGCTGTTTTAGCATCCCATACTAACATTGGTGACTTTATTTTACGCCTCTGAAAGACATGTGATGTAGTCACATGTAATTTCTATTAATCTTTCACGTTTCTCTGTGTGGTGTTGCAAAAACATATGAAGAATGAGCAATGTCACACGTTGTCTGAACAAGATGTACAAATGTTCTAATGTTTGTATCTTATGGTAGCAACAGACATTAAGACCAAAAAATCCTTGTATATTTTGTTTTTATGAAACCGGTACAGCAAAACATACAAAAACATAAGCAGTATACAAAATCAATGATGAAAAAACAACAGTTACCATACATTGAAACTACTAGAACGTAGTTTTTGTTAAAGTATACAATTGTTGACGGACATGGATTGCCATCATAATGTTGAGTAAAAAATAAAACAGAATGAAACTTTTGGAAAACTAAAAAACAACTGTAAAACTTGCGTAAAATATACCATTGGCTCACAGGTTTGGTTTTTTAGTCATCATTAAACGTTATGATATTATCTAGATACCATAGAAAGTGCATGCATGATCCAAGACCCTTTTCAAACATGAAATCTACGGCATTTTCTATGATTTCACACACATTAATTTCTCGTTTCTTTACAAGGATATCAATGCATACGTCAATTACAAAGGCCGACATAAGTATGATATTGATGATGTAGAACTCGGCCTCGTCACATTCATAAAATATCTCTAGGGCCTTTCTAATAATCACACGGGGTTCCTCTTGGGCCTGTACAACTGTCTGTACCATGTTATTGAAAGAGCCATCTATAATTTTCACACCATCTGTTTTTTCCTTGAGTCTGGTTACACGACCGGCGTTAGATTCGCAATAGTTTGGAGGCATGCACACATTGGCCTCTTTGTATATCACAGTACATAGTAGATTGGACATCTCGCGCTTGTAGTTCTTTTTAAGCATATCTTTAAAAAGGTCGGTCCCGTACACATATCCCCATCTGGCCATTGCGTAGTCGTTCGAATGATCTTTGTGCCATCTTTTTCAAGAATCTGTAGTTTCGTAGACAACTTTGCTTGCTTGTTTGTTTCTGAGTTCAATCGCTTTCTCAGCAACAAAAGGATCGTGTCCACTGTTTCCGCCGCGTTGCGTTTGATAGTTTGTTTGCGAATTCGGACACCTTGGCAGCATCAAAAGCTTCCACAGTTTCTGCAAAACATAAAACAGACCTCTGGTGTGTACGAATCCGACACGGTTGTTCAAATTGTTCTGTGATGTGTTAATCCGGGGTTACGTTTTTGGTAAAGGTTCTGTGTTCAGAAGGAAAAACTTCTCATCTGAACTCAATCTTCGCTTCACAACCCCCGCAGCGTTGGTCGTTCGGTCCGCACCACGTGATAACAGCCATTGCACACGCGCACACGCACACACCATATCCGCTGGGGGTTTTACGATGTAATTCGTAAAGCTATAGACACTAATTCATCTTAAACCTAACCTAATATCAGATAATATGTTAAAATAGTTTATTTTTATTTTATTTAGTAAAAATTAAGGTTTACCTATTTAACGTAACCCCGTGATTTTAATATTATGTAGAACCATGTCCTAACTGATGTTGTGTTTGTGGACGCACACAACCATGTTTAACAAAATGTCAAATTTGTTAAATGTTTTGTCTTTAAAGCAATGATTGTTGTCACGTATGTGACAACCTGGTTTATAACAACATCAAACGTTGATAAATAATATTTGCACCCGTTTTGTTGTCCTCTAAGGGCTAACACAAGGGTTTATGTCATCATAGGATGTGTGATGAAATGTCTTAAAACTTCTAAGTTTCTTTAAATTACGAATAAGAAATAACATGCTTTAATCTGTATCTGAGTAATGAAGCCTGAAATCTAAAATAAACCTATTACTTTTTGTCAATGGGGGCTGAGTTTCTTTTATTTTACCAACACTCCCTCTGTCCAGACATCTGGGGGGTTGTCTGCTGGTTGATAGCGGACTGGTGATAGAGAGAGAGAGAGAGAGAGAGAGAGAGAGAGAGAGAGAGAGAGAGAGAGAGAGAGAGAGAGAGAGAGAGAGAGACTGCAACTGTTCGTCCAAACAACAAACTTTTTCCACATCAATAAATATGTCGAACACTCGCAAAACAAGAAACACCCACTGGAATAACATGTTCAAGAAACCTTTTATTTTGACAATACGTACCGTGTTACATTTATCGTAAATAGACATGTACACACTTCGATATTAGATGACATTAATGAATTAAACTCAAAATAGGGTGTGAAATGTCTTAAAACGTTTAAAAGGCTCTTAACACCAGATATATGTGCGCATCAGTCTACGTTATCTGACAACTTTGGTGCACGCATTCACATGTTTTAATCAGAGACTTGGTTAAAGAAAGTCCCAAATCTAAAATAAAACCCCTATTATACCGGAGCGGCCATAATTACATTTTATTGTGTAATAAACACATATTCCCAGTTGGTTTTAAGATATCATTAATTTAAAACAAAACTCAGAAAATGATATGAATGTGTTTTTAATCGTTTAAAAGTTTCTTAACGGTGGATATGAACATTCATCCGCGTATGTTTGTAAACGCCGGAGCGCGATCTAATGTTGTGATCAGAATACTATGTCTGAAAAGATTAAACTTTTAGTTTAAAATAAATAGGATTTAGTCTAAAGAAATGTCGACCTACGGGGGTTTTGGTACAATTCATTGCTATACACATACTGCGTATTTCATTAAATAAATTGTGTTGTTAAAAACTTTTAGATACAGTAATGTTTGCCATAAAATAGATTATGCTCTAAAATAAACCTTTTACTTTTTTTTTTGACAGAGTTACCATATTACATTTTACCACTACAGTTTTAAAAGACTCTACCTAGATTACAAACCGACCCTGCTGTGAAATATCTATCACACACGGTCATAAGCTCAACATCAAAAACTTTGCGGTTGATCAGAAAAATATAGCTTATAGTTAAATAGATAATAGTATATTTAATGTTTACCATTACAACTAAAAGATTTTATTCTTGCGTGACTTTAAAAAAAGTCTCTTGACAAAACAAACGTATTATCAAGTTGTATTTATAAGATACACGCAGTCAATTGACCTAAATCTAAATAATACTTTATTTTTGTCAGAGCAGACAATATAAGACTCTTTGTATAATATACACATAATCACACATGTTTTAAGAAGCCTTTAATTAAAAATAAAACCCCAAAATGGGGTGAATACTTCTTAAAAACATTTAAAAGTTTATTAACGTCATATATAAGTTTCTCTGTCACCATCTGTGTATACACACGTCTTAATCAGAGACTTGGTTAAAGTTTCCCGTAAATCTAAAATAAAATCCTATTTTGCCATAGTGGACAGAATTACATTTATTAACATTATTTTAAAATGGCAGATATGAACGCTCACCCGGCGCTTTGTCAGACACCGCCGGATCTTTAATACGCGTGAAACTATAGTGCAGGTTATGAAAAGATTCACGGAACTCATGAATCGTTTAAAATTGTATTTAGTTTAGACTTTCGTCTAAAGATTGTAGTATTGCCGGCTCCGAAGGTTATGGCTCAGATCATTGCTTAAACTATACACGTATACGGAATATTTAATTAAATAACTTGTGATGTTACAAACAAATGTTTTAATCAGAGACATGGTTAAAGATTCCCCTAAATCTAAAATAAATTCCTATTTTGCCATAGTGGACAGAATTACATTTATTAACTTTATTTTAAATGACAGATATGAACAATCACCCGACGCTTTGTCAGACACCGCCGGATCTTTAATACGCGTGAAACTATAGAGCAGGTCATGAAAAGATTCACGGAACTCATGAATCGTTTAAAATTGTATTTAGTTTAGACTTTCGTCTAAAGATTATAGTATTGCCGGCTCCGAAGGTTATGGCTCAGATCATAAACTATACACGTATACGGAATATTTCATTAAATAACTTGTGATGTTACAAACAAATGTTTTAATCGTAGCATTGTTCATGATTTGTCTAAATCTAAAATAAACATTTTACTTTTTTGACACCGTAATGGGGGATTGTTTTACCAACATTGAGTTTTAGAAATCTTTAATCGCTTTACAACACGCACCCCTGTGAAAGAATGCAGGTCTTGTGCGAAAGGAGGGAGGAAGGGTGAGAGCTGACATCAAATGTCAATAAACAGCAAATGTCGAAACACAAGCCGTCATTAAACATAACAGCATACGCTTGACATAAAACACACTCAGGAAAAACAATCACTCTAAATGACCCGTCATAAACCCATTAAATACTTTCTGTCTAAAGTTGACAACTTGTACAGATTTTGATTGATGGTCCCGCCCCCCTGTCAAAGGGGTCATAAAACACGACCTGTCAACGGGTGGGGGAGGGGGTCATAAAAGTTTGACGAGAGGTGCCCCGTTATAACTACTACTGCTGATTGCAATTTCATATAAATATAAATTTCAATTTCATATATGTATTTCATTTATATATAATATTACCTTTCATGTACTTTAAGTTTCTACCTTTTTTTCTCATTACTGTAATTCCGTAAATTACTACAGACAACTGAAGCAAACTGCTAATTTTCATTTACCTAAAAAATTATGGTGTTCTAAAAAAATAATAATAATAAATAAATAAATCATTCTTTAAAGAAAACATTACTTGGTGTGACATCACTGAAATTGTTAAAACTGTAAAGATATAAAGTTTGTATTTTGTGTATTGGTGTTTGATGTTAGTGTTTTTCCTCTCAGTGTGTTGTGAGTGACAGTGTGTGTTATCTCAGTGAGGGTTGTGTTTAGTGTTTGGCTGCACGGAGGTGTTTTGAGCCATGTGTGTAGAGTTGTGCTCATGTGACTTTTGGTAGTGCAGACTGTAGTTAGAGTTTTGCACATGTAGCTCCAGTTGTGCTCACTGTCGTTTAGCAATCGAAAAAAACTGTAATAATGATAGGTAGAGCTCAGAAAGACAAATTTTGGAAATGGAACGAGGAAGATGGGTTTGTGGAGGGAGAAGGGTGGCAGGTAGTGGCTTGATGCTAGAGAGAGGCAGGATTAGCCCCTCAATTATTTGTACTTTTAGTTTCTACCTTTTTTTCTCATTACTGTAATTCCATAAATTACTCCAGACTATTGAAGCAAACTGCTAATTTTCATTTACCTTAAAGAATTGTTCTGTTCTAAAAATTTCAATAAATCATGTGATAAATCAATCAATCAATAAATAATTATTTGAAGAAAACATTACTTTATGAAGTCACTGAAATTGTTCAATCTGTAAAGATAAAAAGTTTGTATTTTGTGTATTGGTGTTTGATGTTAGTGTTTTTACTCTCAGTGTGTTCTGAGTGACAGTGTGTGTTATCTCAGTGAGGGTTGTGTTTAGTGTTTGGCTGCACTGAGCTGTTTTGAGTCATGTGTTTAGAGTTGTGTTGCTTGAAGTGAGTTTTGCAGGTGATATGTACAGTTTAGCTCACGTGACTTTTGGTATTGCAGACTGTAGTTAGAGTTTTGCACATGTAGCTCCAGTTGTGCCCACTGTCGTTTAGCAATCGAAAAAAACTGTAAGCACACTTACAATAGAAATGTATTGTATCGCCATTCTAATGGAAATACACCTAAAAATATACTTTTTGGAATTAATTACATATTTATGAAAGTATACTTTTTAAAAGTACATATTAAATAGAGCCCAAGCAGCTCGTCTGACTGGATGTTGGCCGGGGCCCTGAAGTTCTCTTCCACTGTCTCACCAAACAGCAGCTGGCAAAGTGATTTGAAGCGATCAATGAGCGGCGCTGAGTAGACTCGGTGGTGCCGGCCTCTGCCCCCAAACACGGCGTCCGAGCTGCGGTCGGAGTTCCACCTGCCGATTCCATTAATGAGGTAGACCTGGTAAGGCTTTGCTGCACAGTGGGGACCTGAACATCCCAACCACAGGTATTATCAGAATGACACAAAAGGAACATGTGTTGTCATTTTTGCAATTAAACACATATTTTTCCCCCTTGAATTACCTGGAATCATTTGGGGCAGCGACTTGTGGTACCCCTCCAAGCTGTTGCTCCCACGCAGGCCCTTGTAATAGGGCAGGTCCACACCGTTGATGGTCGTTGTGCGGGCAACCCGGTACATGGCCATGCCTGGTGGGTCTTGAATGCATTCCAGGTGTCACTGCTGGCTGGCCCACATCTCATCAATGTCTGCTGTAAACACAAAAACACATAAACATGCATGGTGAGCTGTTGTCATTTTGCACATATTGACATTGTATGTGTGCCCGTGTCTGTGCATATGTATGTGCGTGTGTGAGGTGAGTTTTCCCACCAGGGGACTTGAAGAGGCTGACATCGCTCTCGTTGAGCCCTGCTAGACCCTTGAGCTCTTCAATGATTAGGTGGACAAGACGAAATGTCTCCTGGGCACCGAGGGTGACACGATGGACATGATGTTTGAGCTGGTCCTGGGAGATGTAACGCTGGACCACATCCTCGTCAGGAAGATGCCAGTGGAAGATGTCCAGCCTCACCACCATCCCGTCATCCACCCAAGGCTGAAAGAGCGTCTCCATGGCCCTCGGACCCTGTGCCTTGCAGCATCTCCGGTCGATGTAAGGGATCTTTGTTGTTATGACTTACTAAAATGATTATTATAACTGAACTACCATTGCATGATGGATGACTTTATGTACTGCTATGACACACAGGTATTACAATTTTGCTATTGTAAATCTATAAAAACAAAATAAAAAACTGTAATAAACAAAGAAATCATTACTGGGAAATATGCAGAACTTGGCATGAAGATGAACATCACTCCTTTATCTGCACACGCTCGTGGACTAATCTTAGATTTAGGGTCAGAGCCCGAGTTGATGATCAGCTTCATGGTACCAACAAGTGATCACATTCACACATTCAAATGGCTGGGTTATTTTTTTAAAAGCATGTTGGGTAAATATTGGACTCAATTAAAATTGACTCAATGCTGGGTATTATAACCCAGTTATTGCATAACAACAACACAACATTGGGTCATTTTTAACCCAGCACGTTCTGTCCAATATCCCATTATGGGTTTAAAATAACTAGCCATTTTTAGAGTGTTGGTTTGGTCAACTTAATGCTAATCCTGCAACTTTGAGATTGTGTCTTCTTCCCCAGGTACAGTAAATATACAATAGACATCCATAACCCTGCTGAACAGACCTAAGCTGGCAGGCTGGTTTTAACTGGTGTAGCAGGCAGGATTTAAAGGGGGTTTGAAAACTTTTCTAGCTGGTCAGGGTGAAAGACCAGCTGACCCATTAGCTTGACCAGTCAGCAAAATCAGATGTATGCAGCTTTGCCAGGCTTGGAGTGCCGGCGTAAACCAGCTAAGACCACTCTTCTGAGCTTTCAGCCTGGTAAAGCTGTTTTTTCTATCTGAACAGCTAAAGGTGGGCCCTTAAAAACCTCTCTAAAACCAGCCTGCTAAACCAGCTAAAACCAAGCTGGGAGACCAGTTAACGTTAGGTTGGTTTTAGCTGCTTTTCATCCCTATACTAAAGTTATCATCATTGTGTCTTTGAATAATCTCTTATTATTCTCACACAGGTCCAGGTGCTCATCTCCACTGAAGCCTTTGCAGAGAAATGAAACCGTGACTGCATGTTTGATCTACAGTCGCCACCTGGTGGTGATAAAAATGAATAGCATTAACAGAAAGTCTGACTTCAACATGTTTTTGGTGTTATGGTATGGTTCTTTATCTTAAAGGTAAATATAACAGTGAATGAAGATAATTCTTAAACTGTGTTTAGATGTAGTTCAATAAAGTTCAGAGTATCAGTGAAGCAAGTTTGAGAGATTTCTACATACAATCTATAATGTAAAAAATATAATCTTGATATCTTTAATAAGGTAACATTTTTAATAAGGTCTATCTCTATTTACAGTTATATTATGCCACATTTAACGCCCTAAGACCAATTCAATTTTTTGTTGTTTGCACCATAATAGTTAATTCTTTGTAACTGGAACCTGTTATACACAAACATGGACAAATACACTGCTTCATGTTCAAAGAAAAATATTTGGTTATTAAATTTATTGGTTCTTCCTAACCCCAAAATAGCTGGTAGAAATCTGGAAAGAAAGACAAACCAAAGCTTGGTTTGGTAGTTATAATTTTGGTTGTGGAAACATTTTTAAAATCTTTTCCTCTCATCTCAGTATTTTGACCCTTTCTCTGTGGTGGTTCTTTATCAGTCAACATGTCAAATGTCCCTTAATGTGTTTGGGAATAAATATTAAGTAGTGTTTGGTGAATTTAACCCTGCAGTAAACCCAGCAATATGTAACTCTGCTGATGCTTTAACTGCTGTAAGGGATGAGGGATTATTATCTAACTTTATGTCTGTTTTTGACTGACTGACGTGTTTAACTATTTGTTATGTGTGGAGGATTTTGAGCAATGAAAAAACTTTTTGTATCATGCATTAAAATATATGACCTTTGATGCTTTTTGATTATTTAAATAAAATCCATACAATCTGAGCATGTCTGTGTTTTACTCTCGACTAATACTCTTATTCTTTTAATATTACTGGTAATTACCAAAGTGCCATCTAGTGGTTTTAAATGAATAACACATTAGGTCTAAATATATTATTACAAAATAGCTTCTATACATACTGTTAAATACATTTAAAAAAGTAGCAATAAGCATAAGACATATTAAAGAGTTTTGATAGAATATTCATATATATCTACAATAAAAAGTCCAAAAGTTGTAAATAGTTTTAATTAAACAACACAAGGGACATAAAAAATAAAAAAAACTTGAGCTGTTATTACGAACAGTTACATGAGTCATTAAATTCCATGACAACCATAGAACGCCTCGTTGTCATGGAACCATTATGACAACACATCTGTGCCTATAAAACACTCAGCCAGATGAGACCGGTATCACTTGACTGATCTGAACGCTACTGTACAGATTAACAAGTGAATTTGCAGACTTTCACAAAGTTCGCAACTTTAAACTGCTTGACGCACTGTGTACGGACAGAGAGTTTGCTTAGATTTTAACCCTTTGTGAACCGAGTCTAAGCACAGTTAAGTCTTTCAGTTATTCTTCAACATCATGTTTCGTTCTTTAACATCATTGTCCGACAAAGACATGGAAAGAACAGATGTTGAAAACATGGATTTTATTTTGCCGAATGCTGTGCCGAACTTTGACTATGTCCTTGATATCGGACTTCCGTCACAAGTCGGGCGCGCTGCCGGTTGTTTTAATCCATGTGGAGGAGAGGAGGAGGAGGATGATGAGGAGATGGTGGATGTTTATCCAACACGAACTGAGGCGAAACGCCAAAGAGGTAAGATGCAAGTTAAAGCAAAAAGTCTGAATTTCATGCTGATAAGTTTACATACAGTTATTGTGTTGTACATGTAGACACACCTGCGTTGCTCGTGAACTTGACCCGCCGTTTTTCTTGACCGGCAGAATACACAGACAAATTTTGACTCATTAAACAAAAAGCGACCAAAAATCATAAAACATCCCCGACATTTAAGATAAGAATTACGCCGTATGAGGCCTTATTAAATATCCCTCACGAAAATTAACTATGGTTTTAACGTGGTAACAGTAGTAATGTTCAGTGTTCGAATTATGTCAAAGCTTATGGGGGTCCCCTAGCTAAGCCCCACCCCCCGGCCAAGCCCCACCCCCCTCATTATAGGGTCGCTGTGATTTCACAACGTAAGATGTGATCGTCCTTGATCAACAATCATCTGATCCTGGTTTTAATCAAAAAAACCCCAAATTACCCTTAACTCAAACTCTAAAAAAAGTTTACCCCTCAAATTAGTGTGAAACACTGGCAAGGGCAGAACTTTAAAACAGAATAGGGGTGAAATAGGGTGGACTCATTCTTAAATTACATAATTTTACTATATAGTAGTGGTAAAATGAATGATTACATTGCGTTTTTTGAGTCATAGATTGAATCATTTTCGGATCAGCAAAACTTATGAGCATATAAAAATAGAAAAGAACAAAGATACAAATAAAGCAAGATCTAACAGTAGTATTTAGGTACATAAATAGAATCAAATGAATAATAACACTGTCTTCTTCACTGTATAAATTACATATAATTAATCTTTTTAAAGATACATAATTTTAAAGATAGTTATCATGCCACCAGGTTGAAGGTTGCTGTCCCCAGCACTCACAGCAGCCCCATTCGCGTAATTTGCGGGTGGTATACGTCCCCACCGCTTTATGACCAAGTTGATTGTGCCCCAGCTTCCGACCACGAAGTAATTCTTGCGTTCATAATCATAATTAGGGTCCATATTCATTTAAAACGCATGTACAATGCATGACGCGCCGCCGCCTTCTGCTTTTCAAAGCGGTCGCCTGTGAACACAAGTTTTGTTTTAGACGCGTCTATTTGAGTGCACTTGCTGCACGTTTAGATTTAAAATAAACTTGAGCGCAACTTGATACCTTGATAAAAGGTAAATGTAAAAAAAAGGTAAAAATCTACCGGTAAGTTATATATGTAACAATGATTAATCTATTAATAGTTATTCTTCATCTATTTCATGCAAACGCTAGGGGAAAAAATATAGGGGAAAACATTTGTTCCTTTTCAGCAGTTTTTGAATAAGTTTAATTGAATAATATTAAAATACCTTATGGTAGGGCTGCATGATTATGGCAAAAACATAACTGTTTTTAGACTATTTGCATTGAATTGGAAACAATATTTTTGGAAAATATATTAATTGCAAGGCTGCAAAGAATAGTGCACTGAGGATTTAATTATATTATTTTAATATAGTCAGTGGTGAACTAAAGTGGGCCGGTCTAAGACATGAAACTCCAGGGCTGAAAATGAGTCCCACTTCGGCCCTGCATGTTACATTTTTCCAAGGTTTAAAAAAACACATGCAAAAGATACTTTCTACAAATAATTATTTATTTCTGAAAGATGCGTAGTTGAGTGATAGGCTAAGTATTAAAGAGACTATCATTTATTATCATTTAAGCGTGATTTCTTCTGCTTTCCTAATAAAATATTTTGTGTGACTGGGTTGACCAGCCGTTAGTCTGAGTGGATAGCTTTGCCACTGTTATAAAATAATTGTTTAAGAAGATTTTTTAAAAAACCCTTTAACCTAAAGATTACTAAAGATTCTCACCGCAACTGAGGTAAAAAATACTCCACATGCAGATAGAGACACTCGTCTGTCAATTCCTCCAGAAAACAGCATGTAGGGCTGTGACGGTGATAAATTTTTACCACCACGGTGGAACCATCAACAACAACCGCCGGTGTTGCGGTGGTGGGGTCCATGGGGGGGGTTAGGGTGGTTTAAATGGTGAAAGAAAATAAAGTTTCACTAAATGCGCTTCCTGATGCGCGCGACTTTAACCTGGTAAAATTTTTATTTCACAACAAAAGACAAACGTGATGTGTATGTATCACTGTCACTGGAGACCAAAAGAAACTAAAGCAGACGCACAACACAGTGGCTAAACTCCAGCGTGCTGAGTTATGCTAAAATCCACCAGTTTAGTGGAAACGCCATACATGGTAATGTAGCGGAGATTTGTGTATTACTGTAACATAAAACAATGTTATAAATTTGTATCTTAGGCTTTAAATTACTGTACAACTTTTGTTATTATTATTTCACGTGTAAAAAAAAACTGCAATTTTTACTTATTATTTTGTTTAATCATTCACCTGATATGTGACGTCACACAACCGCCGGTGGCACTTCACCACTGCGGTGGCATTGCACCACCGCGGTGGTGCGGTGATCATGACAACCATCCCACCCCTAAGCATGAGGCGCACTTGCGAGTTTCTTTATTTCGGACAGAAGTCATTTGAATTATTTTATTGCGAAATTGGGACAAATAATGGACAGTATCGCTTTGTGACACGCAAAATGAGGATTTTAAATGTATGTAGTATTTTAATTTTAATAAAAACCAGGGGACCCCCCTAATTTATATTTTTGTGCTTTATGGGGGGTCCCTTAAGGCTTATAGGAGGTCCGGGACCCCCCCAGACCCCCTTCAATTCGAACACTGGTAATGTTTATTGGTGTATTGATTACTATTAGCAAAACCATGGTTATTTTGTGGGAACAGTACCGTTGACCATGTTTTGTTGGATGTAAATGTAGTAAAACTGTGTTTAATTTTCATAAGGGATATATAACATAATACATAGCAGTGCATACGAATGTTGTTATTCAGACTGCAAATGTGATGTTCATTTATGGAAGCCGAGGTTGTGTACTATTTTTATTTTGCTCGCTTGTTTTCTCATGATCACTTAATTTCTCGTTATCTCAAGTTAACAAAAGTTGTATTTTTTTTTTAGATGTGATTAAAGCTTATGTGTACTTGATATATGTACGTGAACGTGTTGTATTGTTTGTAGAAAGGATATATTTAGCTAAATTAGCACTGGTTAAAGAAATTAGGTTTTACCTGGATCAGGGATTAGTTTAAAATGAAATGTTGAATTTAGGGACCGTCTCTAAAGTTACTCCTTTATATAAACGTTTCTACTTTTTACAGCATTTAAATTGAATGACTTTTAGTCAACAAACAGGCACAAACCCAACTGTGTTCATATGGTTGTCAGCTATAATGTACACTTTTACTTTTTTATATATTTATTAATATAAACTGTTAAATACTATTGAAGATAGAAACGTGTACATTTAGAGATGGTCCCTAAATTCACGCACATGATTGGGTGGTTTCCGGGGCAGAGATTAGTTTAAACCAGGACAAGGCCTTAATTAATTTAGGAAATATAACTAGTTTTAACAAACATGCCTTACTAAAACATTACTGGTGTGCATTTTGAGGCAAAACAAAGGGCCCTGGTGTATTTTAAGATGTGTCAGTGAAAGTGTTTTTAGTTTAGACAGCTGACATTTATTTAATCTCAGACTAGTCTAATCCCTGTCTGGGAAACCGCCCCCAATCGAAATTTATTTATTAGTCTATCTGCAATTATTAGCTACACGTATGCATCAGCAGTTCACTTAAATACACTAAATATTATGGACAGGAAATTACATTATGACATTCGGATTGTCAGGAAACAACTTTTTGTTATCTTGAGATCACCAGAAAATTAAGTCATGATCACGAGAAAACAAGCAACCAAAATTATTATTGTGCATGGTCTCTCTCGGCTTCCATAAAATTTAGACAAACAAGAAACTCTGAGTTTACAGGATAAAACCTGCTCCCGAACAGGTTAGGTTCAGAGAGTAAGTTACTCCAGAAACAGACTCTGAGTATAAGTTACCTCTCCTTCTGAAACAGGCTTGACTTACCCCGCTGTCTCAGGTTTAACCTACCTCCCTTTTTGAAACGGATAACTCAGAGTTTCCCTCATTTCAGGATTAACAAACTCAGAGTTTTCACTTAACCACTTTTCTGAAACGGGCCCCAGGTGTGGTCTGCCGAATCAGCGTTTGATTGGCACGGTTGGGAACAGACAACACAATCGCACATCTGTATAAAAGTGAAATAAACGCATATTGACCTTGTGGGTTTTTGTGAGAGGAGTTTTTCAAAGGCTGGAGAAATTATCTGTAAAAAAAGAAGTAGGCTAAGTCCTTCCACACACAGCAGATATTTATATGTGACATGGTGGCTTGATATATTTTATTAATTTCTTATTGTTTATGTGGTATTTATCTCTATTCAATTTATTTATTAAATAGACCAGCTTATAGTTATTGACAATGATGACAATGATCTTTTTTCAATGCGTGCACTGTACAGCGCGTCGTGAATGTGTTAGCATTTAGCCTAGACCCATTCATTCCTATAGTACCAAACAGGGAAGCCACCAAACACTTTCGTGTTTTCCCTATTTAAAGACTGTTACATGAGGAGTTATACTAGTAAGTATGGTGCCACAAAATAAAACTTTTTTTTGGTACCATAGGATTAAATGGGGCTAGGCTGAATGCTAACACATTCATAATGCGCTGTAGAGTGCATTGAAAAAGATAGGTATGTATTAATTCGTCTAGGTTGAGGTAATAACATATGGCAAAAGAGTAGACTATTCCTTTAAAGCATTAATTTCATAACATTATTTATTAAATTGCAGTGTTGGGATGGAGATGTGATGATGGAGGAATGGATTTTGTCCTTCCTAGTGCGGTCCTTGACATTGTCCCGAACAACGGACATTTGTTAGACAGACACGCTGGTAGTTCACATCCACGAGGAGGAGTAAAGGAGTTTACTCCTGCATTTGAGGAGGCAAACAGCCCCAAAGGTCAGATGGAAATTTTGTGTTCTTGACAATCTTTAAATCTGTGCCATGTTTGTTTCTCAAAAGTTTTGTTGGCCCTTGTAGATACTGATATCTTATTACATTAAAGTCAGTAAAATAAAGCATCTTACAATAAGAAATTAGCTTTAGACAGTTTTTCTAGTGTGTTTTAAACTCTTTTATTTAACAGCATCAATTAATCAAATAATCATTGTTGTATTTTCAGGAATTTATTATAAAGAATTAGATACTCAATTACATATACATATTTGATAAAATAGTATCTGGGTGGCCAGTTTGTTAAATGTGTTTATTAAGTATTATCACTGACCACGGTTCTTTGTCATTAACTTTTGTCATAATGAATTTTCTAATAATTTATCTTTTGTTTTTGTTTTGTTTGTTTTTTTGGTGTAGAAAAATGCGAGAATAAAATCTTGAAATCAATAAAGAAGGCGTGGAAGAATGTAAAGCGCCCATTCCTTTATAATGATAAAGTGGAAACACTGATTCCTTCAGAGGTTTGTTACATCATTACATTTACTACAACTATTTGTCCATTTATAGACAGAGTTTGTTATCGACCAAGTGAATATGCGTAAAAAAGACTTTTTTATTCAAATGGCGCTGAAATGGTGTCCGTGGTGATGTCACGGATGAAGTGAATTGTCACATAAGTTTTTGTGTATTGCAAAGAAATCTGACCTTGAGCTAATTATTTATTTCTCTAATGCTCTTACAATTAAAGCTTAGCCAGGTTGAGTCTGATGTTTGTGTTCTCTGTAATTTAAAATAAATGTGCTTTGACCAAAGGGACCTGATAATGAGAAGAAAAAATTGAATATTTAAACATTAATAAACATGAATCATTTTATGGATAAGTGATTGACATTTCAACACTTCATGAAGTAAGAGCAGCTTAAGTTTAAGTTCAGTGCAGCTTGCGTACCCTGCGTATAGGGAGGATCGACTCTGGTGGGGCAAATCAAAACAGAAAGTTTCAGGTTGCAATAAGAGCGCCCATTGTTTGCTGTTATGCCCTTCAGAGGTTGCGCATGATAAAGATCTATCATGTGACATCACATTTATTGGCGTTAAAGTTATTTTTTTGACAAAGTGTTTCCAAAATAGTTTTGTGACATTTGAGGTATTGACATTTTTCGCAAAAAAGCCTTGGATGGAAACATGGGTTGTAAACATCGCTGGAAACATTTATCTGTCTGTCTGTCTGTCTGTCTGTCTGTCTGTCTGACCCACCTCTGGTCTTCTCCACAGCTTAATGCTGATTCCGCTAATCCTACTCTAAAGGATGATGCTGGTCTGGCCAGCTCTGAATTGGATACTAAAATCAAACCGGACAAACGAAAGGCATTCTTTGGCTGTCTCTGGAGGGGCAAGGTGGAGTCAGTGCCGACTCCACAGCTTACAGCGGATCCAGCTATCCCTGATGTTAGGGAAGTTGTTGATCTTGCATCACAGTCAAAGACCGACGTTGGTCCGAAGAAACAGAAACAAAAGGCTTCAAAGAGCCGCAAATCTAACCTCCAGGGGACAAAAGTGACTGTTGTGCCAACTCAACAGCCCAAGGCCATTTCAGATATTCCTGTTGGCATGGATGTTACTGATCTGACCGGCCCCCAATCAAAAACAAAGATTCGTCCGGATAAACGCAAGACACTGAAGCAACGCTTCCTTGGATGCTTCCGGAGGGGCAAAGTGGAGTCAATGCCGACTTCACAGATTGAAGCCGATCGAGCTATCCCTGATGCCAGGGAAGTTAGAGATCTGGCAGATTCTCAATCAAAGATTGTTGGCTTAAAGAAACAAAAACAAAAGGCTTCAAAGAGCCGCTTATTTCACAACCCTTGGAGAAAAAAAGGGAAGAGTAAAGTGAAAAAAGATGCCGATCCAGCTATTCCTGATGCCATGGATGGTGCTGATCTGGCCAGTTTTGGTGGCACCGCAGCAGCCAATGCCAGACTACAGAAGATAGGTGCCATTCCAAAGAATATTGGGTTAAAAGGTGGCGGAAATCCCGACCCAAATAAAGCAAAAAATCTTGGGTCAAAAGATGCTGGAAATCCTGAGGCAGAAGATGGTAGAAATCCCAGGCCAAAAGCTTTTGGAAATCCTAGACATTTTAGGTTTTTTAATCCAAGTGTAGTAGAAATCCTGGCAAATCCCGACCCAAATACAGCTAAAAGTCCTGGACCAAAAGAAGATCCTGGGGCAAAAGCTATTGAAAATCCCAGACATCCTGGGCCAAAAGATGATAGAGTTGTCAGGCCAAAAATTGTAAATGTTTTTGAACAAGCTTTTAAACCGCCAGGCGAGACGAAACCAGCTAATCCCCCAGCTAAAGGTGAGTGTACTGACTTCATTACTCCTAGGGCGGGTTGCACTAATATGTGAAATGGTTTCTTCTGTACCTGGAAATTTCAGTTTTTTTTCAATTTACACTTTCATCTGTGAGGATATGAGTGTTAACATGTACTGTAACATTATCATTTTTCTGTGTGTTTTCAGAGACTTTATCTTCTAAATATTACTTCTTAAATAAAGTGATTGGGAAAGGTGGCTATGGCAAAGTGTTCAAAGGGATGCGTATATCGGATGACATTCCGGTAATGCACTTGTATTTATATCAAACAAAATGTTTGCTGAAATTTGATCTAAAGCATGTTTTAAAGTTTGTAGATTCTCAAACTTTAAAGTTATGTGTGCAGTGTCAGGTGAGCCGCTTCAGTCAGCTCAGGAGAAATTTACTAAGTGTTGTTTTTCTCTTTACAGGTTGCCATCAAGCAAATAAAGAAACGAAAGGGTGAAAGAACTCTTCAGATTGTAAGTTGTCATAAAATTTGATGAAGTGAACTAGACATAAAATAGACAGTGTAGCGATTAAGCACCAATACAAGATATTTGTTTTATCTAATTGTAATTTGTTGACTATTTTTCTCCAGCCCGGAAACCCCAAACCCCTCATTACAGAAGTGGCGCTGATGCTTAAGTTAAAAGAAGCGCCCTCATGCCCCAATGTCATAGAGTTGTATGACTGGTACGAGACTAGACACGATTACATGCTCGTGTTGGAGTACCCTCAGCACTGCCAATCCTTGTGGGATTTTGTTGATAGTGAAAGACAACTAAGTGAAAATACAGCAAGACATCTCATGCGTCAGGCAGTACTGGCAGTGAAACACTGTCTGGATAATGGAGTTTTTCATACAGACCTCCATGCCAGGAACTTCTTGGTGCAGAAATCAACAATGAGCCTGAAGTTAATTGACTTTGGGATTGGACATTATTTTACGGATGAGGCCTATTATACCTACCACTTTATGGGTGAGCTGAATATTTTTTATATAGCAGAGTATTGAAACCTGCTGTCAGTGCAGGGTCATCTTTTACAAAATGACTCAACATGATGTTTTGTGTACAGGAGCTACATGTTGCACCCCGCCTGAGATTAAAATGGAATTTACATACTACGCCAAGCCAGCAAACGTCTGGGCCTTAGGTGCTTTGCTGTACTACATGGTGCTTGGAACTTCCCCCTTTCCTTTAAACGCCTTTTATTCCGGAAATCTGGAGAAAAATGAGAAGGGTTTATCAAAGGGTGAGTGAAAATGACTGATCAACATGCACACACAAAGCCTCTGATCAAATCTACAATAAATATTTTCAGAGGATACGGTCTGTCTGGCAAGATGTTAGATTTTATTGTGTTTAGCTAAACAGTCATTTAGTGGCTCGCCAATGTTTTACATCACTGTGCCATCATCTTAACATGAGGTACTGTCTGTCTCTGACCAGGGTCCCTTTAGATGATAGACAGACAGACTTTTTTGCAGTATTATTAAATGACAACAAAAGCGTCTCTTTATGCCATGATTATTATTGCCATTTGTTTGTCATGATGACTAACCAGCTCTCTCCTAAAACTTGTACAGAAATCTGTGATCTGATAAAATGGTGCATGGCCCTGAAGCCAAGTAATCGTCCGACGCTCAAGCAGATCTTGGATCATGACTGGTTTAAAACTGAGTCTAACGAAGAAGAGCTACTCTTTTACAAAATGAGGTAACAGACAGAGTAGGAAACTACATTTTGCAGATTACATGCTTTTGATTTTGTGTAATTAGTTGTATAGTAAGATTGTTTTAAATGTACATTTTCATCACTACAGGGCGCTATCCACATAAATATAAAAAGGATGAAGCTTAATGACTGAAGGAGAGGGGAATGATTGGAGATGCTGTTTTCACGGATGAGGTAATGAATGAATGCTTTTTAACTATCTGTTTGATCACATGATTTAATGCCTCATAATTAAATAAGCTGCAAGGCACAACAGCTGTGTGTTAGATGTTGTTTAACCAACACTTCTGCATTTGTCCTCTTGTGTCTCCCTAGTTTCTACAACCAGAAACTGAGAATAAGCGCGGATATTAAAAGGGCCACAATTACAAGAGAGACGAGCCATTATTTAAAACAGGAATTTCTCAGGAGTAACACATTTTTGGGAACTTTCTGCATAATGTAAGTACACAACTGCATTTGTCTTTAGATATTTTATTACAAAAATCATACATATTGTGGCTTTAAGGTTCTAGATATACTATAAATATGATGACTAAAAATTAAATGTTGAAATTTTCTTTCTTTCTCATCTTCAGGCTGTATTTCAGCCTCAGACGCCACAACCACAGACCGCTGGCTGAACATCTGAGGCAGATCCTGTCTCGTCCTTAAAAATAAAAAAGTTTTTATTTTTTTAATTCTTAATGTTTTTATTTTTTAAAGTTGTATAATATAGTATCTAATATATAGTATGTCCTCTATAGAATCAGCTATGTCTGTCTCTCTCTCTAGGGTTTTTTTTCTCCTAGGAGTTTAGAGAGTCAGCTTACATTGGCTTAACTTAGATATCTGTTCTATACATTATTACAATGCTCGATAGTTCAGTTTAATCTGTACTTTGCAACTTTTGTTGTCCCTTGATTTTTCTGTGTTTTTTTGTTTGTTGCTTTTATTAATGTGAAGCTGCTTTGAAATAATAAACAATTGTGAAAAGTGCTACAGTATATAAATTAAATTGAATTGAATATGGAAGACTTTTCTTTAGCAAATGTTTAATTTGCTTTTTTACTTTTTTATTTGATCAAACTGATTAACTTGGGTTACTTATGTACATGTTTTTCATATGCAATATCAAACCCTTGAACTTGGTATAAAATACTGTGAGTTAACTTAGTAAATCCAATCAGACCCACTGTTAAACCTGATGTTGTTTTAACCCAAATAAATAAGTACACTTGACCTAAACCTTGAAATATACCCTTCATTACTCTGTGTTTTAGTTTATTGCACAATTTGCATTATTTCTCTAATTCAAGACGTTTTGATTATTTTAGCTTATTTAAATCTTTGGGTTTGAACGTTTCCCCCATCATGCATAAATTAAACTGCTACTGTTATAGCCTAGGATGTTGTTTATACAACTGCAGCTATTGTTATCATTGTTGGCTATTATTTTTGCCGAACAGTTAAGAGCTCATTAAAGGTACATTACTTTAAAAAATACATTTAATATATATTTATGATAATATAATTTGCACTTTAGCTAAAGCCACAGAAATAATTTACAGTTTTGAAGCGCTCGAAACACCTGCTGGTGAAAACGTAAAAGGAACAAGATCTCACTCCAAACATTTTACACTTTACACAATAATTGCAAGATTTTTCTAAAATATAAGTTTTTAGGAAAAATAAATGATTTAACTGAAAGCCATTAAGTCAAAGTGTATTCAGTTTTTTTTAGGGCAAACAGATCATTACTAAGACTTTAACCCCCCTCTTAATTATGCACATGTTTGTCATTAAATCTGTCTACAAATAAAAAGTAGGCAAAATGGTAGTGTTATCAATGAAAAGGATACAGTTATTACAAAAATGAAGTCTTCAGACTGGATATGGCGTTTAATTCTCATTATTTGTTATTATTATAATTACGGACAACGATCTATTAACAGTGTTTTAATTCCTCTTTTCTTTGATTAAATGTCTCACTACCTTTTTTGACTTTGTGTCAAATGCCTTTCTTACAAAAAGATACATTTCAATGAGCTTTACCATTCGAAATCATTCCTAAAACCTATTTTTGAAATCTTAATGTTAGCAGGTGCACGTTAGCTTTGCAGGTATGCTATCTTATCACACAATCAAAACAGGAGAACTGGTTGGATTAAAACCATTTGTATTTTTTTTGCCACTTTATAACAGAAGTCGAGTGTTTTAAATAACCGTATGTGAGCTGATGTGGCTTCGGAACGCAAAATAAAACAGAATTTAACACTCTTTTTGGTATTCTGTACCGTGCTAACTAAAGGTTGTTTTGATACCTAAATACCCGACATGACACGACATGATAACAATGCAAATACACCTTAACAACCCACAAGGGACTTCCCTGCGTCTAGCCTTTTCAAAACCCTTGAATCAGAGTACGAACCAATCACGTAGGTGTGTGTAAAACGATGCTTCAGACGTTATTGGTCACGTGATTTTGATAGTTCGAATTAAGCATCGATACAAAGCTTCACTAAAAATCTTTTCTTTTATTAAATCACATGCTTCTGAGCTTTGTTGTCACGGCCTTAGACATTATATATGTAGACGCCTCATAGACTGATGCTGCCTATTGGAGCTGACAGATCAGCGCGGCCCCATCTTGGATGGGTCCCCAATGCACCCGTCTTTGTCTTTACAGAAAAACTATAAAATAAAGCCTTGTGCAGTGCATTCTGGAAACAAAACAAAAATCATCATCAACCTTTTTCTGTTTTTTTACCTTCAGATATTGGTTCCCAGAATGCTTTGCATGACGCTGTTATTTTAGTTTTATTCAGTAAAGATAAAGACTTGTTGTTTAATGTTAATTTTACTTTTAACAAACTGTTGCTAGTAAATAACATACATTTGAAACTGCAGTAAGTTACTGTTAACCAGCTGCCAGTAAGACTGTAATTTCTTCTACAGACATTTTTACAGTACTGTGTCGATATCTCAGATAATATGTCTGGTAAAATAGCATATAACAGGGTAGGCGTCACTTTCGCAGCTTAAACAAGTTAATTTAAAAGGAAAACAAAAGTGAAAGTGACATGGTTTGTCAAGCATAGAATGCATACAGTGAGTAGTAAACGCACCCACTGCCAGTCATGAAAAATCAACATCCAGTTTCGCAGGGAACAATTGGGGTTAAGATGCCTTTCTCAAGGGCACCTCAGTGACAGTTCTGCTTCTTTGGTCTTTGTTTTGTAAGATAAGAGCAGTGTAGTCATAATAATACTGTGCACATAAATGTCTGCTATTTGTATAACTTTGAAAATGCATCTTGTATGTGTGAAGTAGTCAGTAATTTTCCATACTGACTTCATCTCCGTAAACACATTTATTAGCAAACACTTTTGCTCACAGGATAAATAAATCATGGCTGACTGCAAACGTTTACTTCAAAAGAAAAGGTGCAGAAAAACATTGCTTTTAATTTGATGCATGCAAACAAATGAAAGTTGTTTCTATACTGTATATCTTTGATGACATTTATTACATTTGATGTTTGTCTTTCTGTTCATGATTTAGAAAATAGACTTTTTTTCATAATATGTGGATGTGATGTAAGATATGACAGATAAACCTCTTCAGTTCTTCGCAAGGACCCTCAAACCAAGCGTGTAAACTGCCGATGCTGCCTGTATCCTGGACTGCACAGTTTTCTCTGGATTGATCCTCCATCAGGTTTACTTTTCTTCGATTACCTCTTATTGGCTACCAGACCATTTTATTGATACTGTAACAGTGTTGGGAAAAGTTACTTTTAAATGTAATGCATTACTATATTAAGTTACTCCTCAAAAAAGTAACTAATTGCATTACTTTTCATGGAAAGTAATGCGTTACTTTTGCTTTAAATTTTCTTACTTGACTGAGGCTTGATCTCTTTCAGGCCTTGCAGGTGTTTTTATGACTAAGAAGTTTTGCATTTAGAAATTGCATATTTCATCACACAAAAATGTCAAACTCTGGCCTGCCATCTCCATTTCTGACTCAAACTGTTCCCACTCAGGCGCGCACACATATTCTACGTGACTACGTTCAGTTTAATTCAGTATTATTTTTTTATCAAATTAATTCAACTGAAAAGTAACTCACATTACTTTTTAAAAAATGTAACTCAAATATTAAGGTATACATTTATAAAGTAATGCGTTACTTAACTCGTTACTTCATAAAAGTAATATTATTACGTAATGCACGTTACTTGTAATGTGTTACCCCTACACTGTACTGTGATATTCAAACATTGTGCAGAATATATGTACTAAAACAATATTAAACTTAAAAAACATCTGACCCAGGCATCTCATAATCTAATGATGTGATTATGTAGGATGATTATGTAGAAAACCGTAAATCACAAAACTGGATCACATACTATACATTATATATTAAGTCTGGTTCTGCTAGACAAAACAAAAAATATATGTCACTGACTAAAGTAATATAAGTTTTTATTTTGTAAAATTTTTATTGTAAGTGATTAATAGATTACAAAGTCTTTCAGGCGTTATACTGTAAATCCAAAACAAACACTTTACCATGTGTTTACCTTACCAGTACCGTAAAGACTGTCTTTAATTTAATAAGATTTAAATGCACAATACAGAGAGACGTGTAAAGATCCTCAATATACAATAAAATAAAAACTGTCACAATACTCATCACTCAAGTGCAATAAATTTTTTTTCACAGATGAACTTTTTCTTGTATTCGCAAGATGCATCAAACCAAAAGTTTAAAAATTTAAGTTCATATCCCATACAGGCACAGTTTTCTCCAGATGGATTCTCTACTTCCCAGTTATCCGGCTGGTTATCAAACCAGAACCTTAAGAAGAACAAACAAGCACTTTAAGAAACATGACATTTTCATTTACAATAAAAAAGCAAAACTGATGTAATGATGTATTTCAAAAATGTCTAAACTTTGGATTATTAATGCAAAATGAATAAGTCTGGCATGCATCACACAGTGTGGTCCAAATATCTTACAATTCTACTTTATTAAGAAACTGTTATCAAAAATTGTAACAAACTGAGTGAAACAATTTAAATAACTTTAAAGCTCCAACCCCAACCAAAATATGTTTTTATGGCAGCACATAAAATCTGTGTTCCCTTATCTTATCCCGGTTGACAATACTGCCCTACAAAGCCAAAGCGCAGTAACTAAGCATTAAGTAATAACTTATTAATATGAATAATTATTAATATAAATAAATAAATAAGCTGTCAGGTTCAATTCATCAGTAAATGTCAATTTGTAAATGTCAAAAATCACTTGTTGTTAAAACCGGTTGAAAGCTCAAACTTAAGCGACAGAGCTCATGCTAAAACAAGAGTAAATATCAGCAAGACTTTTCAATATCTGAAGATGTTAAATACTGGAACAGAGATGACTTTATCCTCCAAAATGTTAAGACACGCGCAACGTAATTTCTTTGTAACATTTACATTTTTGGCTTGAACAAATGCAGATATGTTACCTGTTCAGTTTTTTTTCAGGTATGTGGCTCTTAGTAAAAACTTTTACATAAACCTCAAACCATCAGATTAATTTATGCAAAGGAGCAGTAGTGATGCAAGAATCCAATTAATCTGCAATTTTATGTTTCATACAGAGATGGCGATAGAGAGGCAAAAATCAGGGATGCACCGAAATGACAATTCTTGCCCGAAACCGAAACCGAGCAAACCAAGGCCGAAAACTGAAAGAAATTATGCCAATTATTAGTTCCATTGCATCTATGGCTGTGTACTTTCCTAAAATCAAGGCATTGCAATTGCATACATTAATATTAAAGTTTTAAAGAATAAATCAATTACAAATTATGCAAATATTTATTCAGCACATTGCAACAATGCACAGTATAAAATAAAATTCAAACTAAAATGTTTAACTTGACCACACTCATGTGTAGGGGAGATCCGGGGCAAAAGTAACAACGGGGCGAAAGTAACAAAGCGATTCCATAATATTTATTTAAAATTGTAAAATAATTTTTTAATATTTAAAATGTATTTATATTCCTCAAATGTTATGCACAGATATGTAAGAGAATAATGACAGTGTTTTTCACAATATACTGTTTAAAAATTAAGTCAGCGAGTTGTTGGTTTTGGTGGCCAAATATTCGGTGCATCCCTAGCAAAAATAATGGCTCGGCTGCTTTAATGACTGCATTCAGTGTTGTATAGACAAAACCTGATGATTCACTTTATCAATGGATGAACTGATAATCAAAACATAAAGCTCTTACTTTACTCCGGTCTCTGCAAGACTTTGATCATTCAACCAAACCCATTGACCTTCAGTCTCCTGATCATTAAGACCGATCCAGTGAGTCTCTTTAATTTTAGACACCAGGAAATCCTAAAGTTGAACATGCGGTTATAATTCTTTTAGTATTTTTTTTAAGTACACAACATTTGATCAGACTCACCTGTACAGCTTTGCTGTTGATGGTGACTAGATGAGCTTTTAATCCAGCACATAAATCATGAGCCTCAAACCATGTCTTGTTTACAGAAGAGAAGAAATAACACTTTCCACCGTATGCTGTCCAGCCCTCTTCACAAAGCTTACAAGACGAAGCACCGTATGCTAAAGGAGAACATTATAAACAAAACTATAACTGAAATTATAAAGCCCCTCAGCCCTAAATACAGATAGCTCAAATGTTTTGTGGACTTGACAAGTGTAATGTACTTGCTGTGCAGTGATAATAATAGAGATCATATGTGTGATATTGTATTCTATAACACACAAACAAGGTACAAAAACTGTCACTGGGTGGAACCCTTTCAAAAACAAAAGGTAACTCATATTGGTACTTCACCAATACATAATTCTGTCTCCATATTAAGACCTTTCTAAAGGGTACCGTCCCAGTGACAGCTATTCTGGGAGTGTACTGTATGAATATGCAGTACTAGGGCTGGGTATCGATTCAGATATCAATATAATTTAGATTCACAAGCTATCAAATCGGTTCGATTCTGGTTCTCGGGTCGGTTTTGTGGTGTACCTAGGGCACCAGCCAGAAGCACACTTGTACCTGAGCAAAAATTACATGTAAAAAACAAACAAAACATTTGAGTAGCAACGATAGGTAGAGAAATTGAAAGAAGAATTACTCACCAGTGCAAGAGTCCAGACAGTCTTTAACTCTGTGGTACTTAAGATCCATCTCTGTGCCTGATATACAGTACAAAAGTGTAGTTTTAGGAAAAGAGATGTTTAGTTCACATCTTTTAATTGATGGTGAAGTTCTTTATTTCTTTGATATTTTGAGGTAATATTTGCTTACTCTGCAGTGGATCTGTTGGTGGTTTTGCATCATTGTCTTGCTGAGAGTCACACAGGCTGATTTGACCAACATCTAACAATAGAATGCATACAGTACAGTATATCAACATGCATGTCTGCACAGACACAATGTAAAGACAGCATGATATCAGTAATAAATTAAAGTTTTGTGGCAAAGAGATGTTTAGTTAACATCTTTAAATTTATGCTGAAGTTCTTTATTTCTTTGATATTTTAAAGACATATATATTTGCTTCCTCTGCTCTGGATCTGTTGATGGTTTTGTATCATTGTGTTGCTGAGAGTCACACATGCTGATTTTACCAACATCTAACAATAGATTCATACAGTATATAAACAAACATATTTGTGCAGACACAATGTAAAGACCCCATGATATCAGTAATAAATGTAAGTTTTGTGACTGTTAGCTAAGTCTATGCTGTTTCAGTACTATTATATAAAAATCTATTGAATGAGAATATAAAATAAAAAATACACCATTAAACAAACAATCAGCGATATATTCTATAAACATTCCAACTTTGCAAATAATAAACCGCTATAATTCAGATTGTCAAAGATATAATATAGTATAATATAAAGTAGTATAAAATGAGATACTCACAGAGTAGACTGAGAGCACAGATGACACCCAGAGCAAAAACAAGAGAAACACCAACAACTATCAGAAGAACTTTAATCCATTTAACAGATCTGACTTCACTTTCATCAGAGTCCTTATCTGTGTCAATATCAAATAGAAATGTTCAATGCTATGATAATGAATTTAAATAAGTAAATAAAATAAATACAGATAAAGTTTAATGACACGGCCTTATAATAAATGGATTTGTATATTCTGGTATTTCTATTGAAAAATGTTATTGCTACCTCATACAGTAACAGTACAGATATTTTTTTCTGTTTGTAAATAACAGTGCCACTGCACCAGACATTAAAATACTGCCATATACATTTAAACATTACATGTAAAGGAGATTAAAATCTTTTTTTACACTGTGCATCAAAGCAAAATACTGTGGAGACAGACACAGAAACATGCAGGAAGTTTCAAAACCTCAAAACCTCCAAAGCTGATCTAGTTTTCTGCTAAATCTAATACTGAGTCCAGTGTATTAATCAATGCATATATGTATTTTTGCATGTTCAGTGCACCTGAAATGGTTTCACAATCGTAGGAACATGTTTTAACGTATACATTCACGGCAAAATACCCAATCTCTGTTTAAATCCTAAAATTGTATTTTAGGGTGTTTTCACACCTAGTTCGTTTGAGCCCTCCAAACGCTCTCAGAGCAGTTCAGGGTGTATATGTGAACAAACCAAGTGATCTCAGACCCCCCTAAAAGGACCCAAAAGCGAACCGAACTCAGACCACGTCTGGAGGTGGTCTGAGTACGGTTCGCTTTTGGGTCCTTTTGTAGTTCGATTTCTTTTTGATATGTGAAATCAATGAGGTCCCGGTCCGTTTCGCGTGTGGTTTTGACATTGTATCAAAATAAACTGCTGCACAGAAAGCTGGGGTCTGAGTTCTTATGAAGTTGTGATGTGAACAAGAAAGGGTCTGAGATCACTTTAGTTCTGAAGAGGACTAAAAAAAGAACTGGGTCCTCTTTTGACTCCACTATATTGTGAACACCAAAAGGACTGAGGTCACATTCGGCTAGTTCCTTTTCTGGTTCACTTTAAGTGAACTCGGTTTGGTTCTTTTAAAATAAACTATATGTGAAAACACCCTTAAACTTGTAGTGGTTGTTTCCCGGACAGGGATTAGTTTATGCCAGGACTAGGCCTTAGTTTAATTAGGAAATATAACAAACATGACTTACTAAAACATTACTTGTGAGACGTAGTTTGCGGACCGGGACAAAGTTGTCTGCGATTCTTCCTACCGTAAAGTCATGCAGTGTAAAACCTCCTGTCGCCAATCCATCAAAGAAAATAGTAAAAATGTCCATTATTTATTCATGCTGCAGTGCTATCTAGATGATGATGTTAAGACTTTATGTACTAACCATCATATAGAATTGCACTGTTGTCCTTCTTGGCCACTAACATGTTTTAAAAATAAAAATTATAACAGAAAAAAATAGCCAACGAATAATAATTTCAACTAAAACTAATACTGATCACCATAATGGTGACTAACTGAAACAGCCAACATCTAAACCTAAGTTTAAAAATTACTTTACAAGTTTAAAATGAAATTTTAGGTTTAAAACAGAGATGGTGATCGAGAGGATAAAGTTATAGATTCCAGATTTTGATTCTGCTTCAATGTTACTTTTAAACATTCTGGATAAAAGCGTCTGCCAAATGTATAAATGTAAATGTTAACAAAGACATTGAGGACCTCAGATCTAAAAACCTCTAAATGTCACCTCCATTAAAAATCGAGTGCTCTCAACACGTATTATACGTTCATCAAATACTTTTGCTTCAAATCCTATCCTCGGGTCATTCAGAAATACCACTTTGTTGGCAGAATTCATTAAGAGTCTGATAAAAAATGCTAGAAAACATGTCAGTAGCGCCTAGAGAGTTCTTCATTTAGTTATTAGATTAGTCTAACAGTTTTTTATTGGCGGAATCCGTTTAACATTTAATAAAGGAGAATTATTATGAACATTATTATTTAATTAAAAGCAGATACTTCGAGATTAACGCATTTATTCTTTCTTACCTGTTAGATGAAAGCGCTGCTGGTATGAATGTATAAAAGCAGAATTGTCATAGATTGCTGCCATTTTTGAAACAGTACAGAAAACTCTGTGTGTAAATATACTGCACGGAAGTCAGAAAGTAAATGAAACAGGAAGTAATGAGATTGAAAAAATGATTATGCCAAAGTTTATTACATCCTTCTTACCCCTCAACACCCAAACCACTGCTGAATGTTGAAGTCATTTCAAAGTCATGTTGGTGTGGATCGTCCATTTTAAGCAAGTGATTTATTTAAGTCAATGAGAAGATACATAATAATTTTTAGATAACTGCTTGAAACATTTAGTGGTTTAAACACCTGCAGGTAGAATCTGTTAGTATGTAGAGCGGTAAAGGCTGTGGTTAAATGTGGGCTTCTGTTGTTGCTGCTGCCTTTATTTATAACTTTTGTGCATTAAGCTTACAAATAAACACTGGTGAATTGTATTTTTTAAACATATTTTAATGAGCATATACTCTACAATAGTAGGGTCATTTACAACTTAAGTTTAATTTAAAGTGTTAGTTTACCCAAGAAAGAAGATTTTGCCATGAATTGCTCACACTCATGTTTTTTATTTCATAACTGACTTAATAAAGCACAAAAAATGTTCTGGTTCGCTGTGTACATTGAATATTTTCATGATGTCTTTACTGCCTTTTCGGGCCTTGAAAGTTGTGAGTTGCGTTGCTGACTATAGTGGCTCAGAAAGGTCCCAGATTTCATTAAAAATATCTTCATTTGTGTTCTGAAGACTCAAAGTGCTTATGACATGATGATGAGTAATTCACGACAACATTTTCATTCTGGGGCGAACTAACTCTTTAAATTTAAACAACAATAACAGGATCAGGTCAGATTTGATGTCTCTGCTCATAAACACCACTGCTTCTCTGTTATGTCTCATAATTCAGTCATTACGTTTGCATTGACAACAATATAATAGTTTGATATTAATTTGATTAAGATAATACTCTCATTAAAAAAACTTTAAACAGCAAAATGCTCTGCAGGTTACAAATGAAGCCACAAACTTATCTCTAAATTAAGATGTTTTGTTATGTTAAAGGGACTTTGTGTTGTTTTTTAAGGGTTTTATTAATCAAAATCAATGTCTTTATCCATAAATATGTCCTCGTTGGTGTAACCACTGGTGATCTGACTTTTCTTTGTAAGTGTAGAATTTCTTATTTTTATTTACATTGAACGGGTAAGTCCAATACGTTTTTCATGTCGTAATGCCATATTGATATGATAAACTATAATAGCTGAGAGGGTCAAAAAGCACTATAGCCTACCAGTGCGTTTCCACAACGTGTTTTCATTCAAAACACATGAACTACCTGAAACGGACAAGGAGATCAGTGATTACATAACGGCTGCCGTAGTTGCAACACACATTTGGAAAAGTGAGGCGCTAGAGAGCACTATTCTTTTGAATGCAAAATACAATTTCACCACTAAATGGGGGTAAATCCTACTTACTGTCCCTTTAAGAAGAAGAACCCAAGCACATGCATGTTTCAACAAAAAAGAAAAACAGTGCAAAAAACCAAAAGAAAACAAAAACCTAAGGGGACAAAACCTAAAAAACACTAAACTTATTAACTTTACTAGAACAAATAAACAACAAGAGTGACAGCAAATAACATCAAACAACAAAAATCCAGCACAGGACCACAAACACACAGGCGTTAAATATGGGTGAAAATAAGAGATAAATAAATACAAGAGCAGGTTTGGGGTTTGAAACAAAGTCCATGTGCTTCCAGACACAGGGCATGAGTTTAGATCCCGAAACCATGAACAAACAACAAGACCCCATAACCAGACAAGTGACGAGACCCAGATCATGAGTTCAGGATCTGAACATCACTCTTTGACACAAGCCTGTCACGTATAACAAGAGAATACACTTACAAGGATGACAGGATTGTGACATGGTTAAAATTTTACTCACACTGGAATGGAGAACATCTCGGTTTACGGATGTAACCCTCGTTCCCTGAAGGAAGGGAACGGAGACGCACGTTGTGACAGAGAAATTGGGAACCCCTCCACGGAGACAATCTACTTGGAGAAACTAACAAAATGCCAAAGAAATTGTCATGCAGGTATTTGCGTCTGCTGACATCAGATTTAACGAGAGGCAGGTGCAGTTACCAAATCAGCTATTATTTGCTGAGAAAGCCGAGCATCTACTGCCCGACCTGGTATCAGCAGTGGAACAGCAAACTCAGGGGAATCTGCCAGGGAGGGGCTGTCCCGAGGAGAGTTCTGGCAACCAATTCCTGGTGGTCCAATACGGTGCAACTAAAAGCACGCTCTCCTCGTCCTCCCTGACTTTGCACAGTGTCTGTTCGAGAAGGCTCACTAGGGGAAACGCTTCTTTGCGCAGACCCCGCCGCGGCCAGCTGTGTGCCAGTGCATCCACACAGAGTGTGCTCTCGGTTGATGAATACAGCAGGCAACAATGGGTTGCCAGATCTATCAATGCCATGCCAAAACATTTCCAAATCAGCTGAACCGACTGGGGGTGGAGTCGCCACTTGACCTCCCTTGTGAAGGCCCCTTAGAGCCTTTGCCTGGTGAAACTGCAGCAATGCCATAGCATGCAGGGCTGAAGCTGCCTCCCCACAAGACTGGTAGGCAGCTGCCAGGTGGAAACAACACTGGCTGGACACAGCTGCATCGCAACCGGGTGCTCCACTGATGGGATACTGACATATCTCCTGGTAGCTCCACCATCAAGATAGGTGAGGGTTGATACAGCCAGTTCCGGGACAAAAACAGGGTTTTCCACAACCGCGTCAACTCCTCATGAATCTTGGGGAAGAAAGGCACGGGGTGTGAGCGCTGAGAAGCACGGGCACCCCCAAAGTATCATTCATCGAAGCGGGACTGTTCGGGTGGGGGAGGTTGAGTCCACTCCAAGCCGCCCGCCGCCCGAGAGAGCATGGCTGCCATCTCAGGGTCGAAAACGGGCTCGGCAACCTTACCTGAAGGAGTAGGCGCTGCATCCAGAAATGGAGCACGGACAAAATGTCATCTTTAAAAAGACGCACCTCACCATGACAAGAATGAATGGCTGTCTTTAAAAAGACACAAAGTTCAAAGGTGTTTCTCTTTTAGGGAAATCACTCTTTGATGATAGCTGGTGACGCACACACTCAAACTCAAGTTGAAAACTGCGAGCCTCTGCTGTGGTGCTGAAATCCAACCAACTTATTGGCACGCAGTGTACTTCCAATAGAGCAATAGACATCTTCTTGTGAGCAGATGTCTGCCGGCTTTCGAAGCAAATATAGATAATTTGGTAACTGCACCTGCCTCTCATTAAATACTTGTGCGGCAGGGCAGCGCTGGCAGATGCAAATATCTGCATGCTATTTCAATGACGTTTTGTTCGTTTCTCTAAGTAGATTGGTCTCCTCAAAGCTGTTTCCAATTCGTCTGTGATGACGTGATGTCGTAGTGACTGACTGAAAGGGAACATACATTATCTAACCACCCCCTTTATTCTTTACGTCAAGGTAAAAACAGTGCAGTCTTTTATCATTTGTGTATTGTTTGCATATTTAGAAAGCAGACATATGTACGTGGAGGTAAATTATTTCTTTTCACAGATAAACTTCTTTGGCTCTTTACAAGAACTATCAAACCACATAGTGTGTACTTTGTTGTTGCTGTCTCCCAGACTGGCACAGTTTTCTCCGGATGGATCCTTCACCTTCCAGTTATCAGGTTCATTTTTCCCAGATTCCCTTTTGTACCAGAACCTAAGAAAAACGTTTTTACATCAAAGACCATATTTATCTTTAAAATAATTATAATATTAAACATATGCAATTATTTACATAATAAAAGTTTAATAAAAGTATTATAATCAACCTCTATCTAATTGATATTACCATTTTAGAATTTTTTTGTAAAGTTATCATTTTGCCAAAAAATTAAGCAAATTAAACCACAGCAGATTTCGTATGTAAACAGAGTTCTTACTCTACTCTCGTCTCCTCAAGAGTTTTGTTATTCACCCAAACCCATCGGCCCTCAGTCTCCAGATCATTAAGACCGATCCAGTGAGTCTCTTCAATTTTAGACAGCAGGAAATCCTAACAGGAGAAAACAAAAATCTCAATAACGTAAAAAATTATTTGGAGTTGGTTAAAATTTATTTTGATACATCAGATTATAAATAATAATCTGTCTGAATAGTATGCTTTGAGTGTGATCCTTAATGTGTACATTATTCACATTTAATTTACTCTAATATCTCAGCTTCACCTGTTCTTTTTGGTTGGTTATGGTAACCAGGTCAGCTCCCATTGAAACACACACAGCACGACTGCTTGACCAGTCTCGTTTATCAGTGCTGAAGTAAATCCAAAACTGAGCTGTAAATGAGTTAAATAAAGGATTTCAGTCATATAATACAATATATAATGCAAAAAATATAAATATTTTTATTTGGAATTTGGTTGAAATGTTGTTGGTAGTTGACAGAATACTTGCTTTAAGCTGCATTCAAACTAGCAGCAGCTAGCAGTAGCAGAGCGATAAAATGTCATTTATTTTAATAGAAGCTTGGCGACTTTTGGCGTCACGAGCAACAGTGACCGTTGGCGACTGGATAGGGTATGTTCAGTCGTGCAGCAAAGTTGAAAAAAGTTTAACTTTATGCAAATTATGAGCAACTTTCAGGAGCGACTACCAATGACAAAGAAGTAGTGGAGTTCACATCAACCATCTTGTTAGTTACTGTAGTGTACGGTACTCATTTGTTTATGACAACCAGATTTAGAAATGCGTTCTAATGACTTCATTGACAGAGACGAGCGACAAAACAATTATAATGTGAATGAGCCTTTTACAGGCATGAAACTTACATAACTTACCATCATGAAGGGAAGCTCTTAGTCTGTTGTACTTGGCTTTTAAATCATGAAGTTCACTCTCCATGGCTGATACAGAAATAATTATGAAGAAAAAAGAAGCAGTTATTAAAAAGATGCCCCCAAAAGACTGATTTGTTTTTCGGGTTACGAGACGACCCGCGCATCACTAATTGCTACATCAAATATCATCTTGAATCAAATATCTCAGTTAAATGCACATTGTGGTAAATATTCAGTTGAAAACAAAAATGAAATGAAATGTAGTTGTCCACTACAGTGGATGTGTCATAAAATAAAAATGTGTTTTTTATTTTTTGCAACGTATTTGTTACCACCCCAACACTGGAGGATGTACCTTTATAGAAGGAGAGTTGATCTCTAACTGTGGTAAGGTTGCCTGTTAACCCTTTAAGATTTCTCTCCGTGACTGCAGAAAAATGAATGAACAATAAAGCAAGCTGCTATCAAATATTTTCACTTACATGATTGGTTATATATTTTATGCATTTCTGTTATTGGAACAGATTCATTTTCTGTAGTGTACATGACATTTTTACTGACTTGTGGCATTAATCCCTTGAGCTGACAGTGTCATTAAAGCCCTTTGGTGCTGTATGTGCAGTGATTCAAAATCTCCAAGCTGATTATTATCTGATGAAAGAAAAAACAACACCAACAACAGTAATGTGACTGTAGGACAACAACACAAAGTTTATTGACAGTGAATACAGATTTAAGATCAGTTATACTCACACAGGACCCCGAAAACACAAAGACCACCAACAGCAAGAACAACAGAGACGCAGAGAACCCACAGAAGAACTTTAGTACACTTAGATTGAGTCACATCTCTCTTCTGATGGACTCCTGTGGGATCACCTGAAGTAATGATTAAATTACAGTTATATTTGACTATTAAACCGATATTACTATTAATAGCCTATTCTAAAACTAAAACCTTGACAAACGATGTATCTTTGGAAAGCACTAAGAGTTTTCATATTTCATCCAAAAAGAATGAAGTAGTAACAGTAATATTGTAAAATATCACTGGCCACAGGCGGTTTCAGATTGTTATTACATATTTATAATATTAATATCCTACTCTTAACCTAAATAATCTTGACAATCTATATATCATTGGAAAGCACTAAGAATGTAGTTTTCATATTTTAAAAATCCTTTTGCACTAATAATAAAACAGTGACAGTAATGTATCAACATGTGACAAAAGATTGCATCAAACCAAACTAATCACCCCTAGCGGCCAATGTTGGTAAATCTAGTTTAATAAAATTAAATTAAACTGCTATAAATAATTTTTATTTAATATATTAACAACTCCAGACACCGTGAACATGTTTAAGTGTCTTCTTTAAAAGAGACCAGGATAAGACTTCTAGACCAAAGAATGCCAGAATTATACTGATGTGAAAGGTGCACATAACCTACTACAGTATTCAACCCCTCCCACCGTGACAGTTAAGGGGTTAATTGCATCATCAAAAGTAATGGTAAATATCAATATTGTATGTCTTCATGTTGAAGTAATTGACCAACATTGTTCCCATTGCTAAATAAATTGTTTCATAGACATTATTAAAGATGCCTTCATTTATAAGCATATCATTTGCCTGCTTTTATAGAGCCATCTTACTTTAAATATATGATATTCTCGAACCCCCATTGGAACAGACCGGAAGAGAGTTAACAATACAGTTTGATATTTCTCTGACGTTTACTTGCAAATTGAATCCCTCAGTATAGAGTTTTATGTGCAATGTTTTATTTCATTGTTTTGTTTTTTCTTTTGTTAATATAATTTACATGAATTGCCCCGTGCATAAAACGTGCTGTATTAACTAATGTCAAAATATGAATTGTCTATAACATTGTTTATGAATATTAGTAAGCATATTAAAATACACATTATTAGGCAAAATGTGGCGTTAAATGAACAGACTTCTGTTAACCAAAGTCCCTGTTACTGTACTTCAGTGAAATCCTTGAAATTAAATAAAACAATAATTACTTCAATTAAAATAGTAAACAAATTCAAATGTATTTCTTACCCTTACAGTAAGAGGCTTCATTGATTGATGAATCTAAGAAATCGGTATTTCCATAGATTGCGTCCATGTTACCGAGATGAAAGCAAATTGTACTTTAAAAAAAAGGAAGTTCACAACAACCTTTGTCCGTATTTTCAAAGAAACCAACACAGGAAATGAAACAAATGAGAGAGGTTTTATTTGCAGCTGCATTAAAACGGTGCAAACTTTGAAAAGTCTTGTACAAATAAAATTTTGTTTTTCCAAAAGGTTAAAGGATCGTTGATTGGTCATAATGTACAGTATTCCCCCACTGTAGCTCGCTTGGTTGAGCCCTGTGTTAGGACCTCAAAGGTTATGGGTTCAATTCCCAAGCAACAAATTTAATGTGTACACATTGAATGCAATATACAGTAGTTCACTAAAAATGACTAGGCTTATCTTTTGGTGCATTATGTGTAGCCTACTTGCTGCTTTCGGCTTTGATAATTTGTGTTTTCAGCCTTCTCTCTCTCTCTCTCTCTCTCTCTCTCTCTCGTGCGCATGTGCGTGTTTGGCGTGGTGGGAAGTTTGAGAGGCGGCTGAGTGATCCTTAAATCTTTTTTTCCCTTATGTTTTTTTTCTCACCTTAGTTAGGACTTATTTGAGATTCGGTAAGAGCTTGTTTTCAACTGAATTTGCATCCGTTCGTGGACGATAAGCATGGCCTCATCCTTAAATGAGGGGACGCCGGTTTTCTCCATTGGAAATGGATGTAAATGTTTTCCAGATCAAATATGCACGGTGGAAGACGTACTTATGGCTATGGGACGTGTCGTTGGCCATGATAAAATATTATCAGCGTCTAGAATGAATAAGGCCGTCGTTGTGTTTTTGGAAGAAGAGAAATTTGTTAATGTGCTTGTAGAAAGTGGAATTGAAATGTCGGACACGTTTGTGCAGGTGACTCCTTTGTGTTCACCTGCGACGCGGGTAATAATCTCGAATGTGCCCCCATTCATAAAAAATGAAGCGATAGTAAAAGAGCTAAGTCGCTTTGGAAAATTTGCGAGTGCAATTAAAACTGTTCCACTGTAAGAACAATGAACTGAAACACGTAATGTCCTTTCGGAGACAGGTTTTTATGTTTTTGCAAGCACCGACAAAGTTTTTGGATGCATCTTTTCGAATACAACACGGCGAAAGCTCTTACATGATTTTCGCAACAATGCAAAGTATGCGATGTTTTGAATGTGGAGATTTGGGACACAAGAAGTTGTTTTGTCCTCACAGGAAACAAAACGAGGAGAAAACCGTAGAGACTGAAAACAATGATATGAGTAATCAGTCAGATTGCGGAAAAACTAACGGTAGTGACAAAATTGAAAAAAGACACACACTTGTAAAAGAAACGTTTGCTCAACCGAAAAATAAAAAACAAAAAATTCAAAACGAGGAACAAAGTGAGGAGACTCTGGATAAAAGCTTATCTACCAGCGGATGTACAAATTCCCTTGAGAATACACAACTTTCAGAGGGACAGGATGAGTCAGACAAGGAGTCAGAGTTAAGATCGGAGGTGAGTGACACTTTATTTACGAAAGTGCTTGGTGTTTCGGAAGGAGCAGATCAGAGCGTTTTATGTGGTAATGATATGGAAGTTGAAAAGGCATGTGGAAGCGGTTTACAGTTTGTTGAGAATGATGATGTATGTGTTGATGAATCAATATGTGATAGTGACAGTTATTCAGAAGTTTCTGAGTTTGAGTTGAGTCAGTTATCTGGAGACATGTATACTGCGGAAGAATTGAATTGTTTTTTGGATCAAACTAAAGGACAGAAGGTGGATGTTCTGAAGTTTTTTCCTGATGCTGGTAAATTCTTGAAGTCAGTTAGGAGTGTACAGAAAAGTGTAGGGTGTGATGTTATATCAAAACAAAAAAGATTTCGATTGAAAAAACTTGCTACAGCAGTTCGTAAAAGTTTAAAAGGAAAAATGAAAATTAAATAGGTTCACATGGTTATGGGTGCTGCTCTTATTATTTATTTATTTTTCTGTCTTGTTTTTCTCCTTCTTGTTTCCTCTACTCCTTTTTCTAACATGCAAACTTTAAGAGTTAGTACTTTAAACATTAATGGTGCGAGGAATAAAGAAAAACAAGCTTTACTAACTGAGTTCCTTAAGCTCAAAGACTCGCATGTAACATTTTTACAGGAAACTCATAGTGATGAGAGTAATGAGACAGATTGGGGATTATGTTGGGAGGGCAGCTACTCTTTAAGTCATGGAACAAATTTTAGTGCTGGGGTAGCCATACTTTTTTCACCTCATATTAATGTTGATATAGTGTCAAAAGTAGAAATAGAAAAAGGTCGTCTTCTTGTTGTAAATACAAAAATTGATGAATACAATTTCACTTTTGTTAATATTTATGCTCCAAACAGAAGCGCAGACAGAAAACATTTATTTAAAAAAATGAGTGATTATATGAAAAACGTGAGTGCAGATGATTTTCTAATTTTAGGAGGTGATTGGAATTGTACAGTTGATTTTACGTTGGATAGAAATAATACTGAACCAGATTTCGTATCGTCTGCTTTTCTAAAGCAAATTATTATTCAAAATGATTTGTTAGATGTGTGGAGAGAGAGGAATTTAACGGTTAAACAATTCACTTGGATAAAGATCTCACAAGAGATAATAAGTGCAGCTAGATTAGATAGATTTTATGTTTGTAAAAAAACTAATAACAGAATTGTGGCTGCAAATATTGTACCTTGTGGTTTTTCAGACCATCATTTTGTTACTTGTATTCTGACTTTGTCACAGAATCAGGGAAAAAGTCCTTACTGGAAACTGAATATACGTTTGTTACAGGAAAAAGACTTTATTGAAAGTTTTAAACTTTTTTGGGAGTCTTGGGTTTTACAGAAAGGTGAATATGAAAATCTAATTCAGTGGTGGGAACTGGGAAAAACACAAATTAAGATTTTTTGTCAACAGTTTTCTTATTTCTCTACAACACAGATTAAGAAAAAAATAATTGAATTAGAAAAGGAAATAGTAAAGATTACATCTAATGTAGTACTGCAATCAAATACTGTGATGGCTGAGAACTTGTGTAAGAGAAAGAATAATCTTGCCTCTTTACTACAAGTGCAAGCTAAGGGAGCACTTATAAGGTCACGCTTTTTGTCAGTCCATGATATGGATGCACCAACTTCATATTTTTTTAATCTTGAAAAAGTGTCAAAAAAGCGAAGTGTAATGCATTGTCTGACTTTCCCAGATGGGTCCAAAACATCTGACCCCAAAAATATGAGGAAAATAGCTGTGGACTTTTATTCAGATCTTTTTAGAGCTGAAACGTGTGATTCACAGAGTACATTGGACTTGCTTAATCAACTTCCGACTCTTGATGGACAACAATGTGCAAGTTTGGACAGAGCTTTTTCTTTTCAAGAATTGACTGAAGTTGTACAACAGATGAAACCCGGTCGTGCACCTGGTATTGATGGTCTGCCGGGGGAATTCTATAGAATCATGTGGAGAATAATAGGTAAAGACTTTTATGAGGTTATACTGAAATGTTATGAGGAGAAAAATCTTCCCAGGAGTTGTCAGAGGGCTGTTCTTGTTCTTATTCCCAAAAAAGGGGACTTGAGTCTTATAAAGAACTGGAGACCCGTCTCTATTCTCACGACGGACTATAAAATTTTGGCGAAGGTGTTGGTCAATAGACTGAAGTGTGTTTTGGGTGATATCATTCACAAGGATCAGTCTTACTGTATTCCAGATAGAACTATCTATGATAACATTTTTCTAGTGAGAGATTTGCTAGACTATTGTAAATTAAATGGTATCAATTTAGGTCTTCTATCCTTAGATCAAGAGAAGGCTTTTGATCGGGTAGATCATGAGTACTTATTTAAAACGTTAAAAGCTTTTGGTTGCGGTGATGGGTTTATTTCCTGGATCAAGATATTGTACACAAATGCTGCATGTTTAGTAAAAATTGGAGGAGGCTTAAGCCCTCCCATACAAATGCAAAGGGGAATCAGACAGGGATGTCCTCTGTCTGGTCAGCTGTATGCCTTAGCAGTTGAACCTTTGTTGTGTTTATTTAGGAAAAATGTGTCTGGTATTTGTGTAGGTGGTTGTATTTTTAATGAAATTAAGCTGACAGCATATGCAGACGATATCACTGTATTTGTTAAGAATCAAAATGATGTAAATACAATTAGGAAGTGTCTTTGGTTATATGAAAAGGCATCATCTGGTAAGTTAAATTGGAGTAAAACAGAAGCCTTGTGGTGTATTGAACATTCAACAGAGGTTTTACCAGTTATTCCTGAAAATGTGAAATGGGGGAAAGCAGGATTTAAATTTCTAGGTATTTATTTAGGTAGTGAAGAGTTCAAAAATAAGAACTGGGAGAATGTAAAGGATAAAGTATGTGCTAAGTTATCTAGATGGAATTGGTTGCTGCCTCAACTATCCTATAGGGGTAGAGTGCTGGTTATCAACAATTTAGTGGCATCCACCCTGTGGCATAGGCTAAATGTTCTTGATCCACCAATGGACTTCTTTGTGGAGATCCAGAGAGTTCTCGTTGATTTTTTCTGGTCCGGAAAGCACTGGGTGAAAGAAGCAGTTCTGTATCTCCCTGTTCATGAAGGCGGACAAGGCCTAATTGAATTAAAATCCAGGTATGCAGCTTTTCGTCTAAAGACTGTCCAGAGGTTTCTTTACCATCATGATCAGAACTGGATGAGAGTGGCATGTGCCCTCTTGCAGAGAGTTGGTCGACTAGGTCTTGACAGACATCTGTTTTTAATGAACTTAAAGAACATGGACCTTACTGGACTTACGTCTTTTTATGCTTCAGCTTTACAAACGTGGCAGATATTTTCTGTGCAAAGAGTTAATGTCTGGACTATGGAGGAACCTTTGTTCTTTAACGGATTGTTGCCTATTACATTATTGAATTCAGTTACCCTACGTAATAGTCTGATTAAAGCTGGCATTTGCAAAGTTGGACATTTAAAGATTAACAACCAGTGGATTACAGCTGATGAAATGCGACTCAAAACAGATATTCGATCTCTTCGCTTTCTTCAAAAATTCCTGGAAGAAATAAATAAACTTCTGTGTCTTCAGCTATTACATTTGGAGAACTTTGATGGTTTATTTCCTGAAATACATGTGTCTGCAGATGTGGGAGATTGGGAAGAGACTGAAGGGAGTCTATTGACTTTTCGAACACCGGAACCTGGAATCTTTGAACTTTTTTCCAAGAAAGCCCTGTACATGATTTGTGTTAAAGCTCTTAACCTAAGAACTCTGGACAAAGTTATCGAGTCAAAATGGATGGGAGTAACTGAGCCAGGCTCTTCCCCGAGAGGAAGTTGGAGGTCCCTGTACAAGATGCCTATTGAAAAAAGACTAGGAGATTTTCAGTGGCGAATTGTACATTGGGCAATAGCTACAAACAGGTACAAAGTACACCTGAATCCTTTGCATAGTGTAAATTGTAGTTTTTGTGGGGCTTCTGAAACTGTTAATCACCTTTTTGTTGAATGTTCAAGACTAAGTGAACTTTTTTGGTTGTTAAAAAATGTTTGTCAAGAGTTAGGTTTCTTGTTTACTAATGGGCTATTTATTTTCGGACCAAAATATAGTAAAACAAATAAACAAAAGGTAGTACTATTGAATCTTATTTTTGGTAAAGCAAAGATGGCAATCTGGTTAACCAGGAAAAACAGGATTCTAAATTTAAGTGGAGTAGATCCAGTGCAGATGTTAAAAGGTTTTATAAAGGGACGTTTGATGCTGGAGTATGCTTATTATGAAATGGTAAACGACACAGAGAAATTTTTTTTTATTTGGGGAACCGAAGGTGTGTTGTGTATGCCCAATGAAAGTAATGGTTATCAGATAAGTTTTGGTTTGTTATAAAAAAAAGACGTTTTGCTGTTTTCATGTGTATATGTGTATATATTTATGATATTTTTTAATTTTTTTTTTTTTTCTTCTTTTTCTTTATTATTTATAATATTATTATTATTATTATAATTATTATGTTGTTTGAACAAGTGTTTTGGAAAATTTAATGTAAAATAAATAGGAATTTTAAAGGTCTCTCTCTCTCTCTCTCTCTCTCTCTCTCTCTCTCTCTCTCTCTGTTTCTCTCTCGCTCTCACTCTCTCTTTCACCTTGTTGTGGAGCTGTCCGTGGTGCTGCACAGGAAATTTCTTCTCACTTCCTTTATGCAGGATTACTATGGTGATAGAATGATACATGATTTATTTTTGTGGGAGAAAAATTCTTCTGTATGCGCGGTGCAGAAAATGACAGAGGCACGAGTGGTGCTGATTAGTGTTGCCAGTTCTTGCACGAAAAAAAATGGCAAACAAGAAAAACCAAAATTAATCCAAATGCTTTAGCTCAAAGATTGAAATATGGGACCGGCACCTTCACACTTTAATGACACCAAAAACTTGATCGCATCATGAGCCAAAAGCTGGTTAAGCGGCAAAACAGTAAGTAAGTACAAAAAAAGACAGCATGCTGTGGAGCAGCCCCACAAATGGGTACAATACAAAATGCCAAGATCGAGGTTTACTGCAAAACCTGAAAGTTTGCAGTGTGTACGAGGCCATAGTTGGCCATAACAACATAGTGAAAGGAAATGTCAGAGCCACACACATTACAAGTTCAGGTGCTAGAAGGAGTCCAGCCCACCCACATTACAAGCTCTCTCGTGCAAGGAGAAGTCTACAAGCGGTTTATGGCAAGGAAAAGCATGCAATGCGCAATGGTGATGATAAGAGCATTATAATAATTTATAACTATAATGGACATGCTAACAATCGTTTTGAAGGTTAGCGCTATAGCAGTGGCGACTGCTTTTCTTACATACTTGTAATTTTTTTTGTATGATATTGCTATACATTTACAACAATTAAAAGCCTGTTTTTTTACTTCCACGACTAAAAGAAAACGGGTTTTATAGGATTTAATCCAAAAAATAACAGTTTTTAATACAAGTGAAAAACACAATTATTTAACATTAATCTTAAACTGGGGGTCTTCTTTCCGCTTAGTTTTTCATTTTTTCATCTAAATAGGGATTAGACATAGCGCCAACGCAACTGTAGGATGGCAATCAGTAGGATCTACCCCCATCTAGTGGTGGAATTGTATTTTTCAAACGAACAATGCTTACTAGCTCCTCCCCTTTCCGTTATGTAATCGCTGATCTCCTTGGTTCGTTCACGTGTTCTGAATGAAAACGCGTTGTGGAAACGCGTTGGTAGGCAAGTGCTTTTTGTCCCTCTCTGCTATCAATACGGCGGAACGATATGGATGCCTCCTTGGACTTACCTGTTCAATGTAAGTAAGTAGAAGAAATTCTAAGCTTACAAAGAAAAGTCAGATCACTGGCAAAGGTCATTTGACACCAACGAGGAGATATTTATGATAAAAGACATTGATTTTGATTAATAAAACACTTAAAATCCTACTTATTCCCCCTCTAAGGGGATGAGAGCTGAGACTGTCATTGGTATATTGCATGTTACGCCCAAAACACTCCCATTAACTCATTCAAATAATATGAACAACCCTTTTCGACCATGCGCTCGGTACACAAACCATTTTTCCCGTCCTTAAATTAGCAAAAGTGGCATCGGACACGCCCTGTTGATTTGTACGACCACACTTTGATTAGATTTTTAGGATAGTCGTACATTTTTGTACGATTTTCTTTCTTGAAATATACTGAATTCATGAAATGTACAACTCCTAAAATACGTATACGAATTCCCATGAGGAAGCCCCGCCGGACTCCTCTCTTTTGGCAATTCATATTGCACACTTGTTGTCCAGGTACATTGATTTTACAAAGTCATAAACTTTGCCCCCTTTACCACTTCGTAAAAGTGTGTAATATAATCCATCATGCCAGATATAAAATCAAATGCTTTTTTGAAATCAACAAAAAACAAACAAATCAGTTTCTGACGTGTTTAATGGATGAGAATGTGTATGTAAATGTGATCCGTTTTTTTGTGAAGGAAGTTGATCTGACCCAGGCTCAGGGCATTGTGTTTAAGTTTATTCAGGAAGTTTATAATTCTATTGTTTAAATAACTTCCACAAGTTACTACTTAAGGGCTCATTATACTTCTTTGTATAGGTTCTACTATGCGTAATTTTTCATAGTACTGCGTCAACGTGCAATTACACATGCAGGCCACTAGAAGGCAGTGGGAGATTTTTGTGGGAGATTTTTTTGTGAGACTCGTGAGGGGGTTTTGGCCCAAAAAACGTTTATTCCCATTGGATCTATGTTATCTGGTTATCTATGTAATCTCCACACAACGGAACGTATCCCTGAGCCTGAAAATGGCTGATATCTGAGTGATGATGATGGGATTCTGTAGATGGCACAGAGAATCGCTTTGCCCGTTGTCATTTTTCTGTCTTGCATTCTGTGTTCTTCTCGGCTTGACTTTTATCTGTGCTGCCATTTCTGATAATGGTCTGTGATTGATTGATAGTTCAAAGATTGATAATTAAATAAACATTGGGTTGCTTTGCAAAAATAAATAAATAAATAAATCCTAAATCCTAATCTCTGAAAAATGTCTTGTTGCACGTAAATATTTAAAGTCATTTACTTGATTTTACAATTCATTTAAACTTTCATGACTAGTGAGGAGTTGCTATAAATTATTAAAATTAAGTTAAATTATCTCAAGTTATTTAAGTGCAACAAGGAATTTTTACAGTGTACTTTGAGAATTGTAAAGATTTTTATCAAGATGTGGCATTTTAAATTCTCATCAGGGCAGGCTAAAGTGCATATAAAGCAGCAAAGTTTCTGAACACTGTGTTGGATTCTCATGAAAAAACAACAACAACGAAGCCAAAGCCCTAACCTAGGACCTAAACCAACGTCAAAGGGGTGAAGGCAAATCATACAAAAACTTACGAATGAGGTCATATGAATTCATTCGAATTAGCCAACTTGTAAAATTTGTAACTTTTCTGCACTAAACATTTAAACAAATTATCAAATTAAAGTATTACAAATAAACACTGGTGAATTTTACATATTTTAATAAGCATGTAGTACAGCTGGTATATAATAAACTTTAAGTTTATTTATGAAAAGATACTGTAAAACAATTAAACCTCAGGTGGTGTTGTTAACCCAAATTTGACCTCCAGGTTAAACTGGTTACAGACATGAAACTCTTTGTGCTCCTAATCTCTTCATCACAAAGGCTTTTGCACAGTTAGCCTTCAGGCTCACATCACTGAGTATCTGCTGAAATATATGATGTAATGTATACATATTATGTGGTTCTAAGTTTGTAATTTTATATTCATGTTTAGTATTATTTTAAAGGTCATGGTGCGATGAGTAAAAAGGTCTCATTTCTATAAATCTCAGATAAGATGGTTCAATGTTTTAGAACTTAGGATAGAAGATGCATTTCTTGTAGATTCTCTGTTATGTCTCATAATTCAGTCATTACATTTGCATGGACATCAATATTCAATATTAACTCGATTAAGACAATACTCTGATTAAGAAACTTTAAACAGCAAAATGTTCTGCAGGTTACAAATGAAGCCACACACTTATCTCTAATTTCAGATGTTTTGTTAAGTTAATAAGAAAGAACCACAGCACAGACAGCACATTTTAACAACCAAAAAACCTCTTTCAAATAAAAATAGAAAAACAAAACAAAAATCCATCAGAGGACAAAACCTAAAACACATTAAACTTAACTTTACTAGACAGAATATACAACAATAGTGACATCAAATAACAACAAAGACCAAACACATGACAACAATCACACGGGCATCACAAGTTCAGATCCTGACACCTGAACAAAATCCAGGATCTGAACATCACGCTCTAACACAAGCCTTCAACTAATAACAAAATACATTTACAAGGATGACAGGAGCATGATATGGTTAAGATTTTACTCACACTTGAATGGAGAACATGACTAATCTAACACTTCTCTTTGTCTTTTATTATTGTGTCTGAAGTGTGTTTGCATATTTAGAAAGCAAACCTCTATCATATGTGAAAGTAAATTATTTCTTTTCACAGATGAACCTCTTCTGCTCTTTGCAAGAACTATCATACCAAGTGTCTACATCGCCGTTGATGTCACCCAGACTGGCACAGTTTTCTCCGGATGGATCCTTCACCTTCCAGTTATCAGGTTCACTTCTCCCAAATGTCCTCATGTGCCAGAACCTTTATAAGAATTTTTTTTTTACATCATAGACCATATTAATCTTTAAAATAATTATAATATTGAACATATGCAATTATTTACATAAAACATGTTTAATAAAACTACACTCTTACAATGGATGTGTTAAAAGAACACATTAGTGTTCCACCCATCCGTGTGTTGTTTTAAAAATGTGTTAATTGTGTTAAAAGCATAACACAAAAAGATGTATAAAAAATTAACACATCCTTTTTTATAGAGTGTATTATATAACTAGATATTAAAGTTTGAGGACAAACTTTATGTTGGCTTGAAAAAGCGTAGCCTGAACATTTAAAATGGTTTGACAGAAGTTTATTTTAGTAGGCTATCTGGCTGTTAGCATGATTAGCATGAAGCTAGCATGATTAGCATGAAGCTAGCATGATTAGCATGAAGCTAGCATGATGTTAGCATGATCAGTATGAAGCTAGCATGAAGCTAACATGATAAGCATGAAGCTAACATGAAGCTAACATGATTAGCATGAAGCTAGCATGAAGCTAACATGATTAGCATGAAGCTAGAATGAAGCTAACATTTATTCCGTTGCTAGGGTACTAAGTTTGGTTGCTAGGGAGAAAAATGGCATCCCATAATGATCAACCTTCAAGCCACAAGTAAAACGGTCCAACCCCCGTGTCTCTATGATGTTCTGAAGCGGAGATATAAGGCTTTGTTTATTCCGTTGCTAGGGTACTAAGTTTGGTTGCTAGGGAGAAAATTGGCATCCCATAATGATCAACCTTCAAGCCACAAGTAAAACGGTCCAACCCCCGTGTCTCTATGATGTTCTGAAGCGGAGATATAAGGCTTTGTTTATTCCGTTGCTAGGGTACTAAGTTTGGTTGCTAGGGAGAAAATTGGCATCCCATAATGATCAACCTTCAAGCCACAAGTAAAACGGTCCAACCCCCGTGTCTCTATGATGTTCTGAAGCAGAGATATAAGGCTTTGTTTATTCCGTTGCTAGGGTACTTAGTTTGGTTGCTAGGGAGAAAATTGGCATCCCATAATGATCAACCTTCAAGCCACAAGTAAAACGGTCCAACCCCCGTGTCTCTATGATGTTCTGAAGCGGAGATATAAGGCTTTGTTTATTCCGTTGCTAGGGTACTAAGTTTGGTTGCTAGGGAGAAAATTGGCATCCCATAATGATCAACCTTCAAGCCACAAGTAAAACGGTCCAACCCCGTGTCTCTATGATGTTCTGAAGCGGAGATATAAGGCTTTGTTTATTCCGTTGCTAGGGTACTAAGTTTGGTTGCTAGGGAGAAAATTGGCATCCCATAATGATCAACCTTCAAGCCACAAGTAAAACGGTCCAACCCCCGTGTCTCTATGATGTTCTGAAGCGGAGATATAAGGCTTTGTTTATTCCGTTGCTAGGGTACTAAGTTTGGTTGCTAGGGAGAAAATTGGCATCCCATAATGATCAACCTTCAAGCCACAAGTAAAACGGTCCAACCCCCGTGTCTCTATGATGTTCTGAAGCGGAGATATAAGGCTTTGTTTATTCCGTTGCTAGGGTACTAAGTTTGGTTGCTAGGGAGAAAATTGGCATCCCATAATGATCAACCTTCAAGCCACAAGTAAAACGGTCCAACCCCCATGTCTCTATGATGTTCTGAAGCGGAGATATAAGGCTTTGTTTATTCCGTTGCTAGGGTACTAAGTTTGGTTGCTAGGGAGGAAATTGGCATCCCATAATAATCAACCTTCAAGCCACAAGTAAAACGGTCCAACCCCCGTGTCTCTAAGATGTTCTGAAGCGGAGATATAAGGCTTTGTTTATTCCGTTGCTAGGGTACTAAGTTTGGTTGCTAGGGAGAAAATTGGCATCCCATAATGATCAACCTTCAAGCCACAAGTAAAACGGTCCAACCCCCGTGTCTCTACAATGTTCTGATGCTGAGATATAAGGCTTTGTTTATTCCGTTGCTAGGGTACTAAGTTTGGTTGCTAGGGAGGAAATTGGCATCCCATAATAATCAACCTTCAAGCCACAAGTAAAACGGTCCAACCCCCGTGTCTCTAAGATGTTCTGAAGCGGAGATATAAGGCTTTGTTTATTCCGTTGCTAGGGTACTAAGTTTGGTTGCTAGGGAAAAAATTGGCATCCCATAATGATTACACTTCAAGCCACAAGAAAAACGGTCCAACCCCTGTGTCTCTACGATGTTCAGATCCAGAGATATAAGGCTTTGTTTATTATGTTGCTAGGGTCTTCATATTTTGTTGCTAGGGGCGTGGCTTAATACCTCAATAAGAATCCTAAGAGACTGATTGGATGCCTGAGTAAAATGAGCCCACCCCTATGTCTCTATGACACTCTGGTGCAAAGATATCCATCTGGGCTTTTTATAATGGTAGTCTATGGGAGATGTTGCTAGGGTACCCAAAATTGTTGCTAGGGGCGTGGCTTAATATCTCTGGGGTGATCCTAAGAGACTGATTGGATGCTTGAGTAAAATGAGCCCACCCCCATGTCTCTAAGACACTCTAAAGTGAAGATATTCCATCTGGGACGCTTTTTTTCCCTTTTATGGGCATGTTTCCTGCCCCATTATAAGTCAATGGGAAAATTTGGGGGCCTCTTACACCCCAGGGGTACAGCTTACACCCCATTGTGAGGTATGTTCTTACACAGCCTGTCAGCCTCCTTAAATGTGGTAAGCCACAAGTTTCTACAAGTTTCTCACTCGCAGCTTTGACCCGTCAAAGTTTGTCTCAATGTTAAGTCAATGGAAATTTTGGGGTGTTTCAGCGCCCCGTTTAGGAATTCGGAAGGTCCCATCAGTTAGAAAAGATATAGCACACCTCGTCAGATCAGACCGAAAGTCTGTCCAAAGTTTGATGGCTGTAGCTTGAAAGCTCTAGGACGAGTTAGAGTTAGAAATTTTAGTCTCAGAAGAAAAAGAATAACTAGATAGTAAAGTTTGAAGACAAACTTTATGTTGGCTTGAGAAAGCGTAGCCTGAACGTTTAAAACGGTTTGACATAAGTTTAGTTTAGTAGGCTATCTGGCTGTTAGTATGTTTAAGTATGAAGGTAGCATGATTTACCATGAAGCTAGCATGATGTTAGCATGATTAGCATGAAGCTAGCATGATGCTAGCATGATTAGAATGAAGCTAGCTTGATGCTAGCATGATTAGCATGAAGCTAGCATGATAAGCATGAAGCTAGCATGATGCTAGCATGATTAGCATGAAGCTAGCATGATGCTAGCATGATTAGCATGAAGCTAGCATGATTAGCATGAAGCTAGTATGATGCTAACATGATGTTAGCATGATTAGCATGAAGCTAGCATGATGCTAGCATGATTAGCATGAAGCTAGCATGATGTTAGCATGATTAGCATGAAGCTAGCATGATGCTAGCATGATTAGCATGAAGCTAGCATGATGCTAGCATGATTAGCATGAAGCTAGCATGATGCTAGCATGATTTGCATGAAGCTAACATGATGCTAGCATGATTAGCATGAAGCTAACATGATGCTAGCATGATTAGCATGAAGCTAGCATGATGCTAGCATGATTAGCATGAAGCTAGCATGATGCTAGCATGATTAGCATGAAGCTAGCATGATGCTAGCATGATTAGCATGAAGCTAGCATGAAGCTAGCATGATTAGCATGAAGTTAGCATGAAGCTAGCATGATGCTAGTATGATTAGCATGAAGCTAGCATGATGCTAGCATGATTAGCATGAAGCTAGCATGAAGTTAGCATGATTAGCATGAAGCTAGCATGAAGTTAGCATGATTAGCATGAAGCTAGCATGATGTTAGCATGATTAGCATGAAGCTAGCATGAAGCTAGCATGATTAGCAAGAAGCTAGCATGAAGCTAACATTTATTGCGTTGCTAGGGTACTAAGTTTGGTTGCTAGGGAGAAAATTGGCATCCCATAATGATCACCCTTCAAGCCACAAGTTAAACGGTCCAACCCCCGTGTCTCTACAATGTTCTGATGCGGAGATATAAGGCTTTTTTTTATTCCATTGCTAGGGTACTAAGTTTGGTTGCTAGGGAGAAAATTGGCATCCCATAATGATCACACTTCAAGCCACAAGTAAAACGGTCCAACCCCCGTGTCTCTATGATGTTCTGAAGCGGAGATATAAGGCTTTGTTTATTCCGTTGCTAGGGTACTAAGTTTGGTTGCTAGGGAAAAAATTGGCATCCCATAATGATTACACTTCAAGCCACAAGAAAAACGGTCCAACCCCTGTGTCTCTACGATGTTCAGATCCAGAGATATAAGGCTTTGTTTATTATGTTGCTAGGGTCTTCATATTTTGTTGCTAGGGGCGTGGCTTAATACCTCAATAAGAATCCTAAGAGACTGATTGGATGCCTGAGTAAAATGAGCCCACCCCTATGTCTCTATGACACTCTGGTGCAAAGATATCCATCTGGGCTTTTTATAATGGTAGTCTATGGGAGATGTTGCTAGGGTACCCAAAATTGTTGCTAGGGGCGTGGTTTAATATCTCTGGGGTGATCCTAAGAGACTGATTGGATGCTTGAGTAAAATGAGCCCACCCCCATGTCTCTAAGACACTCTAAAGTGAAGATATTCCATCTGGGACGCTTTTTTTCCCTTTTATGGGCATGTTTCCTGCCCCATTATAAGTCAATGGGAAAATTTGGGGGCCTCTTACACCCCAGGGGTACAGCTTACACCCCATTGTGAGGTATGTTCTTACACAGCCTGTCAGCCTCCTTAAATGTTGTAAGCCACAAGTTTCTACAAGTTTCTCACTCGCAGCTTTGACCCGTCAAAGTTTGTCTCAATGTTAAGTCAATGGAAATTTTGGGGTGTTTCAGCGCCCCGTTTAGGAATTCGGAAGGTCCCATCAGTTAGAAAAGATATAGCACACCTCGTCAGATCAGACCGAAAGTCTGTCCAAAGTTTGATGGCTGTAGCTTGAAAGCTCTAGGACGAGTTAGAGTTAGAAATTTTAGTCTCAGAAGAAAAAGAATAAAAAGATAGTAAAGTTTGAAGACAAACTTTATGTTGGCTTGAGAAAGCGTAGCCTGAACGTTTAAAACGGTTTGACATAAGTTTAGTTTAGTAGGCTATCTGGCTGTTAGTATGTTTAAGTATGAAGGTAGCATGATTTACCATGAAGCTAGCATGATGTTAGCATGATTAGCATGAAGCTAGCATGATGCTAGCATGATTTACCATGAAGCTAGCATGATATTAGCATGATTAGCATGAAGCTAGCATGATGCTAGCATGATTAGCATGAAGCTAGCATGATGCTAGCATGATAAGCATGAAGCTAGCATGATGCTAGCATGATTAGCATGAAGCTAGCATAATGCTAGCATGATTAGCATGAAGCTAGCATGATTAGCATGAAGCTAGCATGATTAGCATGAAGCTAGTATGATGCTAGCATGATTAGCATGAAGCTAGCATGATGCTAGCCTGATTAGCATGAAGCTAGCATGATGCTAGCATGATTAGCATGAAGCTAGCATGATGTTAGCATGATTAGCATGAAGCTAGCATGAAGCTAGCATGATTAGCATGAAGCTAGCATGATGCTAACATGATTAGCATGAAGCTAGCATGATGCTAGCATGATAAGCATGAAGCTAGCATGATGTTAGCATGATTAGCATGAAGCTAGCATGAAGTTAGCATAATTAGCATGAAGCTAGCATGAAGTTAGCATGATTAGCATGAAGCTAGCATGATGTTAGCATGATTAACATGAAGCTAGCATGAAGCTAGCATTATTAGCAGGAAGCTAGCATGAAGCTAACATTTATTGCGTTGCTAGGGTACTAAGTTTGGTTGCTAGGGAGAAAATTGGCATCCCATAATGATCACCCTTCAAGCCACAAGTAAAACGGTCCAACCCCCGTGTCTCTACAATGTTCTGATGCGGAGATATAAGGCTTTGTTTATTCCGTTGCTAGGGTACTAAGTTTGGTTGCTAGGGAGAAAATTGGCATCCCATAATGATCACCCTTCAAGCCACAAGTAAAACGGTCCAACCCCCGTGTCTCTACAATGTTCTGATGCGGAGATATAAGGCTTTGTTTATTCCGTTGCTAGGGTACTAAGTTTGGTTGCTAGGGAGAAAATTGGCATCCCATAATGATCACCCTTCAAGCCACAAGTAAAACGGTCCAACCCCCGTGTCTCTACAATGTTCTGATGCGGAGATATAAGGCTTTGTTTATTCCGTTGCTAGGGTACTAAGTTTGGTTGCTAGGGAGAAAATTGGCATCCCATAATGATCACACTTCAAGCCACAAGTAAAACGGTCCAACCCCCGTGTCTCTATGATGTTCTGAAGCGGAGATATAAGGCTTTGTTTATTCCGTTGCTAGGGTACTAAGTTTGGTTGCTAGGGAGAAAATTGGCATCCCATAATGATTACACGTCAAACCACAAGTAAAACGGTCCAACCCCTGTGTCTCTACGATGTTCAGATCCAGAGATATAAGGCTTTGTTTATTATGTTGCTAGGGTCTTCATATTTTGTTGCTAGGGGCGTGGCTTAAAACCTCAATAAGAATCCTAAGAGACTGATTGGATGCCTGAGTAAAATGAGCCCACCCCTATGTCTCTATGACACTCTGGTGCAAAGATATCCATCTGGGCTTTTTATAATGGTAGTCTATGGGAGATGTTGCTAGGGTACCCAAAATTGTTGCTAGGGGCGTGGCTTAATAGCTCTGGGGTGATCCTAAGAGACTGATTGGATGCTTGAGTAAAATGAGCCCACCCCCATGTCTCTAAGACCCTCTAAAGTGAAGATATTCCATCTGGGACGCTTTTATTCCCTTTTATGGGCATGTTTCCTGCCCCATTATAAGTCAATGGGAAATTTTGGGGGCCTCTTACACCCCAGGGGTACAGCTTACACCCCATTGTGAGGTATGTTCTTACACAGCCTGTCAGCCTCCTTAAATGTGGTAAGCCACAAGTTTCTACAAGTTTCTCACTCGCAGCTTTGACCCGTCAAAGTTTGTCTCAATGTTAAGTCAATGGAAATTTTGGGGTGTTTCAGCGCCCCGTTTAGGAATTCGGAAGGTCCCATCAGTTAGAAAAGATATAGCACACCTCGTCAGATCAGACCGAAAGTCTGTCCAAAGTTTGATGGCTGTAGCTTGAAAGCTCTAGGACGAGTTAGAGTTAGAAATTTTAGTCTCAGAAGAAAAGAAGAGGGAATAATAACTAGATAGAAAAGTTTGAAGACAAACTTTATGTTGGCTTGACAAAGCCTAGCCTGAATGTTTAAAACAGATTGAGAGAAATTTAAAACAAGTTTAGTTTAGTATTATAACTTTCCGTAAACATGATACCAAAAGTTACCATGTTAGCATGTTTAGCACTAAGTTAGCATGATGCTAACATTAATTAGCATGAAGCTAGCATGATGATAACATGAATTAGCATGAAGCTAACATGATGCTAACATGAATTAGCATGAAGCTAACATGAATTAGCATGAAGCTAACATGATGCTAACATGAAATAACATGAAGCTAACATGATGCTAACATGAATTAACATGAAGCTAGCATGATGCTAACATGAATTAGCATGAAGCTAGCATGATGCTAACATGAATTAACATGAAGCTAACATGATGCTAACATGAATTAGCATGAAGCTAGCATGATGCTAACATGAATTAGCATGAAGCTAGCATGATGCTAACATGAATTAGCATGAAGCTAGCATGACTTAGCATGAAGCTAGCATGAAGCTAACATGAATTAGCATGAAGCTAACATGAATTAGCATGAAGCTAGCATGATGCTAACATGAATTAGCATGAAGCTAGCATGATGCTAACATGAATTAGTATGAAGCTAGCATGATGCTAACATGAATTAGCATGAAGCTAGCATGATGCTAACATGAATTAGCATGAAGCTAGCATGATGCTAGCATGATTAGCATGAAGCTAGCATGATGTTAGCATGATTAGCAGGAAGCTAACATCATGTTAGCATGATTAGCATGAAGCTAACATGATGCTAACATGAATTAGCATGAAGCTAACATGAATTAGCATGAAGCTAGCATGATGCTAACATGAATTAGCATGAAGCTAGCACGACGCTAACATGAATTAGCATGAAGCTAGCACGATGTTAACATGAATTAGCATGAAGCTAGCATGATGCTAACATGAATTAGCATGAAGCTAGCATGATGCTAACATGAATTAACATGAAGTTAGCATGATGCTAACATGAATTAGCATGAAGCTAGCATGATGTTAACATGAATTAGCATGAAGCTAACATGATGCTAACATGAATTAGCATGAAGCTAGCACGATGCTAACATGAATTAGCATGAAGCTAGCACGATGCTAACATGAATTAGCATGAAGCTAGCACGATGCTAACATGAATTAGCATGAAGCTAGCACGATGCTAACATGAATTAGCATGAAGCTAGCACGATGCTAACATGAATTAGCATGAAGCTAGCACGATGCTAACATGAATTAGCATAAAGCTAGCACGATGCTAACATGAATTAGCATGAAGCTAGCACGAAGCTAACATGAATTAGCATGAACCTAGCACGATGCTAACATGAATTAGCATGAAGCTAGCACGATGCTAACATGAATTAGCATGAAGCTAGCACGAAGCTAACATGAATTAGCATGAAGCTAGCACAATGCTAACATGAATTAGCATGAAGCTAGCACGATGTTAACATGAATTAACATGAAGCTAGCACGATGCTAACATGAATTAGCATGAAGCTAGCACGATGCTAACATGAATTAGCATGAAGCTAGCACGATGCTAACATGAATTAGCATGAAGCTAGCATGAAGCTAACATGAATTAGCATGAAGCTAGCACGATGTTAATATGAATTAGCATGAAGCTAGCACGATGCTAACATGAATTAACATGAAGCTAGCATGATGCTAACATGATTTAGCATGAAGTTAGCAAGATTTATTATGAAATTAGCATAAAGCTAGCACGAAACTAGCATGAAGCTAGTATGACTTAGCATGGAGCTAGCATAAGGCTAACATGACCAAAAGACCCAACCCCCATGTCTCTATGATGTTCGGATCCAGAGATATAAGGCTTTGTTTATTATGTTGCTAGGGTGCTCATATTTGGTTGTTAGGGGCGTGGCTTAATACCTCAATAAGAATCCAAAGAGACTGATTGGATGTCTGAGTAAAATAAGCCCACCCCCATGTCTCTGTGACACTGTGATGCAAAGATATCCATCTGGGCATTTTATAATGGCAGTCTATGGAGGATGTTGCTAGGGTGCCCAAAATGGTTGCTAGGGGCGTGGCTTAATAGCTCTGGGGTGATCCTAAGAGACTGATTGGATGACTGAGTAAAATGAGCCCACCCCCATGTCTCTACGACACTCTAAAGTGAAGATATTCCATCTGGGACGCTTTTATTCCCTTATATGGGCATGTTCCCTGCCCCATTATAAGTCAATGGGGAAATTTGGGTGGCCCTTACGCCCCAGGGGTGAAACTTACACCCCAATGTGAGGCATGTTCTTACAGAGCCTGCCAGCCTCTTCAAATGTGGTAACCCAGAAGTTTCTACAAATTTCTCGCTCGCAGCTATGACCCGTCAAAGTTTGTCGCAATGTTAAGTCAATGGAAAATTTGGGGTGTTTGAGCGCCCCGTTTAGGAATTCGGTAGGTCCCATCAGTTAGAAAAGATATAGCATAAATCTACGTACCAGTCTTAAAAGTTTTGTAAAATTTTGTGGGTGTAGCTTGAAAGCTCTAGGAGGAGTTACAGTTAGAAAAAGTGTGGACCAGAAGAATAATAATAACTAGATAGAAAAGTTTGTTGACAAACTTTATGTTGGCTTGACAAAGCGTAGCCTGAACGTTTAAAACGGTTTGATAGAAGTTTAGTTTAGTAGGCAATCTGGCTGTTAGTATGTTTAAGTAGGAAGCTAGGCTGATTTAGCATGATGCTAGCATGATTAGCATGAAGCTAGCATGATGTTAGCATGAAGCTACCATGATGCTAACATGATTAGCATGAAGCTAGTATGATGCTAGCATGATGGGCACGAAGCTAGCATGATGATAGCATGATTAGCATGAAGCTAGCATGATGCTAGCATGATTAGCATGAAGCTAGCATGATGTTAGCATGATTAGCATGACGTTAGCATGATGCTAACATGAATTAGCATGAAGCTAGCAAGATGCTAGCATGATTAGCATGAAGCTAGCATGATGATAGCATGATTAGCATAAAGCTAGCATGATGCTAGCATGATTAGCATGAAGCTAGCATGATGTTAACATGATTAGCATGAAGCTAACATGATGCTAGCATGAATTAGCATGAAGTTAGCATGAATTAGCATGAAGCTAACATGATGCTAATATGAATTAGCATGACGTTAGCATGATGCTAACATGAATTAGCATGATGCTAACATGAATTAGCATGACGTTAGCATGATGCTAACATGAATTTGCATGACGTTAGCATGATGCTAACATGAGTTAGCATGATGCTAGCATGATGCTAACATGAATTAGCATGAAGCTAACATGATGCTAACATGAATTAGCATGAAGCTAGCATGATGCTAACATGAATTAGCATGAAGCTAACATGAAGTTAACATGAATTAGCATGAGGCTAACATGACGTTAACATGAATTAGCATGAGGCTAGCATGATGCTAACAAGAATAATCATGAAGCTAGCATGATGCTAACATGAATTAGCATGACGCTAACATGATGCTAACATGAATTAGCATGACGTTAGCATGAAGCTAACATGAATTAGCATGAAGCTAGCATGATGCTAACATGAATTAGCATGAAGCTAGCATGATGCTAACATGAATTAGCATGACGTTAGCATGAAGCTAACATGAATTAGCATGAAGCTAGCATGATGCTAACATGAATTAGCATGAAGCTAGCATGATGCTAACATGAATTAGCATGAAGCTAGCATGATGCTAACATGAATTAGCATGAAGCTAGCATGATGCTAACATGAATTAGCATGAAGCTAGCATGATGCTAACATGAATTAGCATGAAGCTAGCATGATGCTAACATGAATTAGCATGAAGCTAGCATGATGCTAACATGAATTAGCATGAAGCTAGCATGATGCTAACATGAATTAGCATGACGTTAGCATGAAGCTAACATGAATAAGCATGAAGCTAGCATGATGCTAACATGAATTAGCATGAAGCTAGCATGATGCTAACATGAATTAGCATGAAGCTAGCATGATGCTAACATGAATTAGCATGAAGCTAGCATGATGCTAACATGAATTAGCATGAAGCTAGCATGATGCTAACATGAATTAGCATGAAGCTAGCATGATGCTAACATGAATTAGCATGAAGCTAGCATGATGCTAACATGAATTAGCATGAAGCTAGCATGATGCTAACATGATTTACCATGAAGCTAGCATGATGCTAACATGATTTACCATGAAGCTAGTAAGATTTATTTTGAAATTAGCATGAAGCTAGCATGAAACTAACATGAAGCTAGTATGACTTAGCATGGAGCTAGCATGAAGCTAACATGACCAAACGACCCAACCCCCATGTCTCTATGATGTTCGGATCCAGAGATATAAGGCTTTGTTTATTATGTTGCTAGGGTGCTCTTATTTGGTTGCTAGGGGCGTGGCTTAATAGCTCAATTAGAATCCTAAGAGACTGATTAGATGCCTGAGTAAAATAAGCCCACCCCCATGTCTCTATGACACTGTGCTGCAAAGATATCCATCTGGGCATTTTATAATGGCAGTCTATGGGATATGTTGCTAGGGTGCCCAAAAATGGTTGCTAGGGGCGTGGCTTAATAGCTTTGAGACGATCCTGAGAGACTGATTGGATGCCCGAGTAAAATGAGCCCACCCCCATGTCTCTATGACACTGTAAAGCGAAGATATTCCATCTGGAACGTTTTATCCCCTTATATGGTCATGTTTCCTGTCCCGTTATAAGTCAATGGGGAATTTTGGGTGCCTCTTACGCCCCAGGGGTGAAACTTACACCCCAATGTGAGGTATGTTCTCACAGTGCCTGCCAGCCTCTTCAAATGTGGTGACACACACGTTTCTACAAATTTCTCGCTCGCAGCTATGACCCGTCAAAATTTGTCCAATGTTAAGTCAATGGGACTTTTGGAATTTTAAATTCCCGTTTTAGGAATTCTGTAAGTCGGATCCCTTCAAAAAGATATAGCACACTTCTTCAGACCAGTTAGAATGTCCGTGGAAAATTTGGTGGATGTAGCTTGAAAGCTGTCGGACAAGTTAGCTGCAGAAATTTCGCTCAGAAGAAGAATAATAATAATAATAAGTTTAAATACAATATCAGAATGTTGGCTTTGTCAAGCCAACATAATAATAATAACTAGATATTAAAGTTTGAGGACAAACTTTATGTTGGCTTGAAAAAGCGTAGCCGGAACATTTAAAACGGTTTGACAGAAGTTTATTTTAGTAGGCTATCTGGCTGTTAGTATGTTTAAGTATGAAGCTAGCATGATTTAGCATGATGCTAGCATGATTTAGCATGATGCCAGCATGATTTAGCATGATGCTAGCATGAAGCTAGCATTTATTCCGTTGCTAGGGTACTAAGTTTGGTTGCTAGGGAGAAAATTGGCATCCCATAATGATCAACCTTCAAGCCACAAGTAAAACGGTCCAACCCCATGTCTCTAAGATGTTCTGAAGCGAAGATATAAGGCTTTGTTTATTCCGTTGCTAGGGTACTAAGTTTGGTTGCTAGGGAGAAAATTGGCATCCCATAATGATCACACTTCAAGCCACAAGTAAAACGGTCCAACCCCCGTGTCTCTATGATGTTCTGAAGCGGAGATATAAGGCTTTGTTTGTTCAGTTGCTAGGGTACTAAGTTTGGTTGCTAGGGAGAAAATTGGCATCCCATAATGATCACACTTCAAGCCACAAGTAAAACGGTCCAACCCCCGTGTCTCTATGATGTTCTGAAGCGGAGATATAAGGCTTTGTTTGTTCAGTTGCTAGGGTACTAAGTTTGGTTGCTAGGGAGAAAATTGGCATCCCATAATGATCACACTTCAAGCCACAAGTAAAACGGTCCAACCCCGTGTCTCTAAGATGTTCTGAAGCGAAGATATAAGGCTTTGTTTATTCCGTTGCTAGGGTACTAAGTTTGGTTGCTAGGGAGAAAATTGGCATCCCATAATGATCAACCTTCAAGCCACAAGTAAAACGGTCCAACCCCCGTATTTCTATGATGTTCTGAAGCGGAGATATAAGGCTTTGTTTATTCCGTTGCTAGGGTACTAAGTTTGGTTGCTAGGGAGAAAATTGGCATCCCATAATGATCAACCTTCATGCCACAAGTAAAACGGTCCAACCCCCGTGTCTCTATGATGTTCTGAAGCGGAGATATAAGGCTTTGTTTATTCCGTTGCTAGGGTACTAAGTTTGGTTGCTAGGGAGAAAAATGGCATCCCATAATGATCACACTTAAAGCCACAAGTAAAACGGTCCAACCCCCGTGTCTCTACAATGTTCTGATGCTGAGATATAAGGCTTTGTTTATTCCGTTGCTAGGGTACTAAGTTTGGTTGCTAGGGAAGAAATTGGCATCCCATAATAATCAACCTTCAAGCCACAAGTGAAACGGTCCAACCCCCGTGTCTCTAAGATGTTCTGAAGCGGAGAAATAAGGCTTTGTTTATTCCGTTGCTAGGGTACTAAGTTTGGTTGCTAGGGAGAAAATTGGCATCCCATAATGATCAACCTTCAAGCCACAAGTAAAACGGTCCAACCCCCGTGTCTCTATGATGTTCTGAAGCGGAGATATAAGGCTTTGTTTATTCCGTTGCTAGGGTACTAAGTTTGGTTGCTAGGGAGAAAAATGGCATCCCATAATGATCAACCTTCAAGCCACAAGTAAAACGGTCCAACCCCCGTGTCTCTACAATGTTCTGATGCTGAGATATAAGGCTTTGTTTATTCCGTTGCTAGGGTACTAAGTTTGGTTGCTAGGGAGAAAAATGGCATCCCATAATGATCACACTTAAAGCCACAAGTAAAACGGTCCAACCCCCGTGTCTCTACAATGTTCTGATGCTGAGATATAAGGCTTTGTTTACTCTGTTGCTAGGGTACTAAGTTTGGTTGCTAGGGAGAAAATTGGCATCCCATAATAATCAACCTTCAAGCCACAAGTAAAACGGTCCAACCCCCGTGTCTCTAAGATGTTCTGAAGCGGAGAAATAAGGCTTTGTTTATTCCGTTGCTAGGGTACTAAGTTTGGTTGCTAGGGAGAAAAATGGCATCCCATAATGATCATCCTTCAAGCCACAAGTAAAACGGTCCAACCCCCGTGTCTCTATGATGTTCTGAAGCGGAGATATAAGGCTTTGTTTATTCCGTTGCTAGGGTACTAAGTTTGGTTGCTAGGGAGAAAAATGGCATCCCATAATGATCACACTTAAAGCCACCAGTAAAACGGTCCAACCCCCGTGTCTCTACAATGTTCTGATGCTGAGATATAAGGCTTTGTTTATTCCGTTGCTAGGGTACTAAGTTTGGTTGCTAGGGAAGAAATTGGCATCCCATAATAATCAACCTTCAAGCCACAAGTAAAACGGTCCAACCCCCGTGTCTCTAAGATGTTCTGAAGCGGAGAAATAAGGCTTTGTTTATTCCGTTGCTAGGGTACTAAGTTTGGTTGCTAGGGAGAAAATTGGCATCCCATAATGATCAACCTTCAAGCCACAAGTAAAACGGTCCAACCCCCGTGTCTCTATGATGTTCTGAAGCGGAGATATAAGGCTTTGTTTATTCCGTTGCTAGGGTACTAAGTTTGGTTGCTAGGGAGAAAAATGGCATCCCATAATGATCAACCTTCAAGCCACAAGTAAAACGGTCCAACCCCCGTGTCTCTACAATGTTCTGATGCTGAGATATAAGGCTTTGTTTATTCCGTTGCTAGGGTACTAAGTTTGGTTGCTAGGGAGAAAAATGGCATCCCATAATGATCACACTTAAAGCCACAAGTAAAACGGTCCAACCCCCGTGTCTCTACAATGTTCTGATGCTGAGATATAAGGCTTTGTTTACTCTGTTGCTAGGGTACTAAGTTTGGTTGCTAGGGAGAAAATTGGCATCCCATAATAATCAACCTTCAAGCCACAAGTAAAACGGTCCAACCCCCGTGTCTCTAAGATGTTCTGAAGCGGAGAAATAAGGCTTTGTTTATTCCGTTGCTAGGGTACTAAGTTTGGTTGCTAGGGAGAAAAATGGCATCCCATAATGATCATCCTTCAAGCCACAAGTAAAACGGTCCAACCCCCATGTCTCTACGACACTCTAAAGTGAAGATATTCCATCTGGGACGCTTTTATTCCTTTATATGGGCATGTTTCCTGCCCCATTATAAGTCAATGGGAAATTTTGGGGGCCTCTTACACCCCAGGGGTACAGCTTACACCCCATTGTGATGTATGTTCTTACAGAGCCTGTCAGCCTCCTTAAATGCTGTAACCCACAAGTTTCTACAAGTTTCTCACTCGTAGCTATGACTCGTCAAAGTTTGTCTCAATGTTAAGTCAATGGAAATTTTGGGGTGTTTGAGCGCCCCGTTTAGGAATTCGGTAGGTCCCATCAGTTAGAAAAGATATAGCATAAATCTACGTACCAGTCTTAAAAGTTTTGTAAAGTTTTGTGGGTGTAGCTTGAAAGCTCTAGGAGGAGTTACAGTTAGAAAAAGTGTGGACCAGAAGAATAATAATAATAATAATAACTAGATAGTAAAGTTTGAAGACAAACTTTATGTTGGCTTGAGAAAGCGTAGCCTGAACGTTTAAAACGGTTTGACATAAGTTTAGTTTAGTAGGCTATCTGGCTGTTAGTATGTTTAAGTATGAAGGTAGCATGATTTACCATGAAGCTAGCATGATGTTAGCATGATTAGCATGAAGCTAGCATGATGCTAGCATGATTTACCATGAAGCTAGCATGATGTTAGCATGATTAGCATGAAGCTAGCATGATGCTAGCATGATTAGCATGAAGCTAGCATGATGCTAGCATGATTAGCATGAAGCTAGCATAATGCTAGCATGATTAGCATGAAGCTAGCATGATTAGCATGAAGCTAGTATGATGGTAGCATGATTAGCATGAAGCTAGCATGATGCTAGCCTGATTAGCATGAAGCTAGCATGATGCTAGCATGATTAGCATGAAGCTAGCATGATGTTAGCATGATTAGCATGAAGCTAGCATGAAGCTAGCATGATTAGCATGAAGCTAGCATGATGCTAACATGATTAGCATGAAGCTAGCGAGGCCTACCTTGTCGGTCTGTTTGAGGACACAAACTTGTGTGCCATCCATGCCAAGAGAGTCACGATCATGCCCAAGGACATCCAGCTGGCACGGCGAATCAGAGGAGAGCGAGCATAATTTAATAATCTCCCATGCTTTTTTATTAATTTTAATGTTATTTTTAACTTTTAATGAGACACTCAAACGCAGTGGATTTGTACATTGGAGTCATTTTTGTAAAACATGATAAGCATGAAGCTAGCATTATGTTAGCATGATTAGCATGAAGCTAGCATGAAGTTAGCATAATTAGCATGAAGCTAGCATGAAGTTAGCATGATTAGCATGAAGCTAGCATGATGTTAGCATGATTAGCATGAAGCTAGCATGAAGCTAGCATTATTAGCAGGAAGCTAGCATGAAGCTAACATTTATTGCGTTGCTAGGGTACTAAGTTTGGTTGCTAGGGAGAAAATTGGCATCCCATAATGATCACCCTTCAAGCCACAAGTAAAACGGTCCAACCCCCGTGTCTCTACAATGTTCTGATGCGGAGATATAAGGCTTTGTTTATTCCGTTGCTAGGGTACTAAGTTTGGTTGCTAGGGAGAAAATTGGCATCCCATAATGATCACCCTTCAAGCCACAAGTAAAACGGTCCAACCCCCGTGTCTCTACAATGTTCTGATGCGGAGATATAAGGCTTTGTTTATTCCGTTGCTAGGGTACTAAGTTTGGTTGCTAGGGAGAAAATTGGCATCCCATAATGATCACCCTTCAAGCCACAAGTAAAACGGTCCAACCCCCGTGTCTCTACAATGTTCTGATGCGGAGATATAAGGCTTTGTTTATTCCGTTGCTAGGGTACTAAGTTTGGTTGCTAGGGAGAAAATTGGCATCCCATAATGATCACCCTTCAAGCCACAAGTAAAACGGTCCAACCCCCGTGTCTCTACAATGTTCTGATGCGGAGATATAAGGCTTTGTTTATTCCGTTGCTAGGGTACTAAGTTTGGTTGCTAGGGAGAAAATTGGCATCCCATAATGATCACCCTTCAAGCCACAAGTAAAACGGTCCAACCCCCGTGTCTCTACAATGTTCTGATGCGGAGATATAAGGCTTTGTTTATTCCGTTGCTAGGGTACTAAGTTTGGTTGCTAGGGAGAAAATTGGCATCCCATAATGATCACCCTTCAAGCCACAAGTAAAACAGTCCAACCCCCGTGTCTCTACAATGTTCTGATGCGGAGATATAAGGCTTTGTTTATTCCGTTGCTAGGGTACTAAGTTTGGTTGCTAGGGAGAAAATTGGCATCCCATAATGATCACCCTTCAAGCCACAAGTAAAACGGTCCAACCCCCGTGTCTCTACAATGTTCTGATGCGGAGATATAAGGCTTTGTTTATTCCGTTGCTAGGGTACTAAGTTTGGTTGCTAGGGAGAAAATTGGCATCCCATAATGATCACACTTCAAGACACAAGTAAAACGGTCCAGCCCCCGTGTCTCTATGATGTTCTTAAGCGGCGATATAAGGCTTTGTTTATTCCGTTGCTAGGGTACTAAGTTTGGTTGCTAGGGAGAAAATTGGCATCCCATAATGATTACACGTCAAACCACAAGAAAAACGGTCCAACCCCTGTGTCTCTACGATGTTTAGATCCAGAGATATAAGGCTTTGTTTATTATGTTGCTAGGGTCTTCATATTTTGTTGCTAGGGGCGTGGCTTAATACCTCAATAAGAATCCTAAGAGACTGATTGGATGCCTGAGTAAAATGAGCCCACCCCTATGTCTCTATGACACTCTGGTGCAAAGATATCCATCTGGGCTTTTTATAATGGTAGTCTATGGGAGATGTTGCTAGGGTACCCAAAATTGTTGCTAGGGGCGTGGCTTAATAGCTCTGGGGTGATCCTAAGAGACTGATTGGATGCTTGAGTAAAATGAGCCCACCCCCATGTCTCTAAGACCCTCTAAAGTGAAGATATTCCATCTGGGACGCTTTTATTCCCTTTTATGGGCATGTTTCCTGCCCCATTATAAGTCAATGGGAAATTTTGGGGGCCTCTTACACCCCAGGGGTACAGCTTACACCCCATTGTGAGGTATGTTCTTACACAGCCTGTCAGCCTCCTTAAATGTGGTAAGCCACAAGTTTCTACAAGTTTCTCACTCGCAGCTTTGACCCGTCAAAGTTTGTCTCAATGTTAAGTCAATGGAAATTTTGGGGTGTTTCAGCGCCCCGTTTAGGAATTCGGAAGGTCCCATCAGTTAGAAAAGATATAGCACACCTCGTCAGATCAGACCGAAAGTCTGTCCAAAGTTTGATGGCTGTAGCTTGAAAGCTCTAGGACGAGTTAGAGTTAGAAATTTTAGTCTCAGAAGAAAAGAAGAGGGAATAATAATAATAAGTTTAAGTGCAACAACAGTATGTTGGCTTTCTCAAGCCAACATAATAATAATAAGCTTAGATCGAAGAACAGTATGTTGGCTTTGTCAAGCCAACATAATAAGTTTAAGTGCAACAACAGTATGTTGGCTTTCTCAAGCCAACATAATAATAATAATAATAATAATAATAAGTTTAAGTGCAACAACAGTATGTTGGCTTTCTCAAGCCAACATAATAATCACCCTCTTCTTTATATTAATATTTTAGCAAATTACTATTGCCATTTAAAAAAAAATTTTGTATAGTTTTTTTTGCATTTATTTCGTGCATTTTTTTATTTTATTATGTGACACATTTGTCATAACATTGAGAAGCAAATATTAGATTAATCCACAGCAGATTTTATATGTGAACAGATTTCTTACTTTACTCCGGTCTCTTCAAGAGTTTTGTTATTCACCCAAACCCATCGACCTTCAGTCTCCAGATCATTAAGACCGATCCAGTGACTCTCTTTAATTTTAGACACCAGGAAGTCCTAACAGGAGAAAACACAAATGTTAAATATAGCTGCAAGCAGCGATTAGCGGGGTTCAAGCTATTTGGGATCACAAGACGTTTAAGGACATGGCCATATAGATATTCTGCATTGTATATTGTACACACACACGTTTACCTGAGAAAGGAGAAACAAGACTGTTAAAGAACAAGACTTAATATTGACATGGTTACACACTTATTTTGTATGTAGTTTTTTTAATAAAAAACATAAAAATATAATTCTTACTGCAAATGTCGTGTAAGTGCCTCCAAAATTATGTTCACGTTTCACAGCTATCATAAAGTGACATGAGTGATAAAACTGACAACTCAGAACAATTGAAGTGGTAGTCTTTCACTAAATGTGATTTTAATAGTATAACAGTAAAATCATGAAGTTAAAGGTGCAGTGTGTACATTTTAGTGGCATCTAGTGGTGAGGTCACAAATTGCAACCAATGGCTTAGTCCACTACTCACCCCTCGCTTTTGAAACACATAGAGAAGCTACGGTAGCCGCCAACAGACAAACATGTCATCGTCGGAGACAACTTAGTAAAAAAATTTGTCCGTTAGGGGCTTCTGTAGAAAAATTGCGCCACAAAATGTTGACTTCCATGTAAGGGGACCTTGGTGTATGTAGATAAAAAGGTCTCGTTCTAAGGTAATAAACACATACCGGTTCATTATGAAAGGTCTTTATACACCCCTGATAATATAGTTTTGTATATTATTTTGCATTTCTGTCAAGAGATCCTTCTAAAAATTACACACTGCACCTTTAAATGTGAACAGATTTCTATTAATGGTAGAATTAGTTAAAGAGTAATCATCTTCTGTGTTTTCTGTGAGTTCAAATGTCAGCCAGTGATTGATCCTCTTCTGCCATCTAGTGGACATAACGGAAAATTGCACCTAAAATCCACAATAAGGAATTTGAGTAGATTGCCTGATCTCAATAATACATTGTATGCTTTGTCATAAGCTTTAGGGTCCGTTCGTCAGGGCCATTTTCAAAATGACTGTGTGATAGCTATACTTTTTCAAAGTTGTTTTTGTATTTGATATATATAAATATATATAAATTAATTTATACAGTGTAGAGAAAATTGTACTGCACTGGCTTTAATGTTGTTGAGTGTAAGAACTGAAACAATTTAATAAAACAACCAGATACGTTATCTGAATGGTGGATGGTGTTATTAAATCGTGTCAATAACAAATATCATTTCATTTAGCAGATTCATGTTCATGTCCATTAATCGAGTACCATGAAGACTTTCTGTTTTAATTAGGTAAATAAAGTGAGGTGTGCAAGTTATTAAACCGTATATATTTTTATGGACAAAAGGAACATATACACAAACATGCTCTGCACATTTTGTATGTTTCTCTCATCTGAAACAGTCATTTTAGTTCATAGAGATCTATTCTGTAGGTCTTACTAAATGTTTGCTTGTTTAAATCTTTTAGACATTTTTTTTAACAAAAGTAATTGTTCTTATAGAACATATATATTCTTTGACATAGATATTATGTGCAAACATACAAGTATTTCAGATGACAGCCTCTGTCATATTATAGTAGGCCTAAAAGTAGTACTAAAGCTCTACATTTTTTTATATTTAACCGCTGGCTATGTCCATACATAACTGATACAGATGTGTTGTTTATATCAAATGGAGTTAATAACAAATGATGTCATTAAGCAAATGTCAGTCAGATTTGCTATTAAGCACTTATTAGTGTTTACACATGTGCTGTGCTAGAGTAAGTTTTCAGCAAATCATTTACATTTGAAATAACCAATTGTATCATAACATTACAATTTCATTGCAATAATTCTATAAACAATTATTAAAAACTTTATAAGATACATCATGACATGTTTATGTTCTGGAAAGTAGATTAGAATACTAAAGCTACTGATAACCAAATATATATTCTCTTTTTGTATAACTATTAGTTATTATTTCTAATGTTGGCCTATTATTGTTCTTTAAGGATCCACATATTTACAGCAATCTTTTTCATACCTTTAGGATTTGAAAAATTCTAAGACAACATTTGAAGCTTTATAACTTTATTGGGTTGTTTCCCACAGGTTTAGATTGATGCATGACTAGCTATTAGTTATGTAAAAACATTTAGGTACTTTTTACAAACAAACCTTATAAAAAACATTACTTGTGTACATCTTAAGACAAAACTATGGCCCAGATATATTAAAAGGTAGGCCAGTGTAAGCTATTTTCAAGTAAGACAACTAAAACTTAAGCCTAAATTTTAGTCTGGAACTACACTTAAACCAATGGTCAGTAACATTAATCTCTAAGACTAGTATTCAAAGTTAGTCATACATTTTTATCTTCACGATTGAACACAACTGTTTTAATTATCACGTGAAAAAATATTTAAATTATTTAAATTATATTTAAATCCAAATAGTAAGCAGCGGGCCTCCCAGGGCCGGCGTCATGGGGGGGCATTCGCGGGCAGTGCCCCCCTAAACAGGTTGTTGTGCCCCCCCTACAAAGTTTTTTATTAATTTAATATATATCAAGATTAATTGAAATAAATTAAACTTTGAATGTTTCATGACTTGTAATGTAATCAAATGAGGAAAATATAGTTGATATACGTTTTCTTTAATTAAAACAGACCAGTTTCTCTGATTCGATGTATTGCCGCATCTCACCCGTCTTACGTCTTTAGCATATTTCTGACTTGATACTTGCAACGTGTTTTTTCGCGGCATTTTATGGATCGTGTAAAATATGGATATTAGAACATTTAGAACGAACAAGCACCGCCTGCTTCATCTGACTTCATGCAAACACAGACTGGCTCAAACTCAGAGATTAGAGGTCGAGGTGGAATTTACAAATCTACAGTACACAGTTTTAAGGAAGTTTAATGTTCGTACACGCCGTCTTCAGCTATTTTAAAGGTAAGTTAGCGTTGTTTTAAATTACGTAAGCTTAAATGTGAAGTGTGGCTGTAGACCATTAACAGCATAACGACGTGATTATGGTAAAGCGGCTTTTTTAAAGCTAGGACGCGGTGTGCGCTGCGCTATGAAACCCATTCATTTCAATGGCTTGCGCCGCGTGAGGGCAGTTTGTTGTTGCATCGAGCAAAGCCCGAGCGCAGCGGAGCTCAGCTTGCGCTCACGCCGCGGTCGAAGTTCAATAGTTTTGCGCATAGTTTGTGGTCTTTTGCACTTTATACGGGAAAAGAGCTGACAGTCTGTACCAGTTGTATGAATGTGTGCTTGCTGTGTTTTTAATGTCTTGTTTTTGCAAGTTATTGTTGCTATTGCGTGCCCCTCCGTTGGAAGCCAAGTGCCCCCCTGTTAGTTATGGTCTGGTGCTGGCTCTGGGGCCTCCAGGAATAATTTTGAGAACCACTGATCTAGGGGACAGTTAACGTAACACACGTTGTTCTAGATGCAAATATTTCCGGAATGATGAGCCAAAAATCCTCACAGACACTTGAGAACATAAGACAAACAGGCCCATCAGTTTAGTTGTAATCGCACACCATTACACTGGACTCGTACATGGTTAATGCTGGCTGGCTGTTGGTCTCATGTTTTCTAAGATATGTAATTATCCTAATAGACCCTTATAAGAATCTGAAAGCAGATGTTATGTGCAAAATAACAAGTAGGTCAGACAAATATTTATGTGTCGTATACATATGCTATAGTCATCGTTCTTTGTTCTTAGGTTGTAGCGCCACCTAGTGGACAATCTCTGAAATCTTTTGCATGTGACCTCGGCCTAGGTCTATACATATGTGTACCAAATTTCGTGTTGATATCTGATTCCTATCATAAATGATAGCCATTTAAGTATTTGTGGCACCGCCTCTTCGTACTTTTGACCGTGGTATTGCGACGATGAGTGCAAAGTTCAACTTTTTTTTGATAATTATTGATAATCAGTGTCTAAGGAATATTCCAGCACTGGATTGGTTCAGATCGGTCAAAAAACCTAGGACTAGTTCGCAAAAGTAGGTTTATAAGAAAATGATGAATATCTAACAAACGATTTGACTGAGACAAGTGCTTCTTGAGGAAAAGTTGTTCATTGTAAGTACCTCTATTAAATGATATGAAGATCTTGTTGATATCTGAAACACTGCATAATACACAATCACTTAAACACTGAAAAAATGTGATAGCGCCTCCCGGAGGCCGAATTTTTTCTTACTCTGCACAGACCTTCATGGCCAAGAGACAAACAGGCCCAACGCGTTTCGTTTTGATCGGCCTCCGTTAACCCTGTCTAATAGCTGCTTTTTCTTGATTGGCCGATGGCGGCCATGGTTTTTGAGCTACGCGAAATTCCTTTTAGACATAGATAGTACCCTAGACAAGGAGCACCGGTGCCAAAGGTCAAGTTGATCGGTCGCATATTTCTATAGTTACAGACCTTCAAAGTTGAGGTGGTGTTATAGCGCCAACTAGTGGTCAAGCGTCGCAATTTTTTGCAGGTGACCCCAGAATAGTCCCCTGTATATGTGTACCAAATATGGTGTCGATACCTCTTTCCAATCCCAAGTTATAGCCATTTAAGTCCAAGAGGCTCCGCCTATTGGGGGCGTTTGGGCGTGGCTTTACGACGGTGAGTCGAAAGTTCAAATTTTTTTTGATAACTTTTGATATTCACACTCCAAGGAATATTACAGCACTGGAACAGTTCCGATCGGACAAAAAACCTAGGACTAGTTCGTTTTTATTTTTTTCGACAAAATCGAAAATAGCGAAAAAAAATTTATGACGGAAATGAAATCGGAGATATACGTTTTGTTCGTCTTGACGCAAGGATTCCAGTGATGTAAGACACTTGACATTTGGACAAGATTTGTGGGAGTTATGATCATCAACGCGTTTGTTATCGCTATAGCGCCACCTATAGGCCAATCGGGTTGATACTCTATCAACCTCTCCCCAAATTGGGTCCTATCATTTGGCCAAGTTTCAAGTCTCTAGGCCTTACGGTTTGGTCTGCACGTTCCGTTTTACGGCAAAATAATAATAATTAAAGCTGCAAGCAGCGTTTACCGGGTTTCGAGCATTAAAGCACATACAACATGTCAGATGTCGTCGACCAGGCTGATACACCACATCGCATCCAGAAAAACGTAAGAGATGGTCAGAAACGGTTCAGACAGACTATGTAGCTTACACACAGGTGCACCTATAGGACAAACATGTCACATCCTTAATGTTAAGTCATTCTGATAATTTGTTAACGAGAATTAGTTTTTCAGATTTATACCGTAAAATACAATTCAGAAATGGCCGTGTTTAGTTGAATTACAAGGCCATTGAGTCGGGTTCAAGCGATTTGGGACCTTAAGACCTTTCAGGGCATGCCTGTGTAGTTTTGCTGAATTGTACAAAATAAATTATAAAAAATAAGCTACCTCACACACCTGTTCAAAGTCATCAGCAAAAAAGGTGCTATCATTCAGTGAAATGTCTCCCTCTCTTCTCACGAAGCATTGACAAATAGAACACTGAAGGAAATGTTTGTGGTGCTTACAGTGGCAAAACTTGGGTCACAAAATGTTAAAATAGTGTAAAAAAGTCAAACGAGCCGAACCCCATATCTCTACGATGTTCTGATACAAAGATACAGCTCTTGCTAAATGGTTGCTAGGGTATTCTGATTGGTTGCTAGGGAGTGAATTGCAATCCACCAATGATTATACTCAAAGCCATGAAAGGCATAATCCACGATGACTCATGATTTTAGATATAAGGTTGCAGTATTTTTAAGTCAAAATAACAAATAACCACTAGGTGGCGCTATAAAAAACTTGTGCATGCAACGTCATGAATGTGTTACATCTAGCTAGTATCATGGCTATACACTTAAGTTTAGTGAAAAAAACTGTTGTATGACCATTGTGCTAGCTCAACGTCAAAGGTTTTGTTCAATTATGAGGCCAACTAGTGGTGCAGGCATACCATTTTTTTTGTATTGCCTCAGACTCTGCTCAGACATCAGCGTATCAAATCTGGTAAAAAAATATCATTTCGTTGCGGAGTTATAACCATTTATGTGTAAAAAACACAAAATTTGGAGTAAATTTTTCGTTTTTTGCAATTTTCGGCCATTTCTGATGGAAATTTTAACATAACGCCAATAAAACTTTTTGTTCAGAAGGTAATACAATATTCTTCCTATGGTTGTTTCGAGTCGATCGGAGGAACCCTCGCGGAGTTATTCGCGCATGTTTTTTAAGCGCTATTTTCCTGTGCAGAACCAACCGTAAAGCAAAACCTGGCATGCTTGGTATCATTGGACTCGGCAACAATTCAGGACTCCAAGGAAAAACGTCGCATGAAAATACGTTAAACTCAGCCTAAGTTATAAGCATTATTCGATTCGTATGACCACTAGGTGGCGCTGTGACGAAACGATGCATGAAACCTCAGGCCATGACTCTCATCACAAATACCAAGTGTCGTGTTGATACTTCATTCCTGTCCCCAGTTATAGCCAATAATGTTCTAGTGCCTGCCCACAATTCAGACGTGTGGGCGTGGCATGTTGACCGTGAGTCGAAAGTTCAACTTTTTTTTGATAATTATTGATATTCAAACTCCAAGGAACATTTTAGCACTGGAATGATTCCGATCGGGCGAAAAACCTAGGACTAGTTCGTTTTTATTTTTTTCGACAAAATCGAAAATAGCGGAAAATTTTTCATGACGGAAATGAAAACGGAGATATACATTTTTTAAGTTTGGAGCCAGGGATTACAATGATACCAAACACTTGAGTGTATGATGGCCGGTTTAGGAGTTATGAGCCCAAACGCGTCGGGCATTGCTATAGCGCCACCTATGGGCCGATTTGGCTGGTTCACTGTATCTGAGTAGCCTGCTAATATACAACCAGTTGACCAAGTGGCAAGTTTCTACGACTTACGGTTTGGCCTGGGCGACGCGTTTTAAGGCGGAAAAATAATAATAAATATAGCTGCAAGCAGCAATTGCCGGGTTTCGAGCTTTAAGGCAACGTCAAAAACCTCACACGTCGCTTACCAGGCGGAGCAGTTACACCCGAACACAGCCACAATGAATGATAGACCACCTCGCTCCAGAAAAATGAAAGAGATGGTCAAAAAAAGATCATAAAGACTATGTATGCTTACACACAGGTGCACCTATAAGACAAACATGTGATGTCCTTAATGTGACGTTATGAGGATAATTTGTTAACTAGAATTAGTTGTTCAGATTTATAACGTAACATACAATTCAGAAATGGCCGTGTTTAGTTGAACTACAAGGCCATTGAGTCGCGGTAGGGTGCAATGGTGCAAACAGACTGCACACGTGTACATAAGACACAAACACAGCAGCGCAGCAGACCGCAAGGACCTACAGTGAACAGCAAACACAGCTGGAAAGATAATGCTTGACTTATTTAATGTCCTTCTGAATTGTGTTATGATAACCCCAGGACTAAGCATAAGGCAAAACTGGGCATGTTTGGTATCGTTGGACTCTACAACTATTCAGGACTCCTGTGAAAAAAGTCCCATGAAAATACGGTGACTGCAGCCAAAGATTTAGGTTTCTAAAATATGCTTCCGAACACTAGGTATTGGTGCTACAATACTGCATGCTCCCTCAGGTCCTGACTGCCATCAGAATTACCAAGTACTGTGTCATTACGCATACGTTTGGCGAAGATACAACCTTAAATACATTAGCTATCAGCAAAAAAACAGCTCTCATTCAGTGAAATTTCTCTGCTCTCTACTCACTTCTAAGTGAAAATAACAAAAAACCACAGGGTGGCACTACGACAAAATTGTGCATGCAACGTCAGGTCATGACTTTGTTACATCTAGCTAGTATCATGGCTGAACACTTTAGTTTAGTGAAAAAAAACAGTTGTAAGACCATTGGGCTCGCTCAATGTCAAAGGTTTTGTTCATTTATGAGGCCAACGAGTGGTGCAGGCATATTATTTTTTGGGTATTGCCTCAGACTCTGCTCAGCCATCAGCGTATCAAATCTGGTGAAAAAATGTCATTTCGTTGCGGAGGTATAACCATTTATGTGTAAAAAACACAAAATTTTGAGGTAATTTTTCGTTTTTTGCAATTTTCTGCCATTTCTGATAGAAATTTTAACATAACGCCAATAGACTTTTTTGTTCAGAAGGTAATGCAATGTTCTTCCTATGGTCGTTTAAAGTCGATCGGAATAATCCTCGCAGAGTTATTCGCGCATGTTTTGTAAGTGCTATTTTTGCTGTGCAGAACTAACCGTAAGGCGAAACCTGGCATGCTTGGTATCGTAGGACTCGGAAACAATTCAGGATGCTAAAAAAATAACTCCCATGAAAATCTCTTGACCACAGATAAAGTTATAGGCGTGAAAGTTGTAACCATTGCATAATCACAGTATTTAGTGCTATTTTCCCCGTTATAGCGCCATCTAGCGTCCAATCGGCGAGCTTTTTATATCATGACCTTAGACCGATGGCCTACACATATGATTTAAGCCCCATGATGATATCTCAAACGCCTCTCGAGTTATGGCCGTTTAAATGTTTTAAGCTCCGCCCAGTACGGTTTTTGGCCACTCCTTGCGTGTTTGAATACAAATTTCAACTTTTTTTCGATAATTATTCATATTCCCACTCCACGGAATCAATCAGCTTTCGTTAGGTTCAGATCGGATGAAAAACCTAGGACTAGTTCGCAAAAGTAGGTTTGAACGTTATCGCCAATAACTAACGAACCGTTTGATTGACAGCAACGCTTCAAGAGGCAAAGTTTTTCGTCATGAACCGATCTATCATATGATGTCATGTTTGTGTGTGTATGTCAAACGTCACGTGATACAGGGACCGAAATACGGTATTACGCCCCCTAGTGGCCAAATTACACCACAAATCTTACAGGCCTTCAGGAGCAGTACACGAAGAAGCACAGTGCATTTCTTTCCGATCGACCTCCGTTAACCCTGTCAAATCAGTCCTCAACATTCATTGGCTGATGACGGCCATGTTTTTGGAGAAACACCAATGTCCTTCTAGACCCTCATGGTACATTGCACAAAGACACACCATACAAAATATTAAGTGTTTCGGGCTAACGGTTGTGTAGTAATAGCCATTCCCGAGCTCAAGCCTGTTATAGCGCCACCTAGTGGCCAAAATCTGCATCTTTTTTACTGTGACCCCGGACTGAGCTAGTACACATGTGTACCAAACCTCGTTAAGATATCTCAAACCGTTCACCAGTTATAGCCATTTCATTGATGGTAGGCTACTTCCTGTATGGAGTTTTGGCGCCCCTTAGTGACCCTAAAGCGTAATTTCAAATTCTGTTCGATAATTATTTACCTACTCACTCCACAGATTTCTCCTGCATTGGAACGGTTCCGATCGGGCGAAAAACCTAGGACTAGTTCATTTTGGCTTGAAATGTATATTATGCAAATTAGCGGAAAAATTTGCATACCGGAAATGAAATCGGAGATATACATTTTTTAAGTTTGGAGCCAGGGATTACAATGAGACCAAACACTTGAGTGTATGATGTCCGGTTTAGGAGTTATGAGCCCCAACACGTCGAGCATTGCTATAGCGCCACCTATGGGCCGATTTGGCTGATTCACTGTATCTGAGTAGCCTGCTAATATACAACCAGTTGACCAAGTGGCAAGTTTCTACGACTTACGGTTTGGCCTGGGCAACGCGTTTTACAGTGGAAAAATAATAAATAATAATAATAATAAAACAGACAAATACAATAGGTTTTTAAGCACTTCGTGCTCAAAACCCTAATAAATAAAAATCTTAACAATTACAATAGGGTTTCAGCCCTACGGGCTTGAACCCCTAATAATACTGTTAAAAAAATTGAGTCTGATCCTTGATGTATACACATTCAAGTTAATTATAATATCTCTTATTCACCTGTTCTTTTTGGCTGGTTATAGTAACCAGGTCAGCTCCCATTGAAACACACACAGCACGACTGCCGGCCCAGTCTCGTTTATCAGTGCTGAAGTAAATCATCCTACGCCAAACTGTCCAGCCATCCACAGAGAGATCGCCAGACTGAGCTGTAAATGAATTAAATTATATCAGTCATATAATAAAATACATAATGCAAATAATATATATTTGGAATTTGGTAGAAGTATTGTTGGTAGTTGACAGAATTTAAAAAAGATCATTTTACTTAAACACATACCTATAAATATTATATTTAGAGAACTGATAATCTTGAAGTGGTCTCTTAATTTTGATTGAAACTTATATAACTTACCATTATAAAGGGAAGCTCTTAGTTTGTTGTTCTTGGCTTTTATTTCATGAAGTTCACTTTCCATGGCTGATACAAAAATGATTACGAAGAAAAAAAAGCAAAGTTATTAAAAAATATGCCCTCAAAAGACTGAGATATATATATATATATATATATATTAATGACACAATCAGTTTTATTTACAAATTTTTAGGGGTGTGATGAGATCTTGTGATATTAAAATGTGCATGAGATTTCTCAACGAGGTGAAATCACAATATCTATTTCAGCATAAAGTGCTGAGGCATTAGTTATATCACATAATGTTTGTTTATATTACATTATGGATTATAGCTGCACGATTAATCACATGTCAAGTTTGTTTGCCCCCTCAAATTTTTTTTCAGCACCAGCCGCCTCTGGTCTTAATCGAAAATAGCTTGCATTGACAAATGAAAATGATGTCATTTTAAAGAACTATATATATAGTTCTTTAGGTAAAGGATAATATATATTATCCTTTACAAAAAGAGAGTTGATCTCCAACTGTGGTGTGGTTGGCTGTTAACCCTTTATATTTTCTCTCAATGACTGCAAAAAAATGAATCAACAATGAAGCAAGCTGATAAAGCTGCTATTAAAAAATTTGGTAGCACTTTATTTTACAGTACGTGTACTTACCTTAGACATATATGGTAAATAAATTGTACTTACCAACAAATGTGTGGTACTTACTTTAAGGTATCTACATGATAATTAATTGGTATCATTACTGTACTTACCAGTGGTACATACTTTGTAGTCATTATGTAACTCTAGTTAAGTACTGGGTAATAACAGATACATACTTATAGGTATACTGTAACTATTGAGAAACATTACTGTACTGTATAATGTTCCATGCAGTTACCATGACGTATTAGTGAATGTACCCAGTAGTTAATGCATAGGGTTATTTAATGCTTGGTTTAAAGGACAAAGATACTGAGTACCAAAATGGCACATCAGTAATGTTTGTTCTTAGTTATCATATTCGTATGGTATAAGTGTAACTTACACTTGCCTGCAGGTACCACACACTTATTGTGTATATACAATTTGTAAGTACAGTAGTGTTTCTCGTTAGTTACAGTATACATACTGTTTTTACTGACTTGTGGCATTAATCTCTTGAGCCGACAGTTGCATTAAAGCCCTTTGGTGCTGTACGTGCAGTGATTCAAAATCTCCAAGATTATTATTATCTGATAAAAGAAAAAAATATCAACAACAGTAATGTGACTGTAGGACAACAACACAAAGTTTATTGACAGCAAGTACAGAATTTATCAGTTATACTCACACAGGACCCCCAAAACACAGAGACCACCAAAAGCAAGAACAACAGAGACGCAGAGATCCAACAGAAGAACTTTAGTACACTTCGATTGAGTCACATCTCTCTTCTGATGGACTCCTGTGGGATTACCTGAAGTAACAAGTTATGATTGAATCAGTTATATTTGACTATTAAACTATTTTAGCCTAATCTAAAATTAAAATAACCGTGACAAACTATATATCTTTGGAAAGCACTAAGAGTGTAGTTTTTGTATTTTACCCCTATGTTCCAAAGAGAATGATGTAAATACATATGATGTAGTGCATGCTGTAAGTTTGAAAAAATAAACTTCGCCAACATGTCTGAGGATAACACGTCAGCCGTGTCACTGCTGTCACGTGACTTCAGTCTCATGCACACGATTCACAACAGAACCGGAAGAGAAGACAATGCTGAATAAAGTCGTAATTCTTGCTATTTTTGGACCAAAATGTATTTTGGATGCTTCAACACATTCTAACTGACCCACTGATGTGAAATGGACTACTTTGATGATATTCTATTAACTTTCTGGAGATGGACATTATACCGTACGTAGATTTTCAATGAAACTCTTGGACTAAATATAAAACATATTAAACTGTGTTTCTGAAGATGAACGGAGGTCTTACGAGTTTGGACATGAGGGTGAGTCTTTAATGACATTATTTTCATATTTGGATATTCTCTCTACTAACCCTTTAAGTCAAATGTTCACCCCTTGTATCTCCAGTGACAGAGTTCTTAACACCCATGAATGCATTCTTTAAAAACCATATAATGTTATGTCTTGTCGTATTATGTTCATTTGAATAAAAAGTATTTTTAATTTAACATATATTGCAAATGTGGCATTAGCTGAAAATATATTAAAGAAATTCAGTACTAAAAACGTACACAAATGTTATACCTGGTATATCTTTTTAATACATTGGGGTACTGCAGTAAGGTTAGTTTAAAAATAGAATCATAGTATTAGTTCAAACATCACTAATCACTATTCACCCCTGTGCTGTGTATCAACTTGTGACAAGAGTTTGCAACCAATGACACCGTCTGTAGCGGCCAATGTTGGTAAATCTTGTTTATTTAACCCTTATGTGTTGTTGTGGCCATTTTTGGCCATTTATGTTATTTTTAGTCTTAATTTGGCCACAATTTTCTCTGTGTTTCAGCAAATGGAATGATTTTTGCTGACAACTATTATATTTACACATATTTTTTAAATGAAATTAGATTTTTCAAAAACTCAACAATATACTGTGGGCAAATTTACTACCCTTTCGTGTTTTTTTCCAAAATGGCCACTAAATTAAATGGCTGTAAAAATGTATCAGATTTTTTTGCATTAATCTGTTAATCAACCTTAGTACTGATCAAAACTACCAAATGTTTAAAAAAAATCCATGCTTTTAACTGTTTAATTGTCAAGTTTATAAGTGGTGTCACTGATTTGGGAAAAAACACAAAATGACAGATTTTCAATATAAAAACTGATTGTGGACTGGATTTTCTTTTACCCTTTTCACAGTCTTGGAAAAGTAAAAGATTAATTAAAAACATTTGCCTTGATGCAATTTTAGTTTTTGTGCAGCATCAGATTTAATTTTAAATTTTAAACATTCATTTTTGCCCCATTGACTTCCATTATAACAACATTTTTTGATTTGACACCTTACTATCATGCATTTTTGATTCTTTGTGGTTTTTCTTTTTGCAAAGAGGTAAAATTTGTCATTTTTACTGTTGATCACCATGTGGCACCATTAACCCTTTAGTAGGCCTGTGCAAAAAACAGAGCTTTAATTCTGGCTTGTACATAGAGTTATATGGAGTATCAACAGTAAAAATGGCAAATTTTACCTCTTTGCAAAAGGAAAAACCACAAACAATCAAGATTGCATGATTATATAGTATGGTGTCATGGCTTTGCAATCAAAAAATGGGGTTACCCATTTTGAAGTCACTTGGGCAAAAATGGCCACAAACCATAAATGAGGGAGAAAAAATTAAATCTGATGCTGCAAAAAAACTTAAAATGCATCAAAGCCAATGTTTTACTAATCTTTGGCATGCCCAAGACTGTGAAAAAGGTGAAAAAAATCCAGTCCACAATCACTTTTTATATTGACAATCAGTCATTTTGTTTTATGTCCCCTCAAATCTTATGAACTTGGCAATTAAAGAGTTTGGTAGTTTTGATCAGTACTGAGGTTGATTAACAAATTTATACAAAAAAATTGAAAAAAATATTAATCTAATACATTTTTACAGACGTTTAACAACACGAAAGGGTAGTGAATTGGAACAATGCACAAGGGTTAAATAAACTTAAACGGCTATAAATTTTTTATTTATTTAATATTTACAACTCTAGAAACAGTGAAAATTTTTAAAGTGTCTTCTTTAAAAAAGAGACCAGGATAAGACTTCTAGACCAAAGAATGCCAGAATTATACTGATGTGAAAGGTGCACATCATTCAACCCCCCCCCCCCCCCCCACACACACAAACACTCAGAAAGGGGGTGACAGTTCCCACGGCAAGGGGTTAATTTTATCATCATAATGGTAAATGTCAATATTGTAGGTCTTTATGTAAAAATAATTGACCAACATTGTTGCCAGTTAATAAATAAATGATTGCCTTCATTTATACGCATATCATTGGCTAGTCTTGCTTTCAATACTGAAGGTCTGGTGTTTTTTGCTGCTTTTTCTGGACAAAGCCCACCTGCGAGCTCTTTGACCGACATGTCAAACAACCAATCACAGTTTATTTCGTCTAGCGTCACGTTTTGGACTCCCCACAATAACGAGCCGGCTGGCGGCAACAAGTCAGTTATTGAAATAACCAGCCAACCGAATGCCATCTAAATAAACAACATTACTCACAATAGAACAACGTTGTGCACTTCATTCACAGCCACACCAATGAGACGCTCCCGTTAAACGTCTGTTTGAAGCATATCTCTCCACTTTGTAACACCTACAAGCAATTCAGGAGAACCGAACTTTTTGACTCCACTAACTGCCTCAAGCAAAACTCTTGGACGTCTTTTAGAGAGTCTATGCTGCGAACTTTGCATATTTTTGAGAATCCAATGTTTAGCTGATCATGATAACTGGTCATTATTATCCACGTGAACACGACTGATTCTCTTCCTCAATGGAACGTCAGAGCTTTGTTTTCCAGGGACCGAATCTAATCGCGACACTCGCGTCTCCTGGAAATCCAGTTTATTTCAACCAATCAAAGACGACTTTATCATTCTCACAGGGTTTCCAGAAAAGTGTACGAAAAAACATCAGACGTTTAGCCAACAGTCTGTGGGCGTGACGTCTGAGGCTGAGACTAATCATCGGCCTGCTTTTATAGAGCCACTAACACAGGAAGTGTTCTTGTGATCTATCTATAATCTTACTTTTAATATATGATATCCTCCAAAAGAAGAAAGTTAACAGAAGATTAGCAACAATAACTTGCAAAAACAAGGCATTAAAACAACAAATACAGCCCTCTAAAAATGGCCGGGTTATTTTTTGACCCATAATGGGTAAATATTGGACAGAACACGCTGCTGGATTAAAATTTACCCCAAGCTGGGTTAAAAATAACCCAATGTTGGGTTGTTGTTATGCAACCATGGATAATAATAATCCAACAATTGGGTTAAAACAACCCAGCATTGGGTCAATTTTAACCCAGCAGTGTGTTCTGTCCAATATTTACCCATTATGGGTCAAAAATAACCCAGCCATTATTAAAGTGAGTGCAAGCACACACTCATACAACTGGTACAGACTGTCAGCTCATTTCCCGTATAAAGTGCAGAAGATCAGAAACTAATCAGTATTACCATAATAGGTCTATAGCCATACTTCACATTTAAGCTCACGTAAATTAAAACAATGCTAATTTACCTTTAAAAAAGCTGAAGGCGGCGGGTGTGAACATTAAACTTCCTCAAAACAGTGTTCTGTAGATTTGAAAATTCCGCCTCAACCTCTAATCTCCAAGTTTGAGCCAATTGGTGTTTGCATGCAGTCAGATGGAGCAGGCGGTGGTGGTTCATTCTAAAGGTTCTAATATCCATATTGTACACGATCCATAAAATGCCGCAAAAAACACATTGCTAGTATCAAGTCACATTAATATGCTAAAGACGAAAAGACGCAATACAACCATCAATCAGAGAAACTGGTCTATTTTAATTAAAAAACATAATAACAACTATATTGTCCTCATTTGATTCCATTAAAGGTGTAGCGGAGGATTTTCTCGAATTTTAGGAAAGAACCGCCTTCTCCACTTTTAAAAAAAATGCAATTGCGCAACACTCCTGATTGACAACTAGGAGGACCAATAGTCTTGATGATCCACCCGGTAAAAGAAAATCCTCCGCAATACCTTTAAAAGTCATAAAACATTCAATGTTTCATTTATTTGAATTATTCTTGATATATATTAAATTAATAAAAAACTGTGTAGGGATGCACAACAACCTCTTTGGGGGGGCATGGCCCATGAATGCCCCCCTTGATGCCGGCCCTGTCTATAACATTGTATATGAATATTGGTAAGCACATTAAAATACACATTATTAGGCAATTTAATTCTTCTGTTTACAAAATAAAACTTTGTTACACACTCAAACTACTGAAATCAAATTGGACAATAAACAATTACTTCAATTAAAATGAGTAAATGATGTTCATTCTTACCCTTACAGTAAGAGGCTTCATTGATTGATAAATCTACAAAATCAGTATTTCCATAGATTGGGTCCATGTTAACGAGCTGACAGCAAATTATACTTCAGAAAAGGAAGTTCACAACAACCTTTGTTCGTATCTTCTTAGAAAACCACAAAGGAAGTGAAACACATGAGTGAGGTTTTAGTCTATGTTTGTTCTTCAGTTTGCTCACTGGGAGGTACAGATAAAAATAGTTTGGCATAATTTTGTTTTAGTGAAATATTTTCTTAAAGCTGCATTAAAACGGTGCAAACTTGGAAAAGCCTTGTACAAATAAAACTGAGTTTTTCGAAAAGAAAAAGGATCGTTCACTTGTCATAATGTATTTGTCACAGGTCGGAGCGGACCACAGATGTTGCGAGTCACGGCCCTTTCTAGTTTCCACCTCGAGGAGGTCCCAAAGCCACCCCAATGACCAGACACACAGAGATCGTAAGTATAATTAAAACAAACTTTATTTAAATTACTTAAAAGATATGGGAATGGGGAAAAGGGAAGCTAAAATCCAATGGGTTGGATAACACACTCTTGAGTCTTCGTGACTCAGTCGCAGGTAGGTCTCAGGGGGATCTTCACTCGTTTCCTCTCCTTCCTTTGCGACGATTACAGTCCGTTCCCTGGCTTTTGTGTCTTTTGGTTTGTAGGACACCAATCTCGAGGCTCCCGCCTTTTTCCTGGGCGTAAGGAGAACAGAGGGTGAGTATTGGAGGGAGCGAGTATCAATACCTGAGTCGGTGAGTGCACGACCCCAGTCAGTCCAACCGAGGTGTTCCTTCTCGTCTTGCGGGCACGAATGTGAGTGTTCCACTGGTTCCCTAGATGGAGGCACAGGTGAGTACTGCAAGAGGGAAGTTACTCGAGCCGCGAGGGAAAACACAGGTAAGTATTGCACAGGTGCCTGGGGCTTTACTTTCTTTGGTGGCGTACAACACAATCTGGTAGTCCTTGGCTATGGACAAAGGTAAGTGCTTCACAGGTGACGAGGGCTTTACTTTCACTCTAGTGGCTCGCAGCGGTGGGCCAAGGTAAGTACTGCACAAGTGACTGAGGCTTTACTCTCACTCTGGTGGCTCGTAGCTGTGGGCAAAGGTAAGTATCTCACAGGTGACTGGGGCTTTACTCTCAGTCTGGTGGCTCGTAGCTGTGGGCAAAGGTAAGTATCTCACAGGTGACTGGGGCTTTACTCTCACTCTGGTGGCACGTAGCTGTGGGCAAAGGTAAGTACTTCACAGGTGACTGGGGCTTTACTCTCACTTTAGTGGCTCGTAGCTGTGGGCCAAGGAAAGTATCTCACAGCTGACTGGGGCTTTACTCTCACTCTGATGGCTCGTAGCTGTGAGCAAAGGTAAGTATCTCACAGGTGACTGGGGCTTTACTCTCACTCTGATGGCTCGTAGCTGTGAGCAAAGGTAAGTATCTCGGAGGTGACTGGGGCTTTACTCTCACTCTGATGGCTCGTAGCTGTGAGCAAAGGTAAGTATCTCGCAGGTGACTGGGGCTTTACTCTCACTCTGGTGGCTCGTAGCTGTGGGCAAAGGTAAGTATTTCTCACAGAGACCTAGGGCTTTACTGTGGCTCCAGGTATCACAACTCAATTTACGGGCACTTAGCTGCAAGCGGGAGGTAAGTAATTTTCCGATGACTGGGGCTTTTACTACTACTTCAGGTGGCGTACAAACTCAATCTGCCTTGCCTTGCCTAGTTTTCCCACGACTCGTCCAGCTTAGAGTGGCTACTGACGACACAAACACAGCATAACACTGCAAGGTTTCAAGTGTACACACTCACGGCAAAGACAAGGACTCACCCACTGCACTCCACACACTCTAAGTGAAATAAGGCCAGAACCACGGTTGACTAGGACTTGTCCTGGGATTCGTTGGGTGTTGTTGATAGTGGAGGGCCGAACTATAGAAGTTGCCTTCGCGGCTTCTTTTGTCTTCATGTACTTGTACTTCCCGACTCGCCCAAAACTCTGCTCCGTAATGGGGCCGCTAACCTGTTTACCAGATGCTCATAACACACGCCTGAATAATGCACTCTCCACAATGATGTACAATACAATGTCCAGAGTTACTCACAAATGACGATAACACTCTTCCTTTATCTCCTTCTTCCTACAGCTGTCCAGTCCTCTTCACACCATCAGTTATCAGTCGCTGGGGATCGCCCTTGACGATGCTTCCGGTGAGTAATTCCTATGACTGTTACTCAAATACATCAGTGGTTTACATATGCTGTCTCATCAAAACATAATTTAAATGTTGTATACTCAGCCCAGTTGCTAGTGTCCTTGTCTCTTTCTTCACCCAGTCAATAATATCCTCCGCCTTCACAAATGCTGACTCTGCCCAAACCTCTACTCTGCTCGCCGGATCGGCCTGAATGAACTCTTTTTCCGTGGTGCTCCTTTAACACAACAACTTTCACTACTTTCTTTTGCCTCCTTCGGCCCCGCACTCTTTCCACTCGCTTCTTAGCGATCCCCAGATCAACGGAGCTTTTAGACTCTTCAAAAGGTGTGTGTGTGTATGTTTGGCCCGCCCTTGGCGGAAAGTAGCTCGCCCCGAAATCTACCGCTCTCTCCTGTGTTTTTGATGCCCTATTTATGTCCCTCTCCTTCACTGCATTGCCCAATCGAAAATAGCCACCTCATCTCCACATCTGTTGCTAATAAAGCCATGATTTGTGTTGCCATGGAGAACAAGGAAGTAATGGTGTTCGTAAAATTCGGTCCGGGCGGAACCTCTCTTCTCCATTTTAGTTCCGCCCTATGAAGTCACTCTGTGACATCTTCCCCCACTGAAGTTCGATTGGTAGAGCATTGTGTTAGGACCTCAAAGGTTATGGGTTTAATTTCCAAGCAACAAATAAAATACACTATACAGTAGATCACACAAAATGACTATCAGGCTTCTCTTTTGTTGCATTATGTGTAGCCTACTTGCTGCTGGAGTTTTGGCATTGTTCATTTGGGTTTTCAGCTTTATCTCTCTCTCTGTCTCGCACTCTCTCTCTCTCTCTCTCTCTCTCTCTCTCTTGCTTGCTCTCTCGTTCACTTTGTTGTGGAGCTGTCCATGGTGCTGCACAGGATATTTCTTCTGACTTCCTTTATGAAGGACCACTAGGGTCATTTATGATTTAAGTTTATTTAAAGCATTAGTTCAGCCAAGAATTAATATGTTGTCATAAAACCTTGTCATGCATGTGCTGCTTTCGTGAATATGCATCGGAGACTTAATAAACACAAAATGTTTTTTGTTCATGAGATTGAATCGCTGTGGTCACATTGACAGTTTTCATGATGTCTTTACTGCCTTTCTGGGCTTTGAAAGTTGCATTGCTGACTAGGGCTTGGAAAGGTCCCAGATTTCATTAAACATATCTTGATTTGTTTTTCGAAGATGATCAAAGTTTTTACACATGTGGAACGACATTCATGACAACATTTTCATTCTGTGGTGAGCTAACTCTTTAAATTTAAACAACAATTTATCAGTATCAGGCTTGATGTCTCTGATCATCAGGGGCGCCGTAAAGGGGGGAAAAGTTAGGACGATTCTAAGGGCCCATGAACTTTTGAGGGCCCCAGCCAAGGACTGTGCCGCACACGCAACCCCCTTAAGCTGAGCCCTCTTAGCTCCGCCCCGTCTTTACTCTGCGTTTTAGCGCCGTCTTCAATCCACGGTCTCACAGTGCGCGTGAACTTCAGAAGAGAACAAGGTGTGTGTATTTACTGCTATTTCCTATGATATCTGCATATGTGCACTTCCTTACTATAAATGCAGTTTACACAATGTGACGCTGGAGCAATACAATGCAGTTTTCTTTCCACTGTAAAGTCTTCGCTCTGTTCACCCCAGTTTAAAAAAACACAAGGGGATTTACGTTCCCTGTTTTGTGTTATGATTCTAACGCGAAGTCAGCCCTTATAAGCTGTTTAAATTAACGTAGCCCGTATAAGCTAATTAACATAAACTAGAAATGTGATCGGTTACACACTGTTTTGTTTTGTAACGCAATATGCAAAGAAATGATTTTTATGCAGTCTTAAATCGAGTTGGTTGTGATAAAACTGAAATGCAACTAAGGCTAAACTAGTCAAATTATTTATAGCCTATTAAAGCTTCTCAGCTTGCAACAGGGTTAAGAAATCAATGGAAATCTATGTCGTAATCTGCTATAGTTGTCATTCATTTCATTTTAGAGCCCCGTTGATTAAAAAACAGTCTCATTTAATAACAGTATAGCTGTTTTCTTAAATAATAACTCAACCCTAAACCAACTTTTTTTAGTTAATGATCTGTAAGAATGGGGTTTTATTAGTGCTGTTCATTGATTTTAGTAAGTTTTTTGACATTTGGATATAAAGTGTTTCAATACTGGTGTAAAAACGTCTGAGTGCTGCCATCTTCAGGTTGAACAGTGGCTACTGCAGTTGAATTTTCTTATTGAATGTTGGGTCCAAAAAATGCCTCGTAATGTAAGCAGGTTCAAGCTCACCACGCCGCTTTGGTCAAGCATTGTTGACCCAGTCTTATTTCAGGCAGAATGTACATAGAAAAGATGCATTGTTGTTGTTCGCCATTTTTAAATGTTACAATGTCTCGTGTGTAACAGCTCAAGTATACAGTATGTCACTGAGACTGTCTCTGAAAATCAGACTAAAGCCTCAAATCTTATTGTGAGATAAAAAGCATCACAGTTTAATTTCAAGCATTAATTTCACTATGATTTCAATCGCTGATATGACATTACTCAGTCAATATTAAAGATATCAAGTTTATATTTTCACAAATGTTCTTTACATTATATAGGATGATTTTATGTGGAAAACAGTAAATCACAAAGAAATACTTCAGATGGGTTTTCACAGGCATGGTCACATTTATCTTTAATCTTTAAGAATGTTGCATTTTCTCTGAATATTTGATTTAATGTACTGTATTTTTCAATTAAATTTGCATTGCACAATAAATTATCTTAGCTGCAGACATTTTAGGTATCTATAAATAGTGATAACTGTGGTCAAAACAATATCAAAATAAATAGTTCTGTATTATTAAATTACAGACAACGATTTTGAATAGCTACAGTAGGTTGGATTGTATGTTTGGTACGAAATGGGTATGGGGGGGCCTGACCCCCTATTTTTTCATAGGGCCCAAAATTGCTAGCGGCGCCCCTGCTGATCATAAACACCACTGCTTCTCTGTTATGTCTCATAGTTCAGTCATTACGTTTGCATGGACAACAATAATTCAATGTTAACTCGATTAAAACAATAGTATGATTAAAAAAACTTTAAACAGCAAAATGTTCTGCAGGTTACAAATAAAGCCACACACTTGGTTTGTTATGTTGAGAGGAAAGAACCCCAGCAAGTTTCAACAACAACAACAACAAAAACTCTTTCAAATAAAAATAGAAAAACAAATCAAAAACCCATCAGATGACAAAACCTACAACACATTAAACTTAACTTTACTAGACAGAATAAACAACAAGAGTGACAGCAAATAAAAACAAAGACCAAACACATGACAACAAACACATGGGCGTCACAAGTTCAGATCCTGACACCTGAACAAAATCCAGGATCTGAACATCACGCTCTAACACAAGCCTTTAACTAATAACACAATACACTTACAAGGATGACAGGAGCATGATATGGTTAAGATTTTACTCACACTTGAATGGAGAACCTGACTAATCTAACACTTCTCTTTGTCTTTTATTATTGTGTCTGAAGTATGTGTGCATATTTAGAAAGCAAACCTCTATCATATGTGAAAGTAAATTATCTCTTTTCACAGATGAACCTCTTCTGCTCTTTGCAAGAATTATCAAACCAATTTTGTAGATAGCTGCTGCTGCTGGTACCCAGACTGCCACAGTTTTCTCCGGATGGATCCTTCACCTTCCAGTTATCAGGTTCACTTTTCTCAAATTCCCTCTTGAACCAGAACCTTTATAAGAAAAATGTTTTTACATCACAGACCATACTTATCTGCAATTATGCAATTATTTATGCAATTATTTAAATAAAACAAGTTTAATTAAACTATTATAATATAATCAACCTTTCTTTATATTAATATTCTAACTAATTGCTATTGCCATTTTAGAAAAAAAAATTGCATTTATTTTGTGCATTTTACTTTTATTTTATTCTGTGACATATTTGTCATTACATTAAGTAACAGAAAGAAGATTAATCCACAGCAGATTTTATATGTGAACAGAGTTCTTACTCTACTCGGGTCTCCTCAAGAGTTTTGTTATTCACCCAAACCCATCGACCTTCAGTCTCCAGATCATTAAGACCGATCCAGTGAGTCTCTTTGATTTTAGACACCAGGAAGTCCTAACAGGAGAAAACACAAATGTCAATAACGTAAAAAAAGCTTTGGAGTTTATTAAAAATGATTTTGACACATCAGAACAATAATCTGTCTGAATAGTGTGCTTTGCGTCAGATCCTTAATGTGTACCCATTACACATTCAAGTATAATATCTCTTATTCACCTGTTCTTTTTGGCTGGTTATGGTAACCAGGTCAGATCCCATTGAAACACACATAGCACGACTGCTGGCCCAGTCTCGTTTATCAGTGCTGAAGTAAATCATCCTACGCCAAACTGTCCAGCCATCCACCGTGAGATTGCAAGACTGAGCTGTAAAATAATAAAATGAGTGATATCTGTCATATAATAAAATATATAATGAAAATCATATCAATTTGAAATTTGGCAGAAATATTGTTGGTACTTCATAATAATTGCGATAATTTTTTCCTGGCTTAAAAGGCATGAAACTTATATAACTTACCATCATAAAGGGAAGCTCTTAGTCTGTTGTTCTTGGCTTTTAATTCATTAAGTTCACTTTCCATGGCTGGAACCGAAATTATTACGAAGAAAAAAGGCTGAGTTATTAAAAAATATGCCCTCAAAAGACTGATTAATATATTGGATTTGTAAATTATTTGATTTCTAGTATGAGGTTTGAGTATATGATATATATATATATATATATATATATATATATATATGTGTATATATGTATATATGTATATGTATATGTATATGTATATGTATATGTATATGTATATGTATATGTATATGTATATATATATATATATATATATATATATATATATATATATATATATATATGTGTATATATGTATATATGTATATATGTATATGTATATGTATATGCATATGTATATATATGTATACGTTTATGTATATGTATATATGTATATGTATATATGTATGTATATATGTATGTATATGTGTGTGTGTGTGTGTGTGTGTGTGTATATGTATGTATGTATATGTGTATATTAGGGCTGTGCAAAAATATAGATACGGATAACAAACTATTCAATGGCCCGTCATCAATTATTCCTTACATATATTTAATTATTTATTTATTTAGTGGTTTTTTACTGACATGTGGCATTAATCTCTTGAGCTGACAGTTGCAGTACAGCCTTTTGGTGATGTACGCGCAGTGATTCAAAATCTCCAAGCTGATTATTATCTGATTAAAGAAACAATATCAACAACAGTAATGTGACTGTAGGACAACAACACAAAGTTCATTGACAGTGAGTAAAGATTTAATATCAGTATATACTCACACAGGACCCCCAAAACACAGAGACCACCAACAGCAAGAACAACAGAGACACAGAGAACCAACATAAGAACTTTAGTACACTTAGATTGAGTCACATCTCTCTTCTGATGGACTCTTGTGGGATCACCTGAAAGAACAAGCAATGATTGAACTACAGTTATATTTGACTATTAAACCTACAATAGCCTAATCTAAAACTAATGATGTAGTGAGAGTAATTTAGTAAAATATCACTGGCTCACATGTGGGCCCAGATTGTAATTACATATTTATAACACTAATATCCTACGTTAAACCTAAATAATTTTGACAAATCATTTTGTTGGAACGCTCTAAGAGTATAGTTTTTATATTTCACCCCGATTTGCAAAGAGAATGATTAATTAACAGTAATTAAAAAAATACATATTTAAGCCACTAACGTCTACTCTGAACATGACTAAAATCTTAAAAACCTAAGTTTATTGGAAAGCTCTGTATAGTTGTCAAATATATGAAAGCCATTTGTTGATAGAAATTATGAAGTGACAGTCATTTTAAGTGTAAATGTAAATCGAATTGAAATGTCTCTGACCCCATAGAAATGCATATAAATCATTATACATTCATAACACTAATATTCTAATATAAACCTATAAAAAATTTTGACAAACTATATATCTTTGAAAAGTAGGGATGCTCCGATCGATTGGCTGCAAATTGGTATCTGTTGATCATTACATTAAATGACTCGATTGATACTCAACAAAGATGTCGATCTTATACAACGAACTTTCCAGTGGCGAGACCAGAAATTTTAAACTGAGTGGACCTTGGTAAAATAGGGTGGACCTTAGTGCCTTCTCTTAAATGACATAATTTTACGATGTAGTGGTTAAATGGATTACATTATGTTTTTTAAATCATGGATAGAAAATTTTTTAGATCAGCAAGAAATGTAAATAAGGAAAATAAAATCACAAATCAAGATATTATAATCATATGGTAATAGAAAAGAAAAAAGTTAAAGTCTAATGTTGCGTTCAAAACAAACGCGAATAGAGCGTCTGGCACGAATGATTTCAATGTTAAGTCAATGTAAAGATGCGTATACGCGCACCTGGAGGTCTCGCAGCGCAAATGAGGCGTTTAGCACGGCGTGGTAGGAGCAGATCTTCATCATCAGCGCATCTTGCACAAATGACGCGAATGGCGCTGAAAATCTGAACTTAATCGGAAAACTGCGCCACGTTAACCAATCAGGAGCTTGCTCTAGTAGTGACGTGATTACAGGAAGCGAGCGGAGTCGCAGAAGCCCCTCCCATGATGCAAATTTTTGTGTGAATGTCTTGAATGACTACAATTTCACGTGCGAATGAAGCAAGTAAACTCAAAATGTTCAAGAGTCCAAATACGCGTGCCATGAATAGCGTGTTTTTGCCGCCTCTACTACGTTTGGTGTGAGTCCAGCATAACAGTAGTATTAAGGAACAGAAATATAATCAAATGAATAATAATATTGTCTTCTTCACTCTATAAATTAAATATAATTAATCTTTTTAAAGCCACAGAAGTGATTTTCCTTTAGTCTTTTGCTGTTTAATTAATGTAATGACACAAACATAAGCAGATTTTTTTGAGCATGCTGCCACTTTAAGATGATAAGCACAGATCCATATACTGACACACATCTGATTTCTTTCTGAACTGTTTGCGTTCACGTTCACTAAGACATACGTGACTGTTTTTATGAGATTACTTGCAAAGACAATTTTGTGTGTAAATGTCCTGTCAAGCATAAAGAGATTCTGGGCTCTATCTTACACCCGGCGCAATGCGGCGCAATGCGCGACGCAAGTGTCTTTTGCTAGTTTCCACCCTGCGCAATTATCATTTTCACGTTTAGCTCCACGTTGTTTAAATAGCAAATGCATTTGCGCCCCCTTTTGCGCCCATGGGCGTTCTGGTCTGAAAACGAGGTGTGTTCAGGTGCATTGTTGGCGCGCTGCTATTTTGAGGCAACTAAAAAAGACTATGCCATTGACCAACAAAAACCTGGTCTAAAGTCTAAAGTCAGTGGCGCAATGTGTTTTTTGTTATTTAAAGAGCGCATTAGTAATATGCGCCTATAAACGGGACGACATCGGGGGTTTGCTTATCACATACATGAATGGCAGCAGCACAAAAACGATTTTAAATATGAAAGATTAAAGGATTGAATGTAAAAGATTATTATTGAGTCAAAAGAGTGACTGATTCATACAGCGGGTTCAGGCAACTGAGCATTTGGTTCAGACAATAGGGTTTAGTGTTTTAGCAATTGAGAAAAACTGTAAATAAATAATTTCATAGCCATCATAAAAGACGCCTTTATTTATAAGCATATCATCAGCCTTAGCCATTCACAGACGCACAGAGGAAGTGTACTTGTAATCTATTTGTTATCTTAGTGTAAATGTATGATATCCTCCAAACCCACATAACAGACAGGAAAAGATTTAACAAGTGTACAATACAATTTTGATGTTTCTCTGATGTTTACTTGCAGATTAAATCCAGCAGCATAGAGTTTTGTGTGGTAATACGAGATTTCGTTTAGATCATTGGCAATCAGTTGTGAAGCCCTCAAATGTTTTATTTAATTGTTTTGTTTTCTCTTTTACTATAATTTACTTTAATTGCCCCATGTATAAAATGTGCCACATAAACTAAAGTCAAAATATTAATTGTCTATAATATTGTTTATGAATATTGGTAAGCACATTAAACTGTGCATTAGTAGGCAATGTACTAAATGATCAACGTTAAATAAACAGCCTTCTGTTAACAAAATAAAACTTCCTGTTACCTCAGTGAAATCCTTGAAATTAAATAAAACAATAAATAATTACTTTAATTAAAATAGTAAATGATGTTCATTCTTACCCTCATAAGAGGCTTCATTGATTGATAAATCTACAAAATCTGTATTTTCATAGATTGCGTCCATGTTACCGAGCTGGCAGCAAACTGTACTTCAGAAAAAGGAAGTTTAAATAGTCATATTATATGTCCATATATTCAGACAAACCCACACAGGAATTAAAAAAGTGAAGTATTAGTCTGCATGGCCTTTAGTTAGCTCACTGGGAGGTACAGATACAAATATATTTGCATCATTTTGTTTTACTAAAATGTTTTCTGTAAAGCTGAATTAAAATGGTTCAAACATTGAAAAGCCCACTTGTCATTATCTATGGTAATGCAATGTGTTAGGACCTCAAAAGTTGTGGGTTCAATTCATGTTGCAAGAATCAAATGAAATGCATAAATTGTAAACATTGAATGCACTGTACAGTATCTGTAAGCCCAGAGAAGTTGATTCAACTTAAAACTACATACATATGGTATACATGGTAACTCGCTGTCAATTTTCCCTTGTTAAACAAACAAGTAACTTCTAAGTTAAATGTACTTAAGATTGCTGAACAGGCAATGTAAATCTTTTATTCACTAAATGTATAATTTCTTGTTCCAGCAATATATTATTGTAAGATTAACTAAACATTTCCTGTTTTCAAAACTATATGAGGAACTTTATATCACACGTCTTATTTTAACATAGTTTTATTACACTTTAATGTTAAGAGAACTCTGCAATCTTTGCCTCTTAAAATAGAGGCTTGCAAAGCAAAAGTATATTACGCAAAGCAAAATGCATAATGGGTAAAATGGGCACTTTGCATTAAACTGAAACACTTGAGTAGTAGAGGAAATATTTCAGGGTTAGGTTAAGTGTACTTTTTATTTGCGTTAACATTTACATTGAGCAATAGCAGACGCTTTTATCCAAAGTGACTTAGAAAGATTAAGAAACAATAAAACGATTTCTCATAGAGAGGCAATAATACAAGAAGTACTTATTCAAAGTTACAGGTTTTCACTACCAATACCTGTTGAGAGAAAAATAAAGAATTTTTATTATCGTTTTTCGTATTATTGTTATTAAATATATTTTTTAAGTCTTTTAAGGACAAACCAATGTTATTATAATAAATTAAATACAATAGGTTATAATGTTAATATGGCCTCTGCTAACATTGGTTAGGGGCATTGTAATACTAGAAACAATTCATATTAGTGGACTGTATTAAAAGTAAATTTGTAAAATACTGATTATTTCTTTACATTTTTGTTTTACATTTTTTGTTGTCATGAACAATATTCCTGACATCAAAAGTATCAATGTACATGATCATTATTTGAAATTAAATGATAAAAATGTTATTACACATTTACCAACATATAAGCATTATTTTTGCTGTTATAACTTTTGATGACAAAGTCAAGATGAAATCATGTATGGTGTCACCAACAGCAACATTTGTTCACTTTTATTTAGGGAACTAAAGATTTCATATCTAATGCATCATATCATCAATCAGTGTATAATATTGGCTTCAGTCTTCTCTGCTTTAATAATGAAATGGACTTTCATGTCACCATTTTTTTAGTTTCCTTTAAAAAGCTTTATTTTGTGTTTCCTGTTGTTTTATAAGTGAACACTAGAGGGCGCCACATGACTTCAAGAAGCTACTAAAAAAGTTGATCATTCATTGTTAGGGAAGTCAAACTTTTTATTAAACTTAATAAACTCAAGCTTAGCACAGTGAAAATTGAATTTTTTATTCCAAACTACAAAACCAATGGAAAGTGTATTTGAATTCTTGTAAAATAAACATCTGTTTGCATAACGTAGTGAAGCTTTTATGTGATCACACCATTTAGAGGTGTTGGTAAATTTACTGTTTTGCATCTGATGCATTAATCTAGTGCATATACACTCTGACTATAGAAAAAGTTTAACAAATCAGCAAAACAGGTACAAAAGCTGTATTGGTGCCTCAAAATTCATACCTACATATTAGGACCTTCTTTAAGGGTACTGTCCCAGTGGCAGCTTTTGTACCCCTTTTTTCTGTGTTCTATACTGAAAATGTTGCACTTGTCACTATTCTCACACATTTTAAAAAGTTTTTTACCAAACATTTTCAAATTGTCCACCTGAAGTGCTGTTGAGCATCACTTTCACCTCATTCAACACAATTTGTCAATAGTTTAGTTCTCCTCTTGTTTGGCATCCGTGTGTGTTGTTTTAATAAGAGGTACATGGATCATGTTCTTCATCTCTTTAGGTTTCACTAAACCACATGGCAAGAACCGGCAGAATGTATCACAGAGGTCAGAGTCATTAACCTCAATGTTGAAAAACACAATGTTGAAAGGCACAACGCTATATTATTTTTTACGTGATGTTATAAAAAGTACACATAAGCGCTGCAGAATGCAAAGCAGGTGACCCCATTACCTTAATAATGCATGTTGCCATTGCTTTGCCATTGCATGTTTCTGTGACGATTATGTGATACGTAAATAAGAGTTAAATATAAGACATGAACTCAAGCACAATTCTTCATTTTTGCATCTGATTAAGAAAATACTACGATTCACACATTTACATGCATACTTTTCTCCTGATAATCAGATCACAAATCGGACTACGCCACCCGCTTCAATACGATCGAAATGTGCATTCGATCGACCTCAATCGTATTGATTGACATGAAGGCTTTTCAATCTGATTTTTTAACAGATTATTTGATTTGCGTGTAAACATTGCTATTGAGGGTCACCTGTGCTATTAGGACCAAGCACTTTTTCTTAAGTTGAACAAATGGCATGCCTTCAGTTCAGAGTGTTATCAGTTTGCGTGTTACAGAAATTGCTGTATACATTTGAACATGCACTGGTAAAACTGATGTGTTTAGTTCTCTTCCTGATCTCTTCTGGTAATCCTGTGAAAGCCGACAGAGGAAAGTTTGTTTTGAGTCGCTTTGGGGCTTTTCCATGTCAGCGAGAAGAAAGCGTGTCGGTCTGATCGTCAAAGCCGCTCGTTGTTTGTTTTTCGCTTAAGCTCGCCCACCAGGTTTGACCTTTAACCTTTCACCCCTGACCTCCAGCCTCTGCACCTCTGTCCACGCGTTACACAGATCGACTGTCACGTCGAATCTTCCGGGCTGATCCGACGCGATTGGCTGGTGATGTTGCCAGTTAAGCCAGTGGAAGTAAAGGATCAGATGAAGATCAAATGTAGAGATGTGGGATGGAGCCAAACTGATCTGAGAGAGTGATGGTGGTGAAAAACTCACTGGTGGGATTTTATTAGTGGTCAGGATGTTATAAAGGCCAAAGTCAAAATAGTCATAATGTCCTTTATCAAGTGGTTCATCCTTTATTTATTTAAAAGTCTGATGATGCATATCAGATTAATTGTACTTTATTACTTTAAGTTTTCAATTCGGACATTAATGGAAAAATAACGGGTTGCATGTTTAATCCCGTGCTGCTTTTAACCCTTGCCCCACCCTTAGGGTGAGATGATGTTAAATTTGTATTCTTCAGATTCACTTCTTGTTTTTATGAATTAATGGTTCATACTTCTTAAGAAATAGATGATTCATTTAGAGTAGTGTTTCTCAACCAGGGTCCGGCCCAGGGCCACAGTAAGGCCGCATTTCCCAATTTTTTCTCGTGTATCACAGATCGGATATGACCCTTGAACGTGTAGGCAGGAGAAAGTGCACAGATTTTGATATTCTCAGATCGGTTTTGGGCCTAATTCATATGTGGAAATAAAGGTGGATATGAATCAGACACATGCATTCACGTTCGCAATGTAAGCAGACATATTGCATATTTCAGTGAGACGACTGATGTAAACAGAGACTGTTCTCAAAAAAAAAAAAAAAACCGACCACATAGGTCGTTTGTGCAAGCACCTTATTACGATGTAAAGTGATGTATTAAGGGATTAGTGTCCTCTAGCGGCAGTAGCTTATACAACCTTTTGTTACGTTTGAAGGTTTTTGCCTTATACATCAGATTAGACACATTTAATTTTATGAATTTGTAAATGTAGAAATGGTTTCATAAACATTTATGGTTTTAAAGATATTTTGGAGCATCTAACCCCACCCCACCCATACCCCTAAACCCAACCTCTTCTCAACTGTATAAAACACAACACGCAAGTAAAAGTACAGTCAGGTATTTATTGCATAAAACAGTATAAAAGTATTACAAACCATTCGAGGTGCTAATCTTGCGAACTGAAGCCATACGATTACTTTATATGAAGAAGTCAGATCTCATTCAAACATAAACCAGCATGATGTAGTCAGGAGCCAATAGCCCTTCACATTCTTAGCTGACGTAATGATGCGATTGGTCACGAGTCACACGAGAGCCAATGCCTTTTCACAATCATAGATGACGTATCATCGCTTCTTCTGGCGGCAGTTTTTGAATCCGTGTACACCGGATCTGATATTTACAGAGGATTGACATTGCTTTTGCATCTTTTCTACAAATAAATCGATCGTTTGACATTGATACCCTTGGAATACTTTAAGTATATTTTTTAAAAGTCGTGACTGTTTTGTATGCTGTGTTTATATCATATAATAAATAAATGGGTACGTTATTTGCCCTAAATGCGTGAATAGTGTAACGTGTAATAAAATAAATTTTATCCTGTCGGTTTAAATTTAAAATCTTATTGTCAGGACTCTGCCTTGAAGTCTGTTTTATTTGTATTTTGTCATGGTGGCAGAGTTCTGGCAGTCCCTGGCCTTGTGTGGAGGTTCATGCCTTGTTTTTGTGTTTGGCATGTGCCTCCAGTGTCTTGTCTCTTGTCCCCGCCCCCTTGTTCTCCTGCTTATTAGTGATCATTGGTTTATTCCCATCACCTGTTCCCGCTTGTTATCTTGTTTAGTTCTCCTTATTTAATGTCGTCTTGTCCTTTGTTCTGTGCAGGATCATTTGGTGTTGTTTAGTGTTTCATGTGAAGTATCTACAGTAGCCAAGGTTTCAAGTCTAGTCTAGTTAATGTTATATGCGATTGCCTGTTCTTCATGTTTCTTGTTGTGAACCCCCACGAGGGTCTTTGTTTTCTTGTTGCGTGTTAATAAAGTGTTTTCTGTTACCCCGACATCACCTGCGATTGGGTTCATCTGTTCAAATCCTGACACTTATCCCAGTACATGTCATCATAGCAGAATTATAGCCCAAAATATAATTTTATACCCTAACAAATTAAGTTTCACCTGCGACTGGTAGAGGCGCTAATTTAGTAAACGCATCTGTTGGTCGTATTTGGTGAAATGGACAAACGATCAAAGCAATCGTATAGGTTGGAGAATAGGTTTTGTAACAATGATGTACATCCTGCCTAAGTGGTTTCAGTAAACTTTCAGGGAGGCCTCAAGATGACTTAAATTACTTAAAAAAGACAAACCAACCATTCAATTAAGTTAAAACAACTAGAAATCAAGAATTTTCTCTGTGTTTGGTTGTTTTTGTAACACATATATATCTGTCTAGTCATGCCAAGCTCTAGTATATTTGGTAAAAATTGAGGGGGGGGTCCTTCACATGTTGTTGGACAATATAAGGCCTTCAATCGAAAAAAAATTGAGAACATCTGATTTAGAGGACCGATCACTAATCTTAACCCATAGACCATGCAGTTTCATCTGGTTGTTTTTTTAAAAATAGGATAAAATAGGGAACTGAAAAATATCTAAAACAGGCACGGATCCGGCCTAAAGTCATCTGCTGTCTGGTTAACTGTGTTTGGTAAGAGAAGTATCACTAATGTAAATGCTCATATTGATTTGCCATGAAGATATTAAACCAGCTCAGCTCCACCTGGACAAGACTAAAACTAAAAATCAAATAGTTTTTTTGGAATAAGATCTGACTAAATGTTTCTAAGAAGACTTTCCACGCATATCTAGAGATCAGAATATCTTTAAAAACCTGGCACCCATCTATTAGCCAATAAATGCAGAAGTACCTTTCTGTTTCAAAAAAGTCTAAAAAGTTACGAAAGAAATGATTTGAGAAACCAAAACTGGTTCTTCTATGGCATCCCTTTGAAGAACCATTGAAGCACCTTTATTTTTAAGAGTGCACATCATCTTGTCTAACACCCAGGTGTCACACCTTAACATCAATTATTAAAACAAACAAACAAACAGTTGTTGGCACACATCTGCAGTACCTCGAGGATGACTGGCATTAAACTACAGTACAGGCCTACGTTAAGCTTTTGTGTTCTGTAAAAGTTCATAAGTTTCCCATCAGCCTGTTTCAGCGTAGCGAAGATGAAATGTGTGCGGTCAGGGGAAAGAGGACCAAATCCGACCCGATGCTATGCCACATATGCACAAAAACACTGTTATCTTCAAAAGCCGTCGAGTCGCAACCCGGCCGGAGACCTCAACGCCGCAGACTCGCTGCATTCCAGCGCTCATTCCACAGAGTACAATAACTTCCTGGAATTCTTCGATGCCTGGCCGACGGAGCCAGGACACTTCCTGTTGTCCCTCTTGTAGCACTTCCTGTACGGCCGGCTCGATCAGGTTCTCCCTGTTGCTATGGCGAGCAGCAAACACTTCGGATGGGTGCATGGTTGACCATTCCACCTCGTAGAAAACAACCGTAATACACATTGATCCTGGAACAGTTTTTGTAACACAAAGGGGCAGATGTCAAAGAAAGGGCTAATATAAATTAATTATGAACTGATATTTAAAACAATATTTAATCTGTAGGCTCTGTCCTATCAAATATCATGTTGGAAATCTCTGTCAGTCTGTCAGGGGCATCTGAGATATTTTCAAACTTTAATGCGTCTATATTGTTTTCAACTCGGTGTTGGGTCAACAAAGGACAAATCCAGTAGGGTGAGTTGAAATGTAACCTACAGTATGATGCGTGGTTTTAACTCATTGTTGGGTTAAATATAAACATTATTTGGGTTAATTGTGACCAAACGCTGACCAGGGGTATACTCCTAAAAGTAAAGGTGCTTTACGATGCCATAGAAGAACCATTTTTGCTGAATGGTTCCATAAAAAACCTTAATGTTTTACAAAAGGCTTTTGTATTAAATAAAGGTTCTTTAGATTATAAAAGTTAGGAAAGAACTGATTGAATGGTTCTTTGAGGAACCAAAAATGGTTCTTCTATGGCAGTGGTTCTCAAACTGGGGGTCCCCAGGGGGGCGGCGAGATGGTAATTAAATTAAAATGTTAAGTTTTAGAACAGTTTTTTGTAATAAACTGTACACAAGGGGGGCCACACGCTGAAAAAGTTGCGAATAACGTTTTTTTTTAAAGGTTGTGAGTGTATATGCATGCGTTGTGTGTGTGTTTGAGGTTTTCTCAGGGTATAAAGATGTTTATTAGCTGGTTTTGCTCCTGCAGTATTGTATTTGTCTAATCGTGCTGAAACATGTTCATTGATTTGCATTATGAAATTGAGACATTTATTGCACTGAGATTGGACTTTTACGGTTTACAGATGTTCACTTAAAATTTATTGCACGCTTGACGTACATTATAAGTATAAAGCTATAAAATGAATGTAGGTAATATAGCTCATATGATTTGGTCTCATATTTATTTTATGAGAATCATTTATTTTAAATCTAGTTGGACTGCCGACTTGGGTATTTTGGCAAATCTGAGCACAGTTTGACAGATTCTTGAGATCTTTTTTGAAACTCTAGGGGTGAAATGCATAAGATTGTAAATATAAAAAAAGAATCATCGATTTTTTTATTTACTTATTATCTCAATTTTTCTTATGGATATGATTTTGAGAGATAAATAAGATGAAATGTTTCATTTTTAGTCTTTGAAATTATCATCGGGTCTTAAAACTTTTTAATTTAGAGATCATATTTCTTGTACAATATAACATGTTTTCTGGCACGTTCCTTCTAATAATTTGTAATGTTGAACTCACTCCAGGATTTTGGAGACGACTCTTCCTCTGGACCAGACCCATCACTCCAAACCCTGCTGATGATCCAGAAGATAAGATGCCTTCCTGTATGCCACCACTAAACCCCCATGAATGGCGCTTTGCATTTGAGGGATTTTTATCATATCCCATTTTTTATACATTTCAAGAGTTTATATCACTTTTATATAATTGTTTAATGAAAATCTGAGAAATTTGTATTAAATAAACAAGAAATATGGTCATTTTAACTTAAGACATTTACAGTACGCCAACGCTTAATTAGTAAAGGGGCATCCTCTCAAAGTTATGAGGTTTTTTAATGTCGTCATATGGTCAAACATTTTTTTGTCAAACAACTTGTGAGCACATTTTTGTGATAAAGACTGCCAAAATGTCAGCAGGTTTGTGTGAGGATAAGCTTTAGTGGTTGAATTAATGTCAGGGGATAGAAAACATCATTAGTTTGGAATGAAAACAATGAAAGTCTAAGAGATAATGTAGCGCAACAAACCCGTGTGTGTGTGCGCACGTGTGTGTGTTTGCGTGTGTGTCAGTAATGAGGTCTCTGGTATCATTGTTCACTGATGCTGGCACATTTGGCACTGTCTATTGTTTCATAATCACATTCCTGTGGTTGATGTGGCATTTGTTATTCTCAGAGTAAGAATAAACGGAGCAGTGAGCTATGAAGGAGAACATGTGCAGGTGTGAAAGAGAAAAACAGAAGACAAAACAATAGAGAGACGGAGAGTACAGATTGATTTTTACAGTTGTTGTTTTTGCCATGTGTTTACTCAGAAAAGTTTGATTAATTAGTCAGATATTTTAGTACAGTTTGTTTCAAGTTGAATCATTTTAAAGGGGACTTTTTTCATGTTTAAGTGCTATAATTGGGTCCCCAGTGCTTCTATCAACTTAGAAAATGTGAAAAAGATCAACCCAGTAACTTAGTTTTGGTAAACCATTCTCTGCAAGCATGTGAAAAAATAGGTAATTGAAATTTGGCTCCCCCTGTGATGTCAAAAGGGGATAATACCACCCCTTAATCTGCACTATCCAACAACGGCACTATTTAGTGCAGAGATGAGCTCATTTGCATGTTAAAGGACACACCCAAAATGACAATTTTATATATATATATATATATATATATATATATATATATATATATATATATATATATATATTAATTTTTATTGAAAATTTTCCAGTTCTAAACACAGAACAGACAAACAAAAACATACAGCAGTCTAAGACAATAAGGGTGTAGTCAAAATGACATATTTTTGCTCACACCTACAAAGTGGCAATTTTAACAAGCTATAATAAATTATCTGTGGGGTATTTTGATCTAGAACTTCACATAGGTACTCTGGGGAGACCAAAGATTTATTAAAGTCCCATTTAAAGAGCATCTCGACTATGAAGACTTGTATGTTTTAAGTAAGGAGTAATTTACATATAATTATTCAGAAATAATGCACACCCAAGGTGGTAATACGGCACAACATGAAGCGGACACTGCGGATGTGCATTATTTTTTATAATTCAACGGGCCATCGTCAATAACTGCACATGTAGGTGTGCGTTTTACAGATAATCAACACCTGTGAAACATTTCTCAACCAATCAGAATAAAGCATTCAACAGCTCCATGGTATAATACTTATATTACATGGCTAAAATGCTTGATTCTGATTGGCCAGTCACAACATTCCAAAGTATGTTATTCATCAGAAAACAACCACCTGACAGTAATAACACACAGTTGCAAGTCTTTTTGACAGGTACAGGTTAATATAACATAAAAATAAATATATATTTTAATAACATGTATGACATTATATTTACAAATAATTAAATCAAATACTGTGTTTGTGAAATTTAAACGTGCATTTGTTAAAATAAGCTAATAAAATTATTCTGCAATAACAGCCTGCTGCATATACATTATCCCTGACATATACTACCAAAATCCTGGTTCTGGGTCAATGTCGTGTAATGGTTATCAAACAAAATTTATTATTTACAAAAGTTTATCATGTGAAAATGTTTTACTCCCACCTTCTTACCTCTCAGATCGTCTTTATTTTGATCATCTTTCATTTGTATGTTTTCTGTATTGTTCATCATTAATGTTACTCCTCGCTTCAAATTGAAAAGCCTGAATAGAAGACGTTGGTATTCTTGTGTTTTAATAACATGCAGGTTTTGAGACCACATACCAAAACTCTCATCTTCTGTTTTAACATAATTTTACAATCTCCTGATTGAAGACTTGTTTACCATGTTAATCTCGTTGTATCGTTTTGATTACAACAATTGATTTTTAAAGTTTACTGTTTTTAATTTCAAACTCATATAGCCAGTCCCAGTGTTAACATGTGCTTCTAGTCTAAAAGGTAAAAGGACACATATCAAGGCACTGAAATCTGAAGATATCAAATGATGTCACCAAATTCTGTTGTTTATGCAGGTAGTTGTGAATGCAGAGATTTCTGCTGAAGATCAGTAAGCAGAGGTGAAATGTTTCAAGCCCTCATGAAAGTACGAGATGAAAAACATCCTCTGACAGCTGTGATGGTGCTTGGTTTCGCTGGATGATAATGGGTCGGAAAACATCCTCTCTTTGCTTTAGCGAAGACCTAAGACAATACAAGAGCGAGCAAAGAGAGACAGCTTTCTACAACCATGCCGTAAACATGCTGGTAGAAATCTTAGACGTGATATGAACATTTACACCTGTTTGTTTATTGAATCCCACATGCGTTATGCATTGACTTCTCATGGACATCTGTCTGTCTACTGTACTATTTCTTTTTTTCTTGTACTTTCGATTTCTTTTTTACTTTTGCACTTTTTTTTGGCTTGTTTGTTCGTTTGTTTTGTCATTCATTCGAATTTTGGCCCTTGCTTTCTTTTGTCCTTCCTCTGTAGAACTCGTAAGCAGATTTGTATGCTGTGTTTTTACATGTGTGCATCCTTGCAGACTCCTCACCCCAATACGCTACATTTTGATTGGCAGTCGTTGTGCAGTTATTTCATGTGGGTTTTCGTGACTTCACACTTCTTTCCCGAATACAGGCGCGAGTCATGCATGCACCAAAACCATGAGCGTTGGAGCACTGACGCAGCCCGTCCCTGCCGCAGCCCATCTCGATGGCGTGACTCTGGCCAGGAATGAAGCGTGCAGAGAGTCTGCCTTCACTAATCCCCTATGAAACCGACATGGTCTCAGCAAATATTTATAGACCCCGAGGCCTAAGCTTCCAAATGTGACCTCCGCCTTAGTTTCTGCAAAAACGTGCAAATGACGTGCCCGTCCACGATGTCTCAGGAGGGTGTGAGGTTTGGAGAAATTTGGGCTTGCTTTTAAAACCACATCTAGTCGTTGCAGTTTGCGTCATCATGACAGGAAAATGCATGGGCATGTTGTTTGTTTAGCACGTGCGTGTGCTGTCACAGGTTAACCAGTTTAACATGAAGTTTGGTGGTTCTGAGTTCTGTTCAATCTACCTGCTGGTCCTGGGACTGAAGTGTGATCTACATTCCTGTTTTTATAAGCAGCATTGCCCCTACACGCCTTTTCAAAGAATCAAAGCCTTGCAAAAACGTTATGCAAGCGCATTGAAATCCACGATGGGAATGCATGTCGTATTTCTTAATTAATCAGCTTTACTGCACCGCTTTAAAAATACTAAAGCTGTAAAAATACTCACTAATCTACTTTGATATATGTCTTGTAAATTACTCAACCATCTATGACCCATCCAAGAACGCTAGTCATATTTCAGCAATAATCTATTCATTTAAATGGACCAAATACATGTTTTAAAAGAAGCATTTAAAGTGACAGCACACATGCAGCTGTAAGATACGCAGCAGGCTACACCTGTCATCACTACACTGTAAATGTCCTGCGGTTTGTCTAGGATCAGCCGAGCAGACAGCTGATCCATCTGAACTTGCATCAACCTGTTTGGAAATATACTTAACATGCACAGGACGTAACAATCACGACGCGTTCCCTCTCTTATTACCGAAAACTGTCACCGCACGCATAACGTCTCGAAAATAAACACAAGCGTGCACCAGATGAAACTTGTAGAACTGTCACAAGAATCAAAGATATTGCGACTTCAAAGATTGCAGCTGCTTTCCAGAGCAAATAACACAAACAGCGAGAACGGAAAGGCAAACGAGGGCATGAGGAGAGATACGTACAAGAATGCGTACGTATTTGACGAGTTGGCTAATTCGTATGAATTTGTACAAAGATAATCGTAGATTATTATAAAAACAATAATGAAACCGACGAATAATGAAATAACGAATTAATATGAATGAATAACCTCGTAAAATACATACCAGTTGCCATGAGCAGTTTGAGTTTCCCGCTCAAAACAAAAAGGTGACCCGAACGAGGGCATGAGGAGAGAGGTCAGCCTGAATTGAGGGGAATTCATACATATTTGATGAGTTGGCTAATTCGTATAAGTTCGTACAAAATGAATCGTATGGAAACATCCGATTATTATAAAAAACAATAATGAAACCCTGACCTCGCCCCTATCTTCACAGGGGCTAAAGCAAATTATACAAAAACGTACAAATGTGGTTGAACAAATTAATATGAATGAATCACCTCATAAAATACTTTAGAGGGAACAGCGAAAACAGAAATGCGACCCAACCAAAGGCGTGAGGAGTGAGGTCAGCCTGATCTCACGGAAATTTGTACGTATTTGATGAGTTGGCTTATTAGTAGGAATTTGTACGAATTAAATCGTATAAATGCGTAAGGTTATTATGAAAAACGAATGAAATCCCAACGTCACAGAGGTGAAAACAATTCATACAAAATCATATGAATGTGGTCAAACAAATTAGTAAGAATGAATTACCTCGTTAAATACATGCGAATTGTCATGAGCAATTGGAGTTTCCCGCTTTAGAGGGAACAGCGAAAACAGAAATGTGACCCAACCAAGGGTGTGAGGAGAGAGGTCAGCCTGATCTTACAGGAATTTGTACGTATTTGACGCGTTGGCTAATTCGTGCAAATTCGTACAAAGTAAATCGTGCGGAAAAATACGATTATTATAAAAAACAATAATGAAACCCGGACCCAAACCCCAACGTCACGGGGTGAAAGCAAATCATAAAAAATCATATGAATGTAGTCAAAAAATTAGTTCGAATTAATTACATCGTAAAATACATACAAATTGTTATGACCAATTTGAGTTTCCCGCTTTAAAGGGAACAGAGAGAACAGAAAGGCAAATGATGGCGTAAGGACAGAGGTCAGCCTGATCTCATGGGAATTCATACGTGTTACGATGAGTTGGCTAATTTGTAATGAATTCGTACAAATTAAATTGTATAAATGCGTGAAACTAATGAAACCCTGACCCCGCCAGCAACATCACAAAGGCAAAAGCAATTCATACAAAAACTTACGAATGTGGTCAAACAAATTAATATGAATTTGTGACCTCGTAAAAACATACCAATTGCCATGAGCAATTTGAGTTTCCCGCTTTAGAGGGAACAGCGAAAACAGAAATGTGACCCAATCAAGGGCATGAGGAGTGAGGTCAGCCTGATCTCACAGAAATTCGTACGTATTTGATGAGTTGGCTAATTAGTAGGAATTTGTATGAATTAAATCGTATAAATGCATGAGATTATTATAATGAAACCCAGACCCCGCCCCCAACATCACAGAGGTGAAAACAATTCATACAAAAACTTATGAATGTGGTCGAACAAATTAATTTGAATGAATTACCTCATAAAATACATACAATTATTATAATAAACAATATTTAAACCCTAACCACGACCCCAATGTCAAAAACGTATGAATGTGGTCCCAACGAATAGGGTCTCATTTACTAAGCATGCGTATGCACAAATTTGTTCGTTAAATGTGCGTACAGATGTTTTAACTAACAAATTATGATTTTACAAAAACTTTCATACTAAAATTTATTTTAAATGTATGCAAAAACAAGAACAACTTAGACCACACGTTTGCAATAATCACGCATACCTAGTGAATGAGACTCACTGTGTTTAATTGGTCGGACAGTTTGGGTTTCCCGCTGTAGAGCATCATTTTCGTCAAAGTTATTGATTTGAAAGATGAGATCAGGGCACTATGGCAAACACTTATACTGTAGCTCTGGTGTTGTAGACATTGCGTGAAGGTTTCACCTGCTACCTTTGCATTCAGAGATGGATAAAGTTCAAAAGTTTGACACCAATAATAATTATATTATCTACAAAATATCAGTAAAAACATTTCAATCGTCCAGAGTCAAACGAAAACAAACTTTTGGACCCAACTGTGTAATCTCGTGGAGCTTTGCTTTGTTTTGAGCTCCGGTCTGTTTGTTTAAAATCTCTTCAATATTGTTCTGTACAGACTGAACATTTCTAGCTTGCTTAATAAAAGCTGGACCTCATGCCAAGGTGGACCAGAAGAAAACAAGTCTCACCACGCCTCTACAAGCACTCGCTCTCCTTGACCTTCTTGCCTGACTTTTCTCCTGGCACACGACCAGCACTGGAGACATAATGATTGCTTGTGTGTCTATATTTGTAGTGATTAATCTACATTCGTGATGAAGGTAAAGCCGTGCACTCTCGGCAGCAGGTCCGGGCATATTTCTGTTTTGTTTACGGCAAACGTATTTCAGAAACCCCTTTCGCTTTGCTCAGGCGAACACAGATGGACGGCTTTTACCGTCAACATCTTCAACGCTTTGACTTTTTTACTCTAAACAAAGTTGATGAGCTATAAAATGAAACGCTCTTACATAAGATGATGTCCTGTTGGTGTGACCTTTTGCTCTCATTTCCCATTCAGAAATTGAAATATTTGTTTAATATTCATAACATTTAATTTAGGCCAATGGTAAATAAAATAAAAAAATCACCAAACTGAAAGATATTTTTTATTATTGTACAAGACAAGTTCATTGTTGGGCATTGTTCGAGCATGCTGAAGTGGCTCCCAAATTTTGGGATCATGAAATAATTGACATGGCCTCTGATGACATAAGAAAGTCCATGTACACCTCATCTCACAAGTGTGCAGTCATGCTGTTTAATGTCATGTTGGTCTTTTACGTGTTTCACATGGTTAAAAAGTCTGCAAAGAATCTATGAAGTGTTTCTCAGACGACTTTCCATTTCAGGAGAGGGCGCGACTGGAAACTACAGCACTCGTCCAGACTTCTGTGCAGTTCAACATCCTGATGTTGAAATGCATTCCAGAGTCTAAAGATACACGAGGTGTGTCAGAAAAACTAATGGCTGTTATCAGCTTTATGCCCCCATGTATCACTTTCTGCTTTTATTTGAAGTAAGTCTGTGTTTATTTTATTACCTGCATCTTTGGCGTTCCAGCCAGAGTTCCCTTGTTTTCATTATGTAAGGTTTTACAGTAACGGCCCGTTTTAGGCTTCATTCAGCGCAGCTCTTATCTGCCCGACTGCAGGGGCCGCTTACTGGTTCCTGTTATTGCGGTTTCATGTCACGGAGGCCGATCCGTGCGCCTGGCCCGGCCCGGCATGGCCTGGCCTTCAGGCATCCATCGGCTTTCTCCCCACCGAACGTTTCGATTGTGTAAAGCAACGCAGAGAGGTATTTTGATTGTTTGTTGTTACAATGCCAGTCCACGGCAAGCCCAGCACACGCTGTTTTGACTTTCGAGAACAATTGCCGTATGCAATAAAAGGAGAGCCTGTGCTCGCTGCACCGGTCTTCCCAAATTACTGGAAAGCTTGAATCTGGTCCAATGTTTTCAGTAGGTGGAGAGTTTATATTGTTTTGAATGTCAAAATGATGTGGCCTACATAATGTTCAGTGATTCAAGAGGGCACACTCTCAGAAACAAAGGTACAAAAGTGGTCACAAAAAGTCCTAATATGTACCATTTTGGTACAGATCTGTACCCTTTAAGAGAATCAATATGCACCTTATAGGTGCAAAAGTGAACTTTTTGAAAAGGCACCAAACCAGGGACAACTTTCTGTACATTTAAATCAGGGGTCTCCAACCTTTTTGGATAAGACAGGGCCAGAGGGCTACGTTTTTGATTTTGTCTGCTCAAAACTTTTGTTTTACTTGTTGATATGTTTTATCATTGTTTAAAATCTTTTTCTTTGTTTCGGTAATACAATCAAAACTCAGGTCAACAGAATAATATACGGTACGACAAGTCATTATGGACCTAAACATAGCCTTCATTGCTTTGATGAAAACAATTTTTGATCTTTGTGGCTTTGGGATGGATTGTGACCTGTCCATGTTTTCATGAGGATTATCTGTGGCTTTATAATGTGCCTTGACTGTATAATTCCCCAGAATAAAAGATAAACATATTCGCTTGTAATAAAGCACCACACAATCTCTAAGATAAGAGTTGTTAAATGACTTCATAGAAAAGTAAAACAAGAAGTCATCTACCCACCTCAAAATCTTTCCAACCTTTCTATTATTGTCTTTCAAATCTCTTTATCCTTGATATGACGCAGTGGGTCAGAGATAGCGAAGGAATGATGGAAAAAATTCCAAAATGCCATGGAACAAAACAGGAAACTGGCTCTCTTGTTTTGGTTGTGGGTCACAAGTGTTTGGAACGATGTTATTTTTGACTGCGCAGGTCAGGCGAGCTCAGTATTTGACATTCCTTCATCATCTGAGACACGAGGATGATGTGGTTTCTGTCAGAGAACTGAGGAGCCTCAATAAGGGTCATTCCACTGCGCCTGCAGCCCCATAATGTCACCCACATCATCGGTTCAGGTTTCAGGTCAGCACGGTAAAGTGAGCGTCTCTCCCTCATGTTGGGTTAAGTTCATGTGAACAAACGGTTATCAGCCTGGTTCTGGATCAGGACTTTTGCTTGTTGACTTTGAAACTGAGCGCATTCTTTAGACAATGATGCTTCTTATCATCTGCAACATGCACACAGCAGTGATAGGCTCACCTTTGTTGAAACTTGTAAAATGTTTTTTTACTTGCTATGACAAAATTGTTTTGTTTTTAACCTGGGTCTTTTTTGTCTCATCGAGAGACCATACATGGATTTTCCAGAAGGACCGTTGTTTAAATTCTTTTCTATTTTTTTGCACAGGATGATATCATAATGATAGAGATAAAACTGTTTAATTAAATGTATAATCATGCAAATGTAAGAAATCAAAAAGAAGGCTTATGCACTTTTAAATGGAATGAGAGTAGATGACAAACTTTCCAGATTTTTAAATGATGACATCAAAGAAATACAAATTTTGACAATAATTCATCTGTCAAGTGAGCCAACAGGTCACTTAAATGTTTTTAAATGCAGGTTATACTTGTTTTCTTTTTCCATGTATTTACAATATATTATAAGCTTTACATCATTTTTATTTCTGTACTGTATGTTTTCTTTAAAGCTGCTTTGCAACCATACAAAATTGTAAAAAATACTAAAGAAAATACATTTTAAGTGAAATTGAACTGCCTGATGTATTTTGCGTAGTAAGGTATTGGCTGTAACGTTATTATTATTATTTATTTTTCTTTGGTTTATTATTTTATAGTTTATCATATTTAGCAAATTAAATGTTCTGATGCATGCAAATAAAAAAATAGATAGCATTTTTTTGCTTTTGTGCGATAAGTAATAAACATGTTTAATCACAGATCCTGATGAACTTTTATAACAATGTTACTGTAAATACAGCTCTTTTGTTATTATATCTCGGGTACAACTTTTAACCAGCCCTCTTTATTTCTGGCTCCTTATGAAATTTTATGTGAAACTTTTAGTATGGACTCCCTGCAATAAGAGATTGCTTTTAATCTCAATGGGACCTTCCTGGAAAAATAAAGGTTAAATAAAAACTAAAAAAATCGTATTGTTTCAGTAGATGAACGGCTGCTATTAATGCATTTAAATGTTTCCTATCATTGTGTGTGAGTTCTTAAATCAACTGCAGAATTCAATAGCACTATATAGGAGGAGATGTTACTCTTTTAAGTTTGTGATAATGCTGAACAATTCATGAGGTTTTCGTTTTAATCGGATTGTTTTGGGTACTTTATGATGTATGGCACCTGCCACATGGTTTTTTTTTGCGAGGCCAAAAAACAAAGAAATCTAGTAATAAACAACTTGACTTCAGAAATGCTATCAGGTAGGGTTATGATACTTTTAATTACACAGATGCTTTGATCCCATAAAGTGCTTTTTTAAAGCTTTGACAGCATTTATCCCAATTTGCTTTTATCTTTTATATTTCATGAAAGGAAAAAAACTACTAGATCAGAACAACATGAATGGTTTGGGGTTTGTTGAAGTCTCTCTCAAATCCACAGATTGATGTCAGTATGTTTATGTGTGGATGTTGTCACTCATGTTCAATAGATTTGACCTCTGACCTGTGAGAAGTACTTCCAGGTGGCGGTTCTCCAGCGTGGTTCTTCCTGTCAGGGCAACGAGACTCCCTGCGGTCAGCCAACACATCTCAATCTATAAATATCGCATTACACCTTCACCCAAATATCCTCTCTGATCTTCATATGTCTTGAATTCCTCAAGTCTACACAAACATGCAGACACGATCGCTCTGAGTGATTCATTCTATCTGTTATTATATAACAAAAAAAATGTGTAATAAGAGGTTAAGCCCAACTAGTCTTGAGATTAGATGTACTTTATTTAAAATCAGGGGATTTTTCACCATCATGATGCTAGCGAGTGGATGCTGGAGTGTTTATGCTTGGGTGGTTGCTAGGGGATTGCTAAGATGTTCTGGGTAACTCAAAAGAGTGAAACCATACGTCTCTAGAGATATAAGTGTTTGCACTCATTTGGACATTTTAAGATTGTAAGTGCAGCGGTATGATATCAGAACCGTCACATGTTGTTCTGGAATGTTGTTTAAATGTGGAAGTGTTCTAGAACTTCATACTGGATTCTCCACCCCAGTGCCTCTGGAATGTTCTAGTGAACCGTGAGGTCACTGTGAATTAATGGAATGTTTCTCGCTGGGAAATTCTTTGCAGGTGCCTCTCGGCACACAGACTGTATGTGTAATTCTCCCCGCGGGCCCTACAGCAACTCATCTTTCACACTATTTCAAATTAGGACTGGCTTAAACATCCATTCTTTACTAATGGCCCTTTCTTCCTTCCTTCCTTCCTTGTTTTTCTCCTTTCTTTCTGCATAAATATAAAATAACAAGCCAAAAATGTTGTTATAGTTTAACACACAACTTTTATGCCCTTAAAAACACCATCTCTTTACTTCGGGTTCTCCGGTTTCCTCCAACAGGCCAAAAACATGCAAGTTAGATGAATTTGTTGCCTTACATCATAAAAGACATAAAGCTTCAACGTTACAGCACTAAGTGGAGCCATCGTCCTCCATTGCGCTACTAAGAAGAGTCATGTGATTGTGGGTGTTGCCCACCTAAATTGACGTCATTTGCCAGCGTCTCATTTTCAATGACCCACCAAACGTCTTGGCATGGGAATATCCGATCTGTCCGCTTACATTGCTAACGCAATGTATCAGATGCATATCCGATTAATTTTCACATGAGACCTGAAACCGTTTGAAGAATATCAGAATGTATGCGCTTTATTACACATCCGTGGATCATATCCGATCTGTGCCACTTGAGAGAAAAGAATCAGAATCGAGTCACTTCAAACATGCAATGTAAACGCGGCCTGGAGATACCAAATTTCCACCTTCCCCAACCTGTTGATGGATTAACTTGTGTAGATCAACCTGTGTATAGATTAACCGGTTCTCTCTTTGAATATACAGTAGCCATAGATGCTTGAATGGTTTTAAACTATAAGTTAAAAAAAGAATGAAAACACCATCTCAAACAATCAACTCTCTTTGTTAATTGCTTGGTTTGTATTTAATACTCCGTCTCATATTTCAGTCTTTTCCATGAGAGATGTTTTTGGCAGCATACTCCACATACTGTAGATTCCACCATTCACAAATCTGACACCTCCGAACTTCACATTCCTGATTTAAAAACAACCATCCGTCATGCCAGCTTGACGTCTATCTCCTTGCGGTAACCAGAGTTAAATGTGTACTGCATTCGATCACCAAGACTTGACACACTCAAATCCTTAGATGTAACACACTTGTCAGTAAATGTATCAGTAATCTTATACTGCTGTCTGATCTGAGCAGACTAATTCATAATAAATACTCAGATAGCACTAGACTGTGGAATCACCTCAAAGTCCTATCTTATGCATTAGTTATGTTTAGAGAAGCAACATTAAAGTGGAGCTTTACCGGTGTAACATCTTCAGATTTGTCGAAGCAGAATTTCGGTACTGTTTGGGTCCAGTGGTGCTATTTTATGGGGGTGGGAGGGGGCTCAGTCAAGCAGATCATCAGATCAGATCCAGAAGAGATCCCTGACGCCTGCCGTGTCACTCTTTCAACCTCTCATCAGTCTGAGGATTAACCGGCTAAAAATCCCGCCTGCAGTGTATGTGTGTGTTTGTGTAATGGAGCAGTTAAGCATGTTTGGGGTTCCTCCCTGATAGATGTTTGCGTGGTCTCAGGGTGTCACGAGAGGGGTCTTCGCGTGAGAGGGGCGTTGAGCCGCCTGCTCAGAATCAAGACTGTTTCATACCAGCGGAGAGAAGAGTTTATTGGCATTTACATTGCATTAGTCCACTGGGGGTTCAACTGTAACATAACATTCAACATTTCGTGCAGGGGAGAAGAATATTTTCACCGCAGCAGAGATTAAGTTTGACACGCTCAACATTCAACCCTTTCGTTTTCTTAGATAAAGAAAGAGAAACAAAGGAAAATTGTTGCTAACTGATCCCTAAAGAAAATCATGGACCATTTAAACCCAGTTGAAGTCATTTTTAGTGATTTACTGTTTTACATAAAATCATCCTACATAATGTATAGAAGGTTCATCCAGGACTAGACCTTATTTATATTAGGTCATTGAAGAAGTTTTTACAGACATACCTTACAAAAAACACTACATGTGTGCATCTTGAGACAAAACAATGTCACCAATCTATGTAAAATTAGTCAGGACAAGGTGTTTTTAAATTAAAGCAGCCCAGACATTTTGGTTTTAGTCTGGGACTAGGATAAACCCTGTCCAGGAAATCACCCCATAGGCCTGGTTTCACAGACAAGGCTTAGTTAAAGCCAGGACTAGGCCTTAGTTAAATTAAAATGTTTAAGCATCTTATATAAACATGCCTTTAGAAAAATACGTCACTGGTGTGTATCTTGAGTCAAATCAATATATATTTAATATATTGGTATATTTTAAGTCATTGCAAGTTATTTTTAGTTGAGACAGCCTTAAGCCTCCTCTGTGAAACGGGGGTATATCTTGATATCTTAAATCTTGGCCGAGTATTTGGTGGCCATTCGTGCCAGTTCCGCCGCACACGTCCCGAACATGTTTTTGGGTTCGTTCTCTGGAAGTCGCGCTGGTCGACCCGGAGATCGTTTGAATGGATTCCAAAACTGTAATAATCAAATGTTTAACTCTAGGGGAGCTGGAAAATTAGCCTATTTTCAAAAAAGTGGAATGTCCCTTTAATATTAATATTTTTGAGTTAAATCAACATTTTAAAGTAACCTGCAATTTTATGTTTCATAAAGTGATGGCGATAGAAAGGCAAAAGTCCTTTGAATATGTACTGTAGCTTTTAGGTACAGATATGTATACATTTGGTACCAATATGTACAATGTAAAATGTAATTATTTGCTGCCTTAAATTGTTTTGTTTAATCAATTGTTTTGCCTTAAATTGTTTTGTTTAAACTCATTTTAATCAAAGTCATTTTAACGAACTATTATTTTTTGTTATTTTCAACCCAGCGTTGTGTCAAAAAGGGACGAGCCTAGCAGCTGGGTTTAAATTAACGCAGAACATTTTTATATTTGACCCAACAATGGGTTAAAACCAAGCGTGCCGCACAAGCCCTGAAAAGTGAAGCCAAAACGTCTCGATCGCGCCCCAGTGACTGGTCCCAGTATAGGTCATAAACCCCGCCTCCCCATGTTATTCAATGGGACTTGAGACCAACTAAAAAAATTTATTACACTTCAATTATCTTTTTTCCGAACCTAGTTTCTGTCATTTATTGTAGTTTTTATCACACTGATGCAAATTCAAATGTTTGTTTTTAAAATAAGTTTGTGTTTAGTTAGTTATTTAATGATATAAAAACGGTGGCATCACGTCATGATTGACAGCTGTGATATCGTGTGATATGCGCATTCTGCGAGAGCGAGGGCGGGGTTTTGATTTCGCGGGTTCACTTCCTGCTCACTACTGCGCGTGACTGGTCCCGAAATCGCTACTGCGCAGACTCAAGACCCAAGATGTCAGCGCCATATCGGGACTCTGGCGGCTTCACTTTTCATCAATGGAAGGGAGCGAACAGGCGTCGTCCTTCTTTTTTTACAGTCTATGGTTAAAACAATCCAGCATTTTGGGTTGAAATAACCCAGCATACAACTGAATGGGCTGGGCTCGTCCCCAAATTTCAACGACCTATTTTTTTCACATGCTTGCAGAGAATTGTTTACCAAAACTAAGTTACTGGGTTGACCTTTCTTCACATTTTCTAGGTTGAAAGAAGCACTTGGGACCCAATCATAGCACTTAAACATGGAAAAAGTCAGATTTTCATGCCATGGTGCCTTTAACACGGGCGATTTTGCTGTGAAAATACAGTATGTCATTATCATTTTATAAGTTGTAGCAAACCATCTCTTGTCAAGATAAATATAAGAAAGTTGAAATGACTTGTAAATCTGGGTTGATTAAACTAAAAATAAAGGCAGCAAAGATTTTTTTACAGTGTACCTTTGAGGTAATTATGCACCTTTTGGTACCAGTATGGGAAACTAATAGTAATCTATAGGTGCATAGGTATCATTTCTATGCGTATCACCCCAGTGACAGCGAGGGATAATTTTTTGACCATTTGTCTGCCAGTGTAACCACTATTACTTTTTACAGTATATTAAAGCAATAATTTAATCCTTAGAAACTGACCCCTCAAAGACTCCTTTAGGTGTTATCCTAGGTTACAAATAACTTTTAAAAGAAAACAGTTTGAGAAGCCAGCATTGATTCACATGGATAAGGTTTCAATAGTTTTTACCATCCAGCCAATCAGCATCACTGCTACAGCATTCCAGTGTTATTTAAAACATTTCTGCATTATTCTACAGAATAAACAATTACTTGTAGAAGTATGCATGCTGGTTTTCTAGTAAACACTCTTGAACAAGATGCTAATCTGGGTCGTTTACAGTAAGGACTCCTGTGATAATACACATGACTCATGCTGTCTGAGTTTATTACAGACAGCAGAGAAAGTTTTCTATGGTATCTACAAACACACAGAGCATCAACACGGCAACACATGCCCACATATGTCAGGTCTGTCAAATGGCAGGTAAATTAAATAACGCCACACCTTTAAGAAAACAGAAATGAAAATATGTGAGGCTAATGTTTTCGTCATCAATAAATCATAGTTTGCTTTCAATACTGTAGACACAAGGTTAAAAATATTTACCTTCAGGAGACGGCTAAGAATATCACAACCGATCCATTAATACAACCTGAATTACACATGCTTTTGTGACATGCATGGATCAAAATTACATTTTGGCCACACCTGACAGGAAAAATTGACTCACAAAATACCATCTCTATATTATTTCTTAAATACACTTTTTCACCAAGGAATGGATTAAAAACAGATCAGGAAGGTTTTTGTGTTTTTCTAAGTTTGTGAAATGCATGAGTTTGCAAAACTGATGTTATGACATGCAAAAAAAGTTCAATAAGAATTACAGACTTCTGCTTGGGTCTATACTCGCACAAAATGCTTATTTCTATGTCTATCAAACACTTATATGTCAAGATCTCTCAAGTGTGTAACCCTCTTACTCACATTAGACACTTAGCGAGTGTTACAATCAGTCAGCGTTGAATCTTTATCTCTGTGTTAAATTGTAAGACAAGGTGATAGATTAACACCAGGTCCACTTGCACCGTTTTCTACCGGAAACTTGCTTTCAGTCCTAAATGAAAGTAGCAGACTAAGGAGATTCACGAGCAGATGAAGTGGAACCGTTCTCTTTGAAGTTCACCTGAAACTCAATCCTGAGGTTTTGACTGAAGCACAATGACCGCCTCCAGACCATTCAGCACGCGGAGTCGAGTCGAGACCCACCAGAAGATCCTTTAAAAATCATGGCGCCTCCTGAGAGTAACTTATCACCTTTACCCTCTGAAAGGACCTGTCTTTCTCTTGCTTCTCTTCACCTATAACACACCCTCTGTCTTTGTTGTCTGTTGTCGTCCGCTCTGTCCCTCTCTTCTTAAACATACAGATTTCTGGTTCATTGGTTTTGGGGCAGCAGACAGAGCAAAAAAGCAAAAGATGTGGGAGAGGGAGACTGAAGTGATAAATGAAATGATAATTGTTTCCTGCAACAAAATCAGGTCTAATTTAAGGGTTATCTTTATGTGTTCTGTATATGAAAATGACCTCTGTTGTGAAAATGACTTTGCAACAGATTTACAATTAACGGTCGGTGTGGATGACACTTTGCGATTACGGTACGCCCTAACCGTGATTCCAGTGCTAAGCAACAATTGAATTGTCTTTCCACATTGGTAATGCAATACAGAAAAAGGCAATCGGAGCACATTTGTTTGTAAACACTGATAAAATGCCTATATTGGCTTTGATAAACAGCTACATGAAGACCAATGATGGACCAATGAGATTTTACCGTGCAAAAGACACTCACAAAATGACCTACTGTTTAGCTAGAACAAAAACGTGAAATAATTTTTTTTTAAATAATTATTTGAAATAAAAATAATAATAAAGTTTGATATAGAGTTTTTAGAATAACACTGACTAATATTGCTATCTTGTATACATTATATGAGGTCTTCACTAGGCTCATAAATTGGCAAAATCATGTTTTGCTTTATATATATCATCAACATGTTAAGTGGTTCGATTTAAGGTAAAGTGTGTTTTTCAAACTTTTGATAATAACAATAAACATTATATGTTCCTGCTTATCTGGATGCACACACATACGGCTTTACAAAAAGTATTTTATTTTAATAAAACAGGTGTTGTTTTATAAAATACTTCAATTTTCAGTAAATGTCCCACTTATCAATAAAAAAGGTGCGTAAAGTGATGTACCCGAGAGGCAGTAATGTTTTTACAGTGCGATTTGCCCTGTAATGATCTTCAACTTCGTATGGAGCTGCACAGACTGATCGTGCCTTAATATGACCTCACAGTACCACGAGAGCGATTCGAAATAATACGGAGCAGTTTTCTCTCGCGGTACTTTGATGACATACTCTGATCGCTCTGCGCAGCGCTCCATAAAGTTGAACACATCTACTGCAAGACCGCGTTGAGCGGTTTCTACGGAGGCCGAGCGTCACGCTCTTTTCTGTCGATTGTGGGATTGACGGTGTTGCTGAGAAAGGTGTCAACGGATGTCAAAGGTGTCGAATTAAACCGTTTCAAAAGAAATACTTTTGGATTGAGGTTATTTCAGTGACGCGTTTCTCACGCACGCGCTGTCGGGCGGGTTTCCTCTTCAGTGGAACGGACGGAACAGAAAACACAGGTGCGCTGCAGGTGTTTCAGCCCTTATGATAAATTCATCACGGTTTAATTAACTACAAATAAAACTAAAATACTATGGTAACTATAGTTGAACCGTGGCTGCCACAAATTAATTATGTGTTTTCTATAGCCACAGTTTTAATCATAATCAATATGCCAAAAACATGGCAACACATTTAATATATTTAAAACCATGGTTAATTTTCATAAGGGAGAGAATATAACGCCAATGCAGTTATTTGTACATGATGAATGTGTGATGTAAATACCATTATACAGGGCTGCAAAATGATTAATCGCACTACTAATCGTTTTCAGAATAAAAGTCTTTGTTTAAATTGTGTGTGTGCGTGTGTGTGTACTGTGTATAATAATTATGTATATATAAGTACACACATGCATGTATAATTTTGAGAAAAAATATATTAATATATTTAGTATTTATAATTATATATAATATAAATTATATTTAAATATAAAATGTATGTACATATGTAAATATTTCTTAAATATATATTGTTTTGAATTTATATATACATAATTACAATGCGCAGTACACACACATATATGATATAAACAAAAACATTTATTCTGCAAACGATTAGTCACGATTAATCTTTTTGCAGCACAAACAGCACAATAGTTAGTGTCAATGTAAAATAAATTCTCACATTAAATTTTCACAAATTCAGTTTCTGATATTTTAGTGTGAAATTGCAGGTCTCTCTCTCTCTCTCTCTCTCTCTCTCTCTCTCTCTAATTGATTTTAGTGTGTGAGTTAAGTGTTTGTCTGTTTGGATAGATGAATTCACCCTGAACTAACACCAACAGCCACCCGCTTCCCTACACATCAACTAATGAGCTTAGCCTCAGCCTTTCTGAAATAAAGCATCCATCAGTCATGAGCGCTTATTCCTCCGCTGATGCCCCTGTTAAAGCCCCTGAAAGCTGTTTGTTATGATTCTCGTACAATTGCCCCTCGTGACAAAAGGACACAAGAATTCTGACATGAAACGTTGAGGCTAAAATAACAAACAAGTCGGCAAGATAAACTGAACGACTGAGGGAAGTGTGCTTTGTGCACATGTCTTTTCTTTTCAGTGGTTCATGTTAGTCCATCATCATTTCAGATATGTGTAAAGCACTAATAGATAACAAGTGAAGAGGTGCGGGAGAGACAGATAAAGGAATAGGCTAGTTTACAAAAAATGTATGCAAAATTATTTATTCTGCATCATGTTTTAATGTTGTGTAATCTTACATTTTTAGAGGAACATGTATGGAGCTCTTCTTCCTCATACGGTCAAAAGGATTGATAGAGCTTCACAAACGTGAATGCTATAAACAAAAAAATTAGGATTCACAATTTCTCCTTTAATGTTTCACTGAAAGTTAACAGCTTACAGGTCTAAAGACGAGGAAATGGAGCATAAGTTTAATTGATGGTTAAACTTTAGATGCATTAACACTTGACACATGGCAGGCAGAGGAAGTTAAGAGCATGCCAGAGTCATCTGAGAGCCCCTTCTCAAACTCTGATATACTTCGTCGCATCCTCTTTGTACTCTCCTTTGAGTTTAGACAGCTAAAGAGGAAACTTTAGCATTCTGTGGCATGCAGATGTCTGAATTGAGTTAAGGGTTTAAGGCGGTGATAAGCAGCGTGATACAGGCCAGACTAGTCTGGTTCGGATGCTGAGGTCTGACAACGAGAGCGACACGTTTCAGACAGGATGCAGTTGTTACTTGAGCAAACAGCAGTGAAGGGAACGATAAAGGAGTTCATTTTGTCCCGTCATATACATCAGACGCTTTGACCCTGATAGTTTAGCTCTGCATTCCAATTTAATCTGGGAGGAAAATAGGGGTGTTATTGTCCAAGCTGGTGTTAACTGGCATGCTTGCATTATTAAACTTCATGATTTGCGTGCAAGTAAACATTCCTGGTATAGCATTGCGTTTGCACTTCTTAGGTCATGGGTTTGATCCCATGGATTACACATATTGATAAAATATATAGGGCTTGCACTGCACTGCAAGTTGCTTTGAATAAAAGTTCCTGCCAAATGCATAAATGTAAACAATCTTGTCAGTGGGTGCAACTCTTATTTTATTGAATTGTATTCAATTATGAGAAGATGAAATTCTCTCCATGAACAGTAGGGGGAAGTGTCTAATCCTCAATGTTTTTCTGCGTGGTATTTTTATGACTCATATTATTCTCTATGATCTGTATATTGTTTGTTTTTAAGATACTGCATGAACTATCAACAAGTCATGCAGAAAATTCCTGGCACCCAGTGAAATGCGTCTAGCGTATTGTCAGGGTATTCCCAATTTTCCTGCAGTCTGGAATTTCAGTCGTGTAAGACGTCATACAGTAACCTCTCATCATAAACTGTACTGCATTGTAAAATCCTCTGGCACACATGAGGATGGTGATCATATTGAAAAAGGCCCTCGAACAATTGTGGCACAGCTTTAAACAATTGTGGGTGGCAGACGACAGGATATTCAGTGTAGACATTGCCTGCATGCTTCCTTAAACTCGGAAAGTGGATGCAAGCACATAAACACAGCAGACAGTTCGCTGATATACAGACAAACCCCAGCTAGATGCAGAAAACAAACAGTTTACATTTCTGTTGTTTATTTATTTTGAACAATTTGTTTATTGAGATTATAAATTACATAAATTTAGGATATATTACACCAATATTATAAAATAAAATAGTTAGATCTCTTTTAACATAATAACAAAAAAAATTTAACGACAATAAAGGAAAACAACAATTAACAAAAAATAAAATAATAATAATAAAGGCACAGATCAATTCAGATATCAGACGAAGAGTTGACATTTCTGTTGTTTTTAATCTTTTTAATAATTATTAATTTAATTGTTTGAATTTTATTAATTTTTTATTATTAATATTTCCAATGTTGTAATAATTTACAATGTGTATTTGCCTAAAAGCACTATAAAAATTAACTTTCTGATTACATTCCAAACAAGTTTTGACAAAGAAAACATTGCCGTCATAAAAGCAAAAACCCTGCAAAATGTGCTAGCTCAAAAAATCTATTACATCTATTTTTTTACAATTAAACATATATACTTATAGAAGAGAAAATAAACAAACAAAAGAAGGAAACATTTCACAGCCATGCCGTGTGGTCAAGGTCTGTGGAGCGAACAAATGTTGTGTGGTGACCTGTGACTCCAGCCACCATTTCCACAGCAGTGGACGCAGTCACAGACACTAGAGGTCTGCTTTATATCCGGACACAGGGGATTGCTTATTTGTATGGACAGACAAAAACACAACTGCGTCAGCCTCAAAAATGTACACTTGGCATCCTGACGTTTGGCACATTAATGTTCAAAATCTAATAAAACTACACTGTAAAAATTTGCTGTAGTTATGCAGTAACTTACTGTAGATTAAAATATATTTATGTCAGATTTTTATGTTATATTACAGTTTTAATGAACATTAAAGATGAATAAGTCTTTGTTTTAACAGAATATAACTAAAATAACAGGCTCATGCAAAGCATTCTGGGAACAACAAGTCCTCATCAAGCTTTTTCAGTTTTTTTTCCTTCAGAATTTAGTTCTCAGAATGCTTTGCATGAGGCTTTTATTTTAGTTTTACCCTGTAAAGATAAAGACTTGTTAATGTTTAATGTTAATTCAATTTTCAACAAACTGTTGCCAGTAAATGACAGAAATGTAAATCTACAGTATGTTACTGGCAGACAGCTGGCAGTAATACTGTAATTTCAGCAGAAACTTTTTACAGTGTAGGATTGGTACTTTTTCTAAGAAATTGTAAGTGTTAGTACAAAAGTTGTCAGCACAAAATCAGTGCTTTGTGGGTGGTTGACACTTGACACAGAAGACAGTCATACAGGTTCGAAATGACGCATGATTGATGATTTCTCCCAAGAAATCGGTTTGCTGGTATTTGTAAAGTCAACTAATTAGTTTTTACAGTGCACTTCAGTTCTTGTCTTTAACGTAATAATCATTTGGAATGCAAGTAATTTTTCTCTCCTAATAAGTGTGGCATAACTGACAGACAGCTATTTTGTATGCCTTTCATCCCCTTGGCCTGTGATTTGACCTGTTTCGAGCTGTCAGAGAAACATCTCTGTGTTCAGACAGAAAGACTGATTCAGACCTGTGACATCGGTATCTTTACCAAAACATTTATGTGTGAGCCCGTGTGCGCTATTACCCAGAATGTGGGGATAGATGTTCACTTTAACAGCCTGTAGTTTTGCTAATGTGTGACATTTTTTCCTATTCCACTTTTATATTCAACAACTAAAAGTCAAAGTATAAAATTCCGAACACAAATGATGTGCAAAAAGTAGGGCTGTGCAAAAAATCGACTGCAATTATCATGCGCGTGTCATCAGTAAAGCCGGTTCGGTGATTAGTATTAAATCGCCATCAGCTGCTTTCAGATGGAGCGGCATTTTTTACACAGACCCGTAGTTCACCGAGAAGCTAGGCAAAATCGGGTTCATAATCGAGGAAAATCGATTTCGATTATCTATCTTTACTGATGACACGCGCATGATAATCGCAGTCGATTTTTTGCACAGCCCTAGCAAAAAGTTTTTTTTTTGCTTACAGATAGTGGTCAATCCAAAATAATAACATATAAAATTTGGAATCTCTATCTCAAACCCGCTAGCTCCACCAACAGTCCAAAGTTTCACTTACGTTTTTGCTTATAACTTCTGATACGTAAGTCATAGTAACGAAATTCTTTTTTTTCCTTTGAATCGTTGGCTCAAGACGATTTGATTCCCATTTTAAATTTTTCGAAAACCTACTTTTTCGAACTCATCCTAGAGCTTTTGACAGATTTGCGTAAAAATGGGTGTGTATCAACTAGAGAAAAAAAGTTATGGAATTCGTGACGATTCGCCGATCCTTTTTCGTATACCGCGGCAAAAATTTTATGGAAAGCGCGAAAAATGGATTTCAGACTGTATCTTTCCCAAACGTATGCCTATTTACACGACACTTGGTACTTGTGATGGCAGTGAGGAACTGAGGGTGCATGCAGAGTTTTGTTTCAGCGCCAACTAGTGGTCAGACAAATGTTTTACACTTTGGCTGCGGTAGATGTATTTTCATGCGGCTTGTTTTCTTGAGTCCAACGATACCAACCATGACAGTTTTTCGTCTTATTTTTAGTCCTGCGCAGCAAAATAACTCTGAAAAAACATATGCGAATATATCTGTGAGCATTATTTCAATTGACTCGAAACCACTGTAGGAAAAACAATACAATAGCTTCTGAACAAAAAAATTTCTTGACGTCACATTAAAATTTCCATCAGAAATTTTTCAAAAAATATATTTTTTTGTGTTTTTTTGGACATAAATGGTTTTAATCAGATTTGATATGCTGAAGTATGGGCAGAGTCTGAGGCCACACAAAAAGACGGTATGCCTGCACCTCTAGTTGGCCTTAAAATTGAACAAAATCGTTGACATCAAGCAAGCCCTGTGGTCATACAACAGTTTCTTCCCTTAACTAAAGTGTAGTCAAGAAACTAGCTAGATGTAATCATAGTCCTTAACTGAGGTTGCAAGCAAGATTTCGTCATAGCGCCACCTAGTGGTCTTGAGATAGGAATTTTTTGCTTAAGACTACTGCAAACTTACATAAAAAAATCATGAGTATAATTCCTTTCATGGCTTGGAGTATAATCACTGGTGGATGCCAATTCACTCCCTAGAAACCAATGAGAATACCCTATTATTGTTTTGTTAGTGCTATATCTCTGCATCAGAACATTTTGACTCGTTAACATTGAGTGCGTTTACATGCACAGTCTTAAGCCGATTATGCTTAATAAACTGATAACACGTGGGGTCATGTAAACGCGTAAAGCGGTTTTCTTTAATCGGGGAAAGCCCATAAACAGCGTAAGCAAAAACCGATTGGCACAGGTAGTTTTTTGCTCATCACGCCGATTTCGCGTGGCATGTAAACACCTTAACCGGCTTTCTCACGGTTTTGTCCTTGTGCGCATGTCTCCGCGTATGAAAGATAAACGTCACACGCGGAAGTAAGCGCAAGGTAACGCATAAAAGTCTCCGCTCGACTAAAGCAGTTGGCAGAGAAACTGTGAAAATAAAACCTCATGTTACATTTACAGGTTCTGCAGACACGAGAACAGATACAACAGTACAGCTTAAGACAGATATGTCGTTGACTTTTTGATCGACTATTGTGTACTATAGGCGGTGACGTCACTGCCTGCGAGAAAACTGATAATTCTCCAAGTCCCATGTAAATGCATTTGTCTGCATAGCCGGTTTATTGATTTGCATGTAAACGCATGAAAACAGTTTTCTATAATAAGCAGATTTTTAATAGTTATCCGCTTATTCTGTGCATGTAAACGCACTCAATATTGAACAATTTTGTGACCTGAGTTTTGCCACCGAAAGCACCACCCACATTTTCTTCACTTAGTTGTTGATTTTTCTCAAGAAGGGAAGGAGAGATTTCAGTAGACGAGAACATAGATTTTTGTTGATATATTTTGTATTCTTTTGTCTGAAATCATGAGGTTTTCCTATTGTTTTTAAACTGCTTATCCAAACTCAACTTTATTTCCTTTTGTGCCCTTGGTAGGCTTGAGCCTGGTATTGTTGCTTGCAGCTATATTTTATAATTATTCTGGTATTGAATGAATTTATAATATATAGGTTAAATTAAGATGTTTCACTATGTCATGTAGGTGTTGTAATGTCACTGACAGGTCACTTTGTCTATTCAAATGTCTATGATAGTGTTATGTTTGCTATGACCTTTATCATTGCCGCATGCTTGCACACAATCCCAGTCAGATTATTATTTTAATCACACTGCCAGACAGCATGTCAATGCTTATAACCCTCCATAGCTTGAGACAGTCAACTTTATTTAAACATCTTCAAAGAGCATTCTGCTTCGTCATAACTTGGGCCAATGCCATCACTTCTCTCGTACAAAAGTATTTTAAATATTATGGAACAGGCTGCTGTGTTTGTCCTACGATCACATATAACATTATTCGAGAACGTGAGGCCGTTCAGAGAACTGATGGTTTTTCTAGGGATGCATGATGTCATGTGTGCTTAATATTTCAATTGTTCTCTCCTCAAGTGTTTTGTCTCCAATGTCATGGTGTATGATTTATCGTATTGCTCTCTAGGAACCTTAGGGGAAAGTTAAAAGAAGGAAAGTTAAAATGGTCATAAATAACAATAGTAATAGTAGTAGATAGTAACTGACTGCACAGTTTAGTTTGCATGCATGATGAAGTATACAATCTGATCTCATTTATATAATTTGTCTAAAGGTTCATTTAATTTCAGACCTCTTGAATATTCAAGTCTAACAATGAATCTTTCAAAATCAAATTAATATGACTTCAGAAGTAAAAACTTTCCATGAGTGTGTAAAATCTACTTCCGTTTAATAAGTAGAGGATCTAATATTAAACTAGGTACTTTTAAGGTTTGGATAAAACCAGTTTCTTTTGATGAAACCTCCCTGTTCCTCTTATTTTTACGAGGATAAATATCTTAAACTCTCTTAAGACGTAGGTCATGCCATATACATAATTGAGTTCATGAGAAGTCAAAGGGCTGAAGGTTTCTATACATTAAATTAATTATAATGTTACAGAAAGAGCAAGTGGCTGTATTTTCTCATTGTTTATTTTTTGTCTGATCATCATGTGATCCTGGGTTGAAATGACCAGACAAAACAAAAGCTATAGGAGATTTATGGGGCTGTTTACACAACAACAGCATTTTGGCATCCTGAAAAAGCAAGACGGGTTTCAAAGTTCAAGCTGTCATTTATGTGTGATAATTTTCATTAACACAAAGAAAAAACTTTTTAGTTTGTTGTTTTCCGTTTTACAGATTCATTTATTTCATCATTTTTGCCAGAACATAGTGTGATGTTAATGTTTTGGTGTTATGGGATTGATAGTATTAAGATCTTTCTGTTCTTTTATGTAAGGAGACCACCATCTGTCCATATTGTGTCTGAAATGACATGTTGATGGGTTACGTTGACACCAAAGCTCTATGCACAAAACTGACACTTGTATCAGAGATTGGCACAACAGTTGTTCATGAATTACTTATAAACCTGATTCCAATGGCAAACATATTAGATAACATGACTTTAATACAAGTAAACACAGGTAGGGTTTGTGCCTGGATTAATAATTACCTGGAACAAACCGATCAGGTTTTAGGGTTTGACTTAATGCTGGGCTTCAACAACATTTTTATAAACCATTTATTTTTCTTCAATAATAAATGACATGATAGGAATGTAACAAAGTGTGTTGAATTACGGAAGTAATGTTAGGGTATGTTGTAACACAAAGACGCATTAAAATGAGTAATTGTTTGTTGAAAAGTTGTGAAGTTGTGTATATAAGTAATAATTCACAATGTATCATTAAAATATAAAAACAATTGCAAACCTGAGGATGCAATGTAGCCAGAATGCAATGCAATGTTTTGCATTAATCATTTAGTAATTCAGAAATCAAAGATTCAATAGTATCACACTATATCTTTATCTAAGTTATCTATAATAATGTAAAGTATTCACAAGTTTGTTGAGTGAATTTCAGCATTAAGGAGAAGCCCATCCCCTGGATTGTGTTTCCCGAATGTCCTTTGTTTTTGTTCAGTCTATTAGTGTGGTATGCGGTGTCAAGTAGGCTTCAGTTACAGTAGGTGAGAATGATGGGCGCATAGAAAAAAATTGCTGGAATTTGTTTTGGAAGAAAATCCCATGAAAGAATGTGTGTCCTCGGCTTACCAGATCCTTATTAGGCTGTCAGGAGTTCAAACATGGAAACAATGTCCAGTTTTGTGGCATCATGTGAAAAATTTTGTGTTTTGAGTGCATGGAGAAAGTCTTTGGATCTCTTTTTCAATAGATCTCAGAGCCGTGTCTGTCTGGACGGTCCTAAATGTGATCTCTTAAAACGTGCAGGTGTGTTTCATGCCTCACTCTCGATGCATCTCATATCTGAATGCGTTGGTTGATGATGTGGCTAAACTAATTTGTATGCATTCACGGCCCCTTTGTATTTAAAGTGATGAGACACAGTAGATGTAAAAGTTTGGTAAACATTGCTCTAGAATTCCCAGAAATCTTTGCGTGTGGTGTCAGGATGCTTTGATGATGCAGTCGGCTGGAATGCGCTCGGAGCCCTTTTCTATTTTCAGCTACATTATGTAGTTAACATGCAAGTTGCCTGAAGCACCTATAGATGGTTTTTATGTTTTGTGGTTGAATGTCAGACGCAGGGGAATACAGTATGATCTGAAAGACTAGATGAGTTCATGACCACAGCCCATTCGCACGCATGTCAGTTTGCACGCTGGTCTATTGTATCTTCTTAAATTATAAAGTTAATTATTCACAGCACTCCCCTTAGTAATTATTTGAACCAGATCCAGTGGTGTATTTTTTAATTATCACATTTAATTTATTTAAAAAGGAACTGACAAAGAGTTCAAATGCAAAACCCTCTCAATGCCACATGTTTTCCAGTAAATAAGCATTTTTTATCAGGCTCTTATATTTAGTTTAGTAATTTCACTTTAATGGCAGTGAACATTTTATTATTTGACTGTTTTGCTGCAAAACTCTCTAAGTGCATGCAAGTTTGTTTTTGGCATAAAGCCATCATACAGATGCAAAATCTCTGAAGATGCAACTAGAAAATTTGCTAAAAAAGTCAGAATTAAAATTTGAAAATGACGAAGCTGAAAATTAGGGGGCGCTGTGATGCATGTGGCTGCCACATTTGGGTTTTCAGGTCAAGTACTTACAAAGCATGCAAGTTTGAAAGTGATGCACGATCGTTTCACATTCATCCACCGTTAAAAGATTTTTTTGGAAAAAAAGTCTATGTGGTGTTTAGTGGTATTTCTAAATGGCCTGAAGTGGATTTTTGAAGCAAAAGTATGTGATTATAATATTTGCAGGTGATGTTTAGCGGCTTTTGCATCTGAGCTCTTCATGTTTAAATGTCTCTGCAGCTTCATTGGTAGAGCATTATCAGTAAATCACTAAATGTGTTGTCCCAGAATCCACCCATCTCTGTGGTATTATTGAAACAACACATTTTGTGTTACTTTTAACACAACTTGTGTTATATTTTAACACAAAATCAACACAAAACGACACATAATGTGTTAAAAGCTTAACACACACAGATGTGTAAATCCTTTTTTAAGAGTGTATGTATATGTATCTGTATCTGTATGTATGTATAGACGGACAGATAGATAGTTAGATGGATAGAGATGGGTAGGTACTGAAGATACTCTATAAAAGGATAGATAGATAAGATGGATAGAGATGAATAGATAGATAGATGGATGGGTGTGCAGGTAGGTAGGTGGATGGATGGATAGATAGATAGATAGATAGATAGATAGATAGATAGATAGATAGATAGATAGATAGATAGATAGATAGATAGATGGGTAGATAGATGGGTAGATAGATGGGTAGATAGATTGGTAGATATGTAGATAGATAGATAGATAGATAGATAGATAGATAGATGGATGGATGGATGGATGGATGGATGGATGGATGGATGGATGGATGGATGGATGGATGGATGGATGGATGGATGGATGGATGGATGGATAGATAGATAGATAGATAGATAGATTGGTAGATATGTAGATAGATAGATTGATAGATTGATAGATAGATGGATGGATGGATGGATGGATGGATGGATGGATGGATGGATGGATGGATGGAGATATAAAGATAGATATATTGGATGGATGGCTAGAGATGGATGGATGGAGATATAGAGATATATAGATGGATGGATAGATATAGATAGATAAATATAGATAGATGGATGGATAGAGTTAGATAGATGGATGGATGGATGGATGGATGGATGGATGGATGGATGGATGGATGGAGTTTGATATAGATAGACATATAGATATTTATATACATAAATAAAAATAAACAAATCTAATAACCATTTTATAAGTTTTTGTTGCTTGCAAACATGTAAGGCATAATAATCTAGTACCAGTACGGGTTTTGTAAATGAAATATTTGTAAACAATATCTTCTAAACGGGAAATTATTTGAATAGCAACATTTTTCTCTCTGCATACTTTAAGGATTACTTTTAAACATGACGTCAGTCACGTCGTGCCTCTGGAAACAGCCACATCTATTGTGCCTGTGACACATTGGTATTTAATTGCAAAACATTTAGGTTAAATATACTAGTACTATACTAGTACTGCTACAGTCCTAAACTGTCAAACAACACCATCATTATCATCAATTACATCTCAATACAAGCGTCATGTACACCTGCAGTGCACGCACAGTTATAGTATGCATTGAATATCTATTGCGTATACAATGATCATCATGTTATGTCATACATCATGATATATCCAGAAACGCCCTGGATCAGTCGGCCTATGTGGTCTTTGTTTATCAGACAACATGATTCATGGATGCCTGTTTTTATTTCTTCAGTCAGATTGTAATAACGTCCTCTACCTTTCCATTTTAGATGACGTCACCAGTCCTGTTACTTTTCAGCCTGACCTCCTCCGTTCTGTTGGGGTCAACAACTTGGTAGACAAATCTGTGACTAGGCTGACATTTAAATATTAATCTTTATTACACTTTTTAATCTATTCTGATGTATGTCGTCAACCAAGCTTTGATATTAGATGAGTGCAGTATGCAGAGAACACATCATTAGATTTTCTCAGGTTGCCGTCTGTCAAAAAAGTATTCGGAGAATGTTTTGGGGATCTTCCCTAACAGCTTTCAGAAGTTGTTTTGTAGCTGATGGAAATGTCCGGAGGCTTAGAGGTGTGTGTGTTTGCCTCAGATAGAGAGTGTATGTATGAGAGATTTTGGAAATGAACCAATGCGAATTCATTTACCAGCCCTTTAAATTAATTACTTAGTATTGAAACCTAATGACCTTTGCTGTCTACTGGCTTAATAAACATGAACTTGTATGACATGTAACCACATCAGTGGCTGATTTGAAATGCTTTACATAGGCAACATACAACACCACACAAGCATACTTGAGTAACAAAAAAGTTTGACGTCAGCAGGATAAGCTAACAGCATGCAATTCTAATAAACAAATATTTTTTTATAACAAATAAATTATTATTTTTTAATCACATTTAAGTTCTCTTTAGAGTATTAATTGAAATTTAAATGTATTTTTTTTACATAAAGCTATACTCCAGCCAAATATCAAAATTACCCCATGATTTGCTCACCCTCAAGCAATCCGAGATACATATTTCATCTTTCAAATTAGCATATTTGGAGTTATTTTAGTAAATGTTCTTGCTCTTCCAAGCTTTATAATGGGATAAAACAGGGATCAGGGAACAACATCTGACTTTGAAACCCCCAAAAGATGCATTCATGCTTCACAGAAGTAATCCACAAGGCTCCAAATGGTTAATAAAGGTATTCTGCAGGTAATATGTGCGATTTTGTAGGAAAATATCCAAATTTAAACTTTATAAATTATAATAACTATGGGTGTGAGGAGACACACCCACGAGATGAGACGATTTTGTTAACAAGAACGAGACGAGACAAGATTTTTTACATTTTTTAAGAAATCCTCAATTTAAAACTGTACCTAACAATTATTTTGCTAATTGAAAATGAAGTTATTTTATATATTGTTTGGTAATAAAAATGCACCCAAGTGAGCAATAACCTTTAAAATGACATAATAATGGCAATGCAATAATAATTGGTACACTGTAAAAAAATACTTTGCTGCCTTAAAGTAATTTCAACTTACTATTATTTATCTTGACTAGAGATGAGTTGTTATAACTACAGGTGAGTTGTTATAACTTATACATTAAGTTGACTTTTCTCAACTATATCTTATAAGTTGTGACAACTAATTTCTGTTGACATGACTTGTAAATCTGAGTTGATTTAACAAAAAAATTTAAGGCAGCAAAGTTTTTTTACAGTGTACAAATAAAGTATCAAAACAAGTTAACACATTACAGTAATCATTATGTATTTTAACTAGAGCTGTCAAAAGATTGATCGCAATGAATCGCATACAAAATAAAAATGCATAATATGTGTGCATGCACTGTGTGAAATTATTTTGTATATATAAACACACACACATGCATGTATGTATTTAAGAAACATTTACATGTTTGTGTGTGTGTACAATATATATATATATATATATATATATATATATATATATATATATGTATATGCATATGTATATGTATATGTGTATATCGGAAACTAGTTATTGCAGTTTATAAAGTTTAAAATACGGATATTTTTCTTACAATATCGCATCGATTACCCACAAAAGACCTTTATTAAAATGGACTTTGGAGCCGTGTGGATTACTTCTGTGAAGGATGAATGCACTTTTTTGGGCTTCAAAGTCAGAAGTTTTCCCCTGATCCCTGTTTTCTCCAATTCTAAGCTTGAAAAAGCAAGGAAATTAAATAAAATAACTCTAAATGCACTGAAAAAATTCTACGGCTGCACATGATTGAATTAAGTTTTCTTAAAATAATTTTTCTTTAAAATATTGTTGGATCTATGTAATTTAATTATTAGGTTGAGTAAATCTCTCTAATTTTGATATTTGGCTGAAGTATCGCTTTCTAACTTCTCTCACGTCATCTAAATGATTTATTTCACTTGTCAAAAGACAATGTGGGATTGCCTTCTCTGTGACATCAGGAGAATTCATACAATGCCTTAAATGTTGCCTAAGTAGAAAGATCACACAGCCAGTGTTTCATCATTCTAGACCAGGTGTCCTGACAAGTACAGGTGTAATAGGGAGTTAATTCACCTGTCTGAAATCACTTCACGCTCCCATAGTTCAGTTATTTATCACGGGGAGGTTGCCTGGCCCACAGACAAAAAGTTCAACTTTTATGGGTGTAGAGCGCAGGTGAATTAAATAATTGGTCAGCACCCATTTAACCGGCGTTGATCTCATCAGTCAGCTCTCATGACAGGAGCATCTACCAAGTGTGGAAAACTCATTTCATGTGGGCTGGGTGGTATTGAGATGATGAGAGAAGAGTCAATGCTGGAAAAGCCATCAGCCATCGCTGATAAACACCTTAAGAGTTATTAGAAAGACAGCCTCGGGATATTCATGACATGAATACCTGTTTGCTTCCATTGGATGGATGAATTGTGTCTGTATATGTTTAGATATACCTGTAATGTCCAAAATGTCCAGAAAAGTACAGCGACTTAGTAAAATAGCTACCTAATTGTTTTAAATGATTGTTTTGATGATAAGTTTAGGGGCTGGGTTAGGACCTAACAAATATCATTAGCCTGATATAAAAACAATGAATGTTTTCACTAACATAGAAAACAAACGTGTGTAAAGGTAGCTCAGGGCGGTGACCCGGGCAGCACGCAGAGACGTCAGAACTCGAGGTGTGTCCGACCATCCCAAAGTATTTTCCATTGTTTGTACTATTGGTGCTGAATGCCTTTCGTTTCGAAGAGATTCCTCGTGTCGCAATAAGCTATTATTTGTGCTCGGGGCCTATTCAAACCCTAATGACTAAACCCCGGGTCCCCGGAGACCTGCATGAAAAGTGCACAGCTCGGGATGAATATCCAAGACTATTTTCCTCTCTTGATTTCCTGGTATGAACAAAGGAAAATTGGACTAATTAAGAGGATCTATGGTAAATTCCCTGCGGGGTGTATTTTGTTATGCTTCTGTTTGAAGCCTCCTGGAACGCAGGAATGCAGCGTGTTTGGAGTTTTGTTTAGTGCAATGTCTTCAATAAAGAAAGCTTTAAAAACAACTGCTAAAATGTAAATAAATAACCACTTTTTCCTACATTTGATCTTACGATCATTTATCAAAAATGCGTACGTGTGTTTTATAGAACGAACGTATGCACAAAAAAGTGTGTCCCCTTTCTCTCAGATGGGAAATCTATAAATCGTAAATGATCTTGAACTTGAGCTGATCAGTTTCAGATCTCCGCCTTTAAACGCTGGCTAATCAATGTCATTGACATATAAAAGGGCACCTGTCATTGTTTGAAGCCTTTTTGAGCAGCATGAATGGCTTATTTTCCAAAAACCTGTAGCAATCGGACAAGCAAAAGTGCGTAAGTCTGCTCAGACCCTGATGTGGCACTAAGCACTTTTCCACGTCAAAGATTTGGATTTTTGCGAACACACACGTTACGATCAAATCTGTGCATACGCATGCTTTATACATGGCCCTGATCATCAAAGACCTAGACCATTACCAGACGTCTTAAGACCGTGAATCTTTGCAAAGTATGTTTTTTCATATGTTCATATGTAAAGCGTTTTGTAAACACTATTTTTAAAGGTGATAGGTTTATTGGGTAGACCCCTCGAAACCCATATCTAGACCAAGACCCGTCATTCCAAAACAGTCCAGAAAATCAGCTTTAAAAAATGTAAATTCATAACACTAGATGACTATTTCTTCAAATCTGAAAAGTAAAAAAAAAAATGCTATATGAAGTTAAAAATGATCTGACTATTTAAAAAAACAGATTACGTTTTAGATGTACCTGAGGATTTGTTTTTTAAGTTTGTCACTTTGACTTAAATTTCTCACTTCCATGCATGTCCATGTTTGCTTTTGAATTTCTTAACAATTTAGTATGTTTTAATTTTTACTGACATTTAGTGTAGTTGTGCTGTGGGAACTAAGAATTTAAGTTAAGCAACACTTCAAGAAACAATGAAAAAAATCATTTGTTTAAATAATACAAATTATTTATTAATACTTAACAATGTTACCACAAAAAGGGTAATGACACAATATAACATGATATATTTCATAGAAATAACATCTCTGAAGCCAATATGGCTTATTAAAGATACATATTTAACATAAATGTTAAAAATAATTTTCCATTGATACAATTTCAGAGCTTCATCATTGTACAGTGTATAAAGAGCATTAGTCTCATTACAGATAATAAGAGCTCATTTTGCATTATAACATCAATGTGTAGGACTTGTAGTGTGTAGGTTTTTAGTATGTAGTGTAACACTTCTTGTGCGTATATCGCCTTAGGTTTCTGTCTGTCTCTGATTGTTTCTTTGGATAACAGCATATTTTTCCTGTGCAAGACATGTGATGTGGTCAAGTCTTAAATATCCCTTCTCAAGAGGGATTGAAAATTCCATGCGTCCTGGATCAAGATAGTCCTGACGCCTTGAGGTTTCTTTCGTTTCAGTCAACAGCATCTCCAAACGTTCGATTTCTTCTCCATGACTCAAACCGAGTTCAGTCTGTGTGCTGGGTTGACTCACCCTTGGGGTGGAGTCCGCGTGAAAACACCTGAATCCTGGATGGATATCTGTAGGTATTCCAACACACATTTGAAAAGGATTCCATGATGACTTCTCTCCATATGACGTGTCGAGAGGAGTGGAGAAGAGGAGATTTAAATCCTTTTTCCTAGAGCGAATCAATAAAGTTTATACGCTGGTTAAAGTCGGTGTAGGAGGCGATGTTTTCGGGCGTCCGCGTGGAGCCTTGTGACGCTGCCTCAATTGCCATTTTTTCAGAAGTTGTTGTGTCTTTTTGGTGGCCATCACCCTCAAGTCATCAATCTGGTGTGTGATTTTCACCCTGTAGACAAACATCACAATGTGGTCAATATCACAGCTGACGTGAAACTCGGATTTGACAGATCACAATAAATATTTAGTGGTGCTTAGGGGATGAATTAAGTTTGTTTAACAGAGTTTTAAAGCACATCAGTAGTTGGTTGTTTGTCCCTATATCTGGCTCAGAAAACAATTTTTACTCTCTGCATTTTCTTATTACTATTTCACTATTACTTTTATCATTTCACTCATCTTTCTTCACATGATAGGCCTTGAACAGAAATGTTGCCTTGTGACAAGTCTGTTCTCATATGCATCGACAAAGCCTAAGTATGTGTGTTCACGTATTTACGTTCTGTATATTTATGCAAATAAGTGCAGTATACATTAAATCTATGGTTGTTAAATCTCTTAAAAAGTAGACCTACTGCAAAGTATGAACAAAGTTGAAAAAACTACTTTCATTCAAGTCATTAAACCAACAATAGTTATCAACCTCCGGGGGCTCAATTTAAAATCTGAAATAAGATGACTCCATTACTTCGAGGAGACATCAATCTTACAGAAGCTTGAAATTAAAGCTTCCAATTACTTCTTTAATGTGTGCCATATTTTAAAATGCGTGCGCTTTTTCTTACCGTTTAATTGCTTTCTGTATTGCTGCCAGTTTGTGTTTGCATTCCTGCCTGGCACAGTCGTGGCCCTGGGCGGCTGGGATGGCCCTGTCTGATTCTGTCTTATACCTACAGTAAAAAAAGAAAGTTCACATGAGACGCTTCCCAACCCAATTCCTTAGCAAGTCCACATATAGAAGTGAAACCTGTTTCAGCAAGTTTGTCATGGCATGCCGTAAAGTTATAACCCCTGTACATTATCATTCTGTTTCTCACCCAAATATGTAAACCAGTAAATCTGGTGTCCTTGAAATAGGACTTGAGATTAAAAATATCTATTGCTTTGAACTGTGACGTTCAGGTTATTTGCATTCAGCGTGTACTTACGCGTTGTTCGCTTGACAGAATGAAGTGCATGTTTTGTCTTTGCTATCTGCACATTTGCAGCGCGGTTTGGGCACAACAGGTTCTCTGACTGCGCGCTTCTTGCGTGGAGCGTTTCCAAGTCCGTAAGATACGGTTCGCCTGGGGAAAAGAAAAATAATGATTAGGAAAAAATTATATGCCATGGGGAACACTTGCACAAAGTCTTGTTTCGAAATGAACTACAGTACACGTGTGTTAGATATGATATAGGGAGAAACTTTATGACATTGAGATAAATGTCAAAGTGTCCCAATTTAGCCGATGTGAATGAAGTACTTACTCTGGTGTGTTGACCCATATGATGTCCAGGTGACAGAAGTAAACGCACTCTTTATCCATAAAACTTTCGCAGGAGCATCGTTTGGGTCTGGAGTGGCGCGCGGACACTGATGCGCCAGGTGATGATATGTGATTCAGAGATGCCGCTGTAACTGTAATCATAAAGTTGTGTTACTTTAATGCTGCTTAGTCATCTGCTTAATAAAATGTGCAATTGGTGTTCAAAACTGCAACTAACTTGTAAAGTGTTTGTCACGCGTAAAAAGCAATGGCAATGATGCGAAACATGTACAAGTCTTTTGATGCGCGGTTCTTAATGTCTTAAACACATAATTGTACTTTTGCCATGCAAAACCTTTGGGAAGTTTAACATTTTTTGTTTAAATCAAAAAGTAAAGAATTTGCTGCCATGTAGAGTTTAATTCAGATCTTGGTTATACTTTGTAAAAATGCTGCTTTCAATGTTAAAGTATAATCAAATTGCCTGTACAAGTATTTTAATTAGTTGCTGTTAACTTATGCAAAATTAAATATTACAACTTAAAAAAAAACAATCAAAAAAAAATTTGTTGTATAGATATTTTAATGTACATACCAAAGTCAAAGATTCCAGAAGACAGCATGGACAACACTGGGAAAATAATCCTCAAATCCATTTTATATATTCTTATCCAAGTCCCAAAAGAAGATAATCCAATAAATTCGCAAATAGCTGAAAACTTTCGGTGCGGAGCAGCCAAGTTGCACTTTTAATTACAGGTCGTCCACAAGCACCAATGCATCACTTTAGAGTTGCGCTCCTTTGAATCTCATTGCTTTTATACGCGTGCTCTCCGCCCCCCTCCCGCGCGCTCACGCGAACACAATGCTGTTTGTTAATAGTCACCGACAAGCAACATGTGGAGCGAGATAAGAAACTTTGTATTCCTGAGATTCCAGTGGGATGGAGACGCCGGGCGGCAGGTTGGTGCCAAGTTTTTATGGTAAGCAATGACTTTTAAAATAGGGCAGTTTAAATTCTGCCCAGTAGAGGACGCCCGAGTATAAACTTCATAGAAGAAAGGCTTCAGATTCCAAATGAAATCATCACTTTTTTAAAGATTTTTTTTAAGTGACCCTTAATAAAGAATAAGGTTATGCTAATACTGAATAAGTTATTGTCAAATAGAGAATTTGTCACAAGCGTAAAGTAATTAAAGATTGGGTTAAAATATACGAATGATTGTCCATACTAAACCGATTTTGTACTTCATGTTTGTGTCAAAGATTATAGCTCAAACCCTAGTTAGTGAATTATCAATTGGGTAATTGTTTTACATAAATATACCCGCGCGTCCAACCAAAACTTGTATTTTGGGGCAAATTCACCTGTCACCAACCTGTCCATATCCTCTCAATCACAAGTGTGGTTTTGAAATTATTCAGAAGTGTTCATGTTTTTAAGGAAAATATTTTGGCAATATTATAATATTATTATATATGAAGTTTTTATGCGCTTATAGCCTAATATATTAACTGTATGCAGTTTTTTCTTTACTGCAATTTTTTTCTTAAAATCTGTTTTGCAACAACGCTTAATTGTGAAAAATTGTGTTTCATTAATTGATTTTGAATGAAATTATTTATTGCCATTCATGATTATATAGGCTAGTGCTTAATGTGCATTTAGTACATAGGCGCCGTAAAACACATTTTCAAGATACATGTTTGTCAATGGTGCATTGAGGTTCAAAGTTTTTTGTTAGCCTAAAGATGCGAATAAAACTCTCGCCTCCAGCTGTCTTTTCTTCTGCCCGAAAGAAATGGGTATTAATGGAAACTCATAAGCGCACTTCATCCTCAGCCTCAAAATAGTTTTTTGAGCAAGCTTTATTAAATATTTCTGCACGAAGACGTGTTGCCTGTTCATGCTTGTTCCACTTAAGACGGAGATTTAGGACAACAACAAAAGCAATCTATTAAGAGAGCTGATGAATAGAGATGCTGCATTAGGGATAATTACGGAAATATGCGGTTCTGTTTAACAACGTTGCTTTCCTCGAGCGAGGGTGGCACGACTACAGTAAAAGTTTTCTTAAAAATAACAAAACTGGTCATCACCTTTTCGCAAGGCTTAAGTCTTACATGTACATACAGGTCTTACGATATTTTTTTCTGTACAGATTTTTCCTTTGATAAAAAAATCGGCCCTAGTGAACAAGTTAAACAAAGTGCCATGAGTTTCAAAGCAGTAAATTACGCACAACATATCTAATGGACCACTTTCAGTAAATTCACTGGGTTTGGAGGGACGGAATGTTCTGAACGGTTTTCAGACAATCTCACCCACTCTCGTGCTCTTCCGTGGGTTGGGTAACCAAGCAACGTCCTCCCCTACCTACCTGAATCCGCTTTGCCTGCAATGTCTTGACCCATCCGGAAGGGGGCGATGTTTAGCCACAGTCTCGGGAAGCAAATAGTACTGAAATGAGTCAGTTTTTGGTCTGTAATGAGAGCTCTTGTCTAGAGCCTCTGGAGACGAGGACAAAGTCGCAGTCAATACAACCTCAATAAAGAGCTGATTGGTGACGGGTTTTTTTTGCCGGCCTGGCTAAGACCCTCATTACTGATGTGAGTTGCTGAATAATTCTAGTGTCTTTGAGTGCCCTAAGAGTAACCGCTTCTGCAGTGCTGATTAAAGGACATCAGGAAGCTAATTACACTGCTTAAAAAAGAAAGAACAAGACCAAAGAGACATTTGTGCACTTGTAAACAAGGTTTTACTGATACTGTAGATAGCGTAGATACAGCAAATGTAAAGCCACCATTTTACTCATACCTATGGACTTATGGAGTTCAAAATGGGCACCAGGTGGAATATAATAAATACTTGACCACAACATCTGTGCACAGGAACACTGCCCCCCCAAAGCCATATAAATGGTTATACATCATCGGTACAACATTAATTTTCCCATAAATTTACGATAGACATAAAATGTTTTTAAAATAAAAAACAGTATTTACTCCATTCTTTCATTTTGATTTCATCTAACTTAATAGGCAACTACTAGATTTATAAGATATTATGTACAGGTTTCTAAACAAGAAACTCCAAAAGGCACAATTGTCTATACAACATGTACAAAAAAGAAAAGAAAAACTCTCTGGTGCTAACAAAAAGGTACAAAATAAAATAATTGGTCATCATTTATGATTGCACGTACAATATGACTGTCAGAAAATGTGCTTTTATAAGAAGGCTGGCAGAGTTGCAAACCTCTTGAAGTGTTTCAGTTTTACAAAGTGACAAAGTTTTACAAAGCAGTGGGAGAAGAGATAGATAAGAGAAAGATAGAGATTCATAGACAGAAGGAAAAGATTTTATTGGGATTCTCAGGTAGCTATGACAAGTCTATCCTCATCATCACTGGAGGCTTCGTTATAGTCATTAGTTTCTGGTTGTCTAGAGACAGGTTGCCGTGGTATCGCTTCACTAGCCCCACCGGCTGTTGCCTTCTGAGGAACATCGGAGCTCCTTTTATTAGTGCATGAGGGGGACGAAGGTGGTGGGGTTTGAATTTTTTTCACCATGGCTAACGTCTTCTCTGCATCCCCGGTGTCCCCACATCCAGGGCTAGGACTGCTGGGGGAGACCTGTTTTTCATCTGTGGATGGCTTCAAATTTGTTGAAGCTTCTCCTGGATTGACTGTTGTAGGACTGGCCGAGGACGTAGGCCCTGGTGGTGATTCTGCAACCTGTGCTGGGGGAGGTGCAGGTGCTACAGCCTCAGGACTATGTGGTTTGTCCATGGTTGCTGGAAGTGGGCTTAGAGCCGAGAGGGGGCTGAGAGACGGTATGAGAGCTGGAAGGGCAATGTTGAGGATCTGTAGGCCAGGGATCTGTGCTGCCGAAGCTGTGCTGATCTGAGGAGCAGGGCTGGCTGCCAACACCTGCACACCCAGGGTAGCATTTAATGGCTGTGGTACCAGCTGGGTGGAGTTGGCCAGACCCACCACACTCAAGGTCTCCAAACCCATGGGCTGCAGGGCGGTCTGTGAAGAACCGAGTGTCTGGAGCCCTGCCACTTGACCCAGAGGAAAACAAGGCAGGACACTGTTTATTGGCTCCTGAACTACTAGTGGATGGGTCGGGGAACTCTCCGGCCGGGGAGAGGCATTGGGGGCTGGGAGAGGGCTACTGGATTGCCTATGGATCACACTTAGTGCGGGGATGGTTAATTGGACTGGCCCGGCCTGAATGGGTACAAATGTAGAGTACGCTGCCAAACCAGCAGGAACAAGTTGGATGCCACCTACGGGTACCATGCTGTATGGAGATCGTGGGGGCTGCTGGGAGTGCAAAGGCAGGTGGCTGAAGAGATGAGTAGTGGCCCCTACTCTGGGTTCGAGGATTGGACCTGTGTTCGGAAAGTGCAAATGTCCCTGAAGAGGGTCAGAGGAGGTCTGAGTGCCACGGTCAACGTTGGCATTGCACTCAATTGCAGGCTGGGATGAGGTGACGGCAACTCCATCCTGGTAAAGAACAATGGTATAATTACTTTGTTATAATGCCTAGCAACACAAACGAAGGTTAAAATACCAGACCTAATGTTATGAAAGGTAGTCAGCGACTACCAGCTGAAATTCTATTCACCTTTTCATGCATTCAAAGGAGCTTTGCTGATGTGCCAGACATGCGAGACTCATGGCATTGGAATGCATATGTGGTTGGATACTGGTATGGGGTTAGATGTACATGTAGAGAGGAAGGGATGCACGACGGGAAAGACAATAATTGCGAAGACATGGGTCTCACCTGGGCGAGCTTGGTGCCCTTGCCTGCCACTGGGGGACTAGGGGGAACATCAAATTCAGGGAAGTCGATGGACATCTGCCTGCAAGGCGAAATTGGGCTCATCATGTGCACAGAGTCAGTGTCAGAGGGGTGGAATTCTGAGGCAGGGGCAGGGTGGGAAGCAAAAGAAGATGGACTAGGGCCTGGGCTGGAACAAGAAGCAGAGATTGACATCTGTTTGACCAATAAGACAGGACTTGTCATAGCCACCGACTCTGTGTCTGATGTCTGGGAGTCTGAAGCTGGAGGTCGCTGAGGTTGGGCAGCAGGGGTTGGGCTGGGGCTGATAGACATCTGAGCCAGCAGAGAGCTAGGAGCTATGTCGGCATGGTTAGCAGGAAGGTGCTGGGGACTTGCAGAAACTGAAGGTGTTGCGGAAAGGCCCGACTCTGCCTGGCTGTCCTCCTCATCCTCTTCCTCTCCGTCATTATCTTCATCATCCGGGCCATCTGAATCATCACCATCCGAGTCCTGCCTGTCAGCACTTCCTGCTGTTCCTCGATCAACTATGGAAAAACAAAAACACAATAAACAAATCCAGCATGTATGTAATGTAGCATTCAACAAAGTGCTCTATAGATTCTACCTGGCAAATGCTCCCAAGAATTTTTTTTTTGTAAAATTCTCATAACGCTTTTCACAAAACATTGTTTTATAAAAGTCATGCGTTAATGTTTAAAGCCCGCATTAAGTATGGTATTAAGCCTAAAACTGACTGCAGGAATGCAGACAGTGGTCAGTGAGGTATTTGTAGCTGTATGGTTTGGAAAGACTGTATTTGGCAGTTTTATATTGTAGACACTGCAGTCCATCCTACAAAGTACTGTTTGTAGTTTAAACTTTCATAATGAATACCAGTCTGCTTTCTATAATCTGCATAGCAAAGAAAGGATGATTGCTCTGACTAAAAACATACAGGGAAGACATTAACACCTCAGACCACAAATGCAGCCTGTACTTGACAGCTTGTGTGGAACTGTGTGAGATGAAAACAAATATGCTCAGTAACTGAGACCAGAGAACTCTCTCTATCTCTCTCTCTATCTCTCTCTCTTTCGCTAAAATTAGATACTGCAATTTCCTTGCAGTAAACGCTGTGTATGCCGCCCACATGCACCAAGAGTTAACAAGGAAAAGACCGCATTTAGAATCTCTAATTAGACTGTGGGGTTGCTATTGATCATCATTCCAAAGGAACACAACCATGGACAATACACATTTTACAGATATCGATGATATAACTATTAATAGTCATGTTAGATTGGTTCTTAAAAACCATAATATAATGGTTTAAATATAGTTTCTGTTTTCTGGGCTTCCCTAACATAACCTATTGTTGTCAAGAAAATAACAGACGTATTGGGAGAAACATACCAGAGTCTTCGTTGTCTTGATCATCTATAATGCCAATCGCAACACCCATCTCCATGCACTTCTTACTGTGGGCTTTGGACTTCATGTGCTTGGTGAGATTTCCTGTGTGGATGAGAAAGAAGGGAGAGGTCACCCAGGTGGGAGGCGGATGCTGGGCATAACACGGTTTACATAAGCATGCTATGTTCATGGGCACTGGCTCTATGTAATGGGTGAGTAACCGATAAAGAAGTTCTTAAAGGAACGTAGGCTGGTCTGACACTGTGTGCTGTTCTGCAGTGCAGCGTGGGAAGTTCAACTGCAATGAATCATGCCTGCTTTTTTCAACAGGCACGGTCTTCAAAAAAAAAGCAGGTAAGAAAACAAAACTGATTGTACAGAAAAATAATTCTTACAGATGGTTGAAAATGGTCAAAATTACTTAACTGTTGTAATATGATAATACATTAGACTCAGAAATTAATTGATCACTTATTCATTCATTACTTATTCCCCTTGCATGAATTTTCCTGGTTGCTCTTAGTCTCTACCATTACCATTAAAGTATTACAAATGTTCTGGGTATGAATCGTGTGCTTCTAAAGTCATACAATAACCTTGTGTGAAAAATATAAAACTTTATTAAAATGCTATTGTTATCAATTATAATTGTATTTTGACAGCAACACAAACTACAATTACATATACCTCTACATTAGATTAAGCTAAAGTCCATTAGCAACACAGCTTCTCCACATACTTTCTAATCGCTTTTATGGTACTTTTATGTTTTTTTGTGGATCGATATGTGCAGCGCCATCCAACACACATTTGATCATCTGCAGTCAGGTGGCGAGGCCACGGCAGATGCGGGGATGGTGCGTCGCGCATCTGCTTACTCACCGCAAAATGCTGTACAGTATATAATGTCATACAGTTTGTATGTATGTTGCTGTGATTCATATTTATGCAAAATGAAACGTTTTTATTTTATGAGCAACTATGGTGCCCCTGGGGGAGTTGATTGTGCCCTACACAAACAGCATACTCTGCGTATAGATAGCGGCATTTTCACACTCTGTTTACCCTGAATCTCAACATATAATTTTATGTGAGCCACACATGAGACATTTAATAAAACATGGTATTAAAAACATCAATTTTAATAAAACACATACTGGTAGATACTGCATTTGGCATTTACTGGGCAGTATCCCTTTAAATTAGAAGATTAATTAATTAAAAAGATACAATGTATATGAATACAAAATATTTAAGAAGAATAAACTTAGAACATGTGAAGTATCTTTATAACCATAAAATTCAGTTCCTCATAACAGCCAATGGAAAAATGATCTGAACTCACCCTTAGTCTTGAAAGAGAAGTTGCATTGTGTGCAGTGAAAGGGACGAATGTCAGAGTGCGTACGGATGTGTTTGCGCAGCATGCTTGGTTTCTTGCAGCGGATTCCACATTCCTCACAAATGTATTTTCCTCTTCCACGTCCCCGAACATACACATATTCCTCGTTTGATTTGAAGCTGAAAATATAACCGAATAAGAAAATCAAAACAAAATATCTCGCCAAATATTTTAGAAGTGGGCATTTTAAAAGATTAGTTTTAAGAATTACAAACCCTCCATCAAAGATCTTCACTCGTTGGGGTTCAGATTTGGAAGAGTCTCTATCTGACTCATTAATAGGTTGCGTCTCTGGTTTCATTTTTCCACTATTTTCATTTGGCACTGATCTTTGCTGGATTACAACCTGAAACAAAACGCAAAACAGTTTAATAATCATGCAATCATGCACTACAGTGTATACAATAATGTATTTAAAACAATCTGGCCAACTGTTGCAGTAGTAAGTTAAAATGCTTACTTTTGACAAAACGTCTTTTAACTTCCCAGAGTAGGTTAAGATATCAGACTTTAAAGTTGTTGTTTTGGCTTGGGTGTAGTGTATTTTCTTGGATGTCTGTTTGGAGTCAAACAAGGACATTACCACTTTTGTGGGAAGGCCTAATGGGTTGGGATTGTTGGGGTTTACAACCCAGGCTGAATAAGCAGATATCTTCTGGTCGGTCTGCTGAATATGAAGAGGTTTTCTTTTCATTAGAAAACACCAGGTAAAAGTTGTAGCTGTTTTCAGACTGGGGAATGACAGACGATGACTATCTCTGGTGTTGACAACTGACACAGAAGAAGCTAACTTCACTTGTCCTTGAAACGTTGTAGGCCTAAGAGGAGATTTGGATGGAGACCAGCGCTGCTCCTCAACTTTCTCTTGTGGCTTCAGATGTATATTTTCTGGCATAGTGCTGTTTTGAACTCCGGGTGAAGAACGTGTGGCAGAACCTTGTACACCATGAACTGTGGTAGGTGTCCTACTCTCCATCTCTTGCTCATTGACCTCTGGTGTTGCTCTCTGGGGGACTGGTGTCTTTTCTGATTCGGAAGTGTCTGGAAATTGTTCTGGAGCATCTGTCTCAATTGGGCTGTCTACTGGCTCTGTCATACACACCTGTCTGACCAACATTAGTTTCCTCTGTCTGGTCATTTCTGACATCTTTGAGTTCAGGTAATTTAAAGATCTACCATCAGTGAGACATGCTGCTCCATGTTCATCTTTAGCCCGCTTTTGTGTCTTTTCCATAGCAATGTCCAGGCTGTTGGCAGGGGAGAGCATTCGCTTGCTTGAGGCAGTGGCCTCCTGCGGGCATAGATTTGCTGATGCTAGTTTTTGAGTACAGTGCAGTGAACCAAGAGATAGGATGCTTTGCTGAGTTGTCTGGTTTAGTTCAGTGTTTTTATTGTTGTTCTTCATCTGAATAGCAACAGATCCACCTTGCCTGTGAGTTTGGATGTCTTTTCCAGTCTTTAAATCACTGTTAACCACATGCACTGTAGGGAAGTTAACTTTAGAAGCCGCAGAGGCTGGTGCTAACGTTTGCTCATGTGTGATTAGGATCTGGGGTACACTTGTCGATACTGATGTTATTTGAGAGGGTGAAACACCTTGTACACCAACAGGCAGTACAACTGGGGGCTTATTAATAAGAGCCTGATAACCTGGTTGTGCTACAAAGACATTGTGTGTTCCATCATTTGATTGTGAGACTTTAATTTTATTAGCAATTGGTATTGTAATAACTGGCAAAGCAATCTGTTTGCCTTGCACACCTGCAAAAGAATATGGTTGGCCTGTTTTCAGTACTGGGCAATTCAGTTGGTATTTAGGTACAAAGCTCTTGTTATTTTTTTCATCTGAGGTCTTTTGAATGTCTGTGTGACCTGCCACCATATGGACTGGAGGTTGCACCTGGCATGTCGCAATCTTTGAGGTCTGATGCCATGGATGGGGAAGGCCATAAACTTGGGGTTGTTGGGTTTGGCTTCCAAGGTTTATACTTTGAACCATATGCTCATGTGTCTGTTTTGGTTCCTCACCAGAATACAGCACAAATGGCTGAACAAGTGTAGATGTGTTCACACTTACTTGTCTAGATTGGGATCGAGAAGATTCATTTGTGAAAGGGCCTCTTTGAGTAGAGACAGTCTGTTTCACTGCCATTTGGGGGTCTGGACCAATCTTCAAAGACATCTGACGGACCAAGGGTCCCCGTCGTCTTTCAATGAGAGGGACCTGGGTAGTTAGAGGACTGTGTGTAGTTTTTGGCATGGACGTCTGCATTGGTGGCAAAGGCCTGCCAGATGACACGCTGCTGCAGTCAAAAGATTTGCTACGGTAATCACAAGAAATTTCCACAGATGACTGAGTGCAGGTGATCTGCTCTGAGGTAGCTCGTCTCATCATGCCTGGCACTCCAAGAGTGTTGTTTGCTACAGGGAGCCCTTGAGCTTCTGGAGACTTCCCAACACTTTCAGCCCTGGATGGGCTGTCAGACCTTGGTGGATCATCTCTGTCAAAAGAGGCTGAAATACTAGAGCACCTTGACAAGCTACTGTCTCTACTAAGACTACGAGACAGACTGGACTCAAAGCTAGATTCACCAGAAGATTGTTCCATTTGAGCAAGTCGTATGCGCTTCTTCTTTGGGGGAAGTTTTTCTGTTGGCAATTTCGACAAGCTCTCACTCCTCTGAGGCCAGCTGAAAGTTTCTACGGGTTTCTCTGTTGATTCTACAAGTTGACTTTCATGATCTCTGTCTGGTTCCTCTGTTACTAGAATTTCAGGGACTTGAATGTTGCTCTGTCGCACAAGTCGTGATTGCTGTAAAGGTGTGGAACTGTCACTTGCAATGGGAAATGTTTGCCTGCCATGATGCTCAATTCCTTGGCTGGCACATTTGGGTGTTGACATTCTGTCCTGGTAACTTTGTGAAGATGAACTTACTGCAGCCTCTGTATGGCATTTTGTAGAGCTCTTTACTTCCCTTTCCCCAGGATCAACTGGAGATGATCTATCAATGGACTCTGACGTTTCAAAAGAATTTGGTCGGCTGAGGGAGTTGGTATGTCGAATAACTGAAGTACCGCTTCCTTGTCTCTGGAGATCCCCTCTTTCTTTATTTGGTGTGCTGATCTGGGCCTCACGTATTGGAGATAGTCTTGACTCTTGTGGTTCAGCAACTCTTCCAATGATTTGCATTTGACCTAAAACAGTAGAGTTACTTATAGTCTGGGTGTGGTGGGAATAAGGCCGCCCTAGCGAACCTGTGGACATTTGGCAGGAATCAAAACTTCTTGAACATGGAGGTGTGGTCTCAGTTGGAGACTGGTCATCATCGTCTCCAACACTTTTAATTTTCCTTCTTTTTCGTACCATACTTGGCTGCTCTACAATTCCTGTAATTACTGCATTTCTGTTTAACAGTGGTTGTTGAATGCTACGGCCAAACACTTCTGAATCCACCTCCCTGGTTTGCATAGGCTTGTTCTTCGGACCGTGCAGTTCAGAACAATAAAACTTTTTGTGATTTTCAAAGTTTTCCAGTTTTCTGTAACGGTTACGACAGGTCTCGCATTCATACATTGTACCTTTATTTTGTTGGGGTTTTCGAGTTCTTTCCGTTGCATGCTCAAAGGACTTACTTCTTACCTCATGTGTAATACTTGGTCCATGATAGCTCTCATCCATGGATTGAACAGAAATTAGAACGTGACCATCATTTGCAGCAGAATCCTCAACTGCTTTCTGTCTGACTAGGGTACGAGTATGTACAGCAGGATTGGGAGTAGGAGGAGTTGAGGAGAATACATCATCATTTATTGAGCTTATCTTTTCATCAAATGACTGACAGATCCTTAGTGGGTGAGGCTGAGGTGTTACATTGGGAAAAAGAGCTGACTGACCAGGTGTTGTAGGCATTGAATTACTTCTTGTTATTGGTAAACAGTCCATAGCTGGATACTGATGTGGAACAGAAAGAAGAAATACTGGCTTGGATTTGTCTGTGGGTGTAAAAGGAGATTTGGGTATGTCAGAGTTGGAACTAGATCTCCTCACTGGTGGTTTTAAATCAAACTGAAAAGAGTCTTTGAATATGTAAGATTTAGGGGAATCAATGCTACCCCTTCGAGAAAGAGAAGTCCGTCTAGGTTTGACACTATCCAATTGTTTGTCATCCACAACAGCCTCATTGTCTGAAATCAGTTTTGAGATACGCTCCTCAAGAGACAGAGCTTTGGTTTCCAATGGAGGATGCATTTGTCCTAATGAAACACGATGCTTGTCAGTAGGTGCTACATGCATGACAGTTGCCACAACGGGAGAAGGAGGAACTTGTGGCGTTTTTGTAATGTCAGTTTCTGCTGGTGGAGTGATCTTAACAAAAGGACTTGAAGGACTCATAGCTTGATCAGCACTTTCAGAACGTGAAAAGTAGCCAGAATCAGTGCTTCCAAGACTCCGAGGACTTAGTAGGCACTTGCCTTGTGACTGTTGCGAGTAATCAGTTGCTTGTTGCCTCTGTAGCTGGGCATGGCTGCCTCCCAAGGGCGATTTACAATGCTGATCTTCATCTTCACTAACTGAATCCAGCAGAGGACTTGTGCAATCCACTTCTTTTAGTGAGGATAGCATCGTTACACTGGACCTTAGGTTTGCTGGCTGGAAATCCCTTTGCCTCTGGGCGGTGGCATGTTCAGGTGCAGAATCTGTAACTCTTGGGCTGTCTGCTCGCAAAGGTGAAACATTTACAGGGTGGACAACCACTTTAGGGAGAGCAGCAGTGACTTTTGGCTCACATCCTTGGTGAGTGGCCAATGGTTTTAGAACTTCAAACACCACTGAATTCTCAGACTCTGCTTGGCTGCCTGGTATTACGCCTGCACTCTGCAAACTGCTTTCAGATAAAACTGTTATGCTACTCTGTGAAGAATCTGGGTCTAAATCAGCGGCACTCCCCTCCTCATCACTGTCTCCACTTTCCTCTGCATCAGAATGCGTGGCAAGGCCTTTATCAGACTCTTGTGAAAGGGATCCACTTCCAGAGTCTTTTACAAGACCTAGTTTGATTGCGTGTGCGTGGGACTTTTTATGTTTGTAAAGGTTGCTCTTTGTCTTAAATGAAAAGCCACATGTCACACATGGGTAAGGTCTCTCTCCTGTGTGGGACCGTATGTGTTTTAGAAGCACACTTGGCTTGGCACACGCTCTATTGCAGTAGTCACAGACGTACTTCCCTTGCTTCTTCGGTTTTTGCTCTTTTGCTGTGATATCAGTTACTTGACTTGTGCCAAAGTTTACAACAGTTGTCATCTGAACAGGGCTGAAACCAGGGGTAACAGGGACTTGAATTGAGTTGGGGACTGTGGCAGACAGAGACTGGCATGTTTGTACAACAGGTGGTTGGCTCTGAGGTAAACCACCAGAACCTGAAGGAACTGGCGCATGGCTCAAAGTAAGTGAAGGACCCACACTGTAGCTTTTCTGGATTCCTGGTCTGTCTTGCTGATGGTTTCCTGACACATTTACATACCGGTGTGTTGCGTGTTGCGCTGTTGATGCCATACTGCTGTAGAACTGTTGTTTTGCTGCACTAAAAGGTGGCACAAATGTGGGTTGTGACTGGACATTAAAATTAACAGCAGGCATAGCCATAGCATAGTCCGAGTAAGTGACAGGAATGGATACTGATTTTCCAAGATGTCCTATTGGACTGCTATTCTTCCTTTCTGCCAGCGTGTTGAAATCTGGTTCCATAGCTTTGAGCAGAACTTCAAGGGGGGCACTTGTGTGGGAGGGAGATGAATTTTTGTTGCTGCCGTTGTCACACCAGCTATCGTCGAGTAACAGGCCTTCAGAAGAAGGCTGCTCTGCAGCACTTTTCTGGTTGAGAGCCTGTGGCTCTGAGGTGGACGGCTCCCCTCTTACTGCTTCAGATACTGATGTGTCCTGCGGGGCATCTTCAGGGTCTCGAGGATTAAGCAAACCATGCAGTGGACTGCTGGTGAAGGAAGAAGAGGGTGTGGCTTCCTTGGATAAAGGAGAAACAGATTTCTTGGTTTGTGATTGCTTCTTGACAGGTGACTTGGGTACTTTCTTCAGCTGGTTTTGTACTACAACTTTCTTCCTTTTCAATCCTTTGATTCCTTCAGAATTTCTGCCAGTATTTTCAGGTATGTCTGTATAAAAGAGAGACAAAGAAAGATGAACAATCCAAACTGCATTAAATATTATTTTATACTATTTTATTCTGTATCAAATTACTGTCATACTGTTTGACTTTGTGGAATCAAGGCTCATAAAGTTAGGACCATCAAACATTGATTTTAATCTTTGACATGGTCATACTTAGAAATATAAAGGTTATATTTTCACAGAATTATCTTTACATATAACAAATTACAGTATCAAAGTAAAACCCAAACTTTCAAGCTTACATAATACAAATATTTTAATATAATTAGATTTCACTTTTTGTATTACAAATATGTATTACAATAAAAATTGACAATGACAATTAGTTTTATTAGTATATTAAATTAGATGCAGTTATCGAACTTTAAATAAAATAAAATAAAATGACCCCTTATCCTTGATTGGCTCACTTTATCAACTGTTACTATAATAACAATCTGACAGTTGTAGACCGCATTTCAGAGTCTTTAAATTTAATCTCTCTCAGTGTGCACGACTACATTTCATTCTTCATCAACTTGAGCTGATGTTTATGTAATCCTTACATACACAAATTGCCGATGCCTTTTCCTGATAAGATCTTCAAAACAAATGCCTGTCTGTCTCGTTTTCACCTCCTTTTCAGCAAAATTTCATTGCGCAAGTTTGGTCAAGTTTTTAAGCAAAACAAAACGAAATAATAAATTTTAAATAAATACCCCCCCCCCCCCCCACACACACAAACACTATGTTATATATTACAAATACACATTCTATAATATCACCAGCAAAAAAGATCTTGCTAACGTCAGATCAGCAGACACCTACCTAAAAAGACGGGTTTGATGCATTGAAGTGCAGAGGAAAAGCTTCATTATAAAAAAAATCTTTTGCTTAGAAAAACCAGTTAGCTATCAGCAGCAGTACCGATCCCAGTGACAACCAGCATATAGACGAGACTGTTTTGGAATCTAGAAGATCTTCTGAGCTGCTACCGAGGCCCATGCATCATTATGTACAAAACCCACTCTCTCTCTCCCTCCACACCCTCCCTTCACTTGTGCTTATACATCTCATTCATTGCAATTGTGTTATTTGTGTTACCATGTCCCACTTTATGCATTTAGACAATTGGCAGGGAAAAACGGATAAAAAGTTACATGTAGGTGTTTATGTGGATAAATGAGCTTGTGTGAATAAATTAATTCCATCCCTTATGCGTTCCAAATACTTGGGGCAATAACTGAGCACCTAAGTCAACATCTGACAGAAATCAAATTACTTTTAATGTGGTAAAGAAAGCCTGCCGTAGAGCGAGGCACAACTGAAACCCATGCACAGATGGGCAGAGTTTTCCGCATTTGCTGTGTTTGGATTCCCTGTGGTCTTCAACTTACACTGAAGGTTCTTTGTCTGTTTGACGCCAAATGGTTACAAACAAATTACCAAGCCCTAACATCTGTGGCAGCTCTGCACTTAATAGGGTTTCCCTTGCTTGGCTTGGCATTGGTTGGTGGAGAAAAGTGGTTAGCATTAGATCTACATGGTCGTTATTTCCTGGGTACCAAAGGAACTCCCCAGAACTTCAAAAAGACTGTTAGAATTTTACTAAGACTTCAGTTCCATTTTATGCATGTGTCACCTTGGTTCATTGATTGACAAACTTCCTTAAAAGTTTCTAAAGAAAGTAGAAAGAGGATATGAGGCAATTGGAGCTCTGAGCTAATTAACTGCTTTTAACGGATTCAGGGATTAAGACAAACATGGCCGGTGACATCACTGCCTGTTGTATTTTGAGAAGGGGTGCATGTATTTTCAGACCTGTTCCATTCTGGTGCCACTAACCCTTCCCAGCGGTTACACAACGAAAAAACATGCCAGAATAAACTGACTACATTAAAATGAAGGGCTGATGCTTTTCTTTGCCTTCTATTAACATTTGGGACAATTCGTACAACTCTTTGTGAACTCTTTATCCCTTACCAAAAAGTAACGTGGCATGGTACAGTGATGGTGTCAGGTGGTAGGACCGAGGTACTTTTAATATATACGGATATATATGCTTACCACACTTAAACTTCACATACCATTTCATGTTCAAAACCCTGCATATGTCCAAGAAACAAAATCATGGTAGTGCTATAAACAAAATGACTAACATTAGCTTATTCATGTGAATGATCACTTTTTTAAGAAAAACTCTTATGACACAGAACGTTCCCCCAGCCATTCTATTATGCAACATTTATTCATAAAAGGCTTCCCTGTGTGCTTGTGGTTAGGTTTAAGACTCCCGAGGTATACAATGAGACCATTTTAATTAGAGTGCAAGCATAGCAGAAATGAACACTGTGGCCACAAGGGGAAAATGTGGTGCAGGAAACTACTGGAGTCCCCGGGACGCCAAGTGCACCGTCACCACGCTGGGAGACCAGAGAACCAGTTTTGAAAAAGGATGTGGGTGATGGTTTCGGGTTTGAGAAGCCATACTAAGGTATTTCCAAAAAGAACCTGAAGTTGTTGGTGTAATGCACTGGCACACAATGAGCATTAACAAGGTGGAAAGCCAAACAGCATTTAATTTGGCTCTCCACACATACCACTTTTCCATCAGTGTTGTTCCACCGGTAATGGAGCCGGCGTCCGATCTTGCCCTGTTCTGCACATTTCCACGGAAAAGGACATGGTTACGGGCTGGAAAAATTGGCTTGGCGTCAGCTCCCAAAAGCTGCTGAACTCAGGCCAGGAACCATTAATACCATTGGGGGGTTCTGGATTATGTAAAGCTCTCATAACACCAACAACAACTCCCATTATAATAAACGAAGCGGTTTACACTGGAAGCACCCAATGCGATGTGACTCCCATTTAGTGAACATCACATTCCTATTTATTCCTAGTTTTTTCCAGCCACTTTATGTTTCCTGTTGGATACAAATGTAACTAGTATGAGCTCATTTCTTCATGCTAGCTCGAGGTCCTTTGATGTAACACTAAAGACGGTCTGGACGTTAAAGTAGGTTTGCAAAATCAAGACTAAGACTTGTAAACAGATACTGATTACTCAAAACTCATTTATGCGAAACATGATGTTTTTTCCATTCTGGATCAGACAGGAAGGAATTTTTTTTCCCTCGCTGTTTATTATAATCTTCCTACAAGTTTTGTCATACATTTTTGGTTACAAAAGGTATCACACGGGTAAATTTGCACCGCATTTTGTTTTGCTTTGATGTGACACCATTAATGGTTTCTGACACGGGTGAACGAATGGAGACCAAGCAAAACCCTCAACTCATTACAAACATCCAGACACGCTCAGTCATTTCCACCATCCTGACTCTACAGCCTGATAACGGTAATGAACGGAGAGAATCTACTGCTGAACAAAGATACCTGGTAATTTCACTATAAAGCCACAAACACACTTTTATCTCTCAGAGACAGAGGGAGAGAGAGAGAGAAATAGCTCAGGTACTAAATGTTCTGGTACGAAAGGAAAGGGGGGGGCATGGGTTGATTTCTTCCTGTATATGCTGCATTTGAAAAAAAACCAGTGATATAAGTGTTAAAGATGAATCATACCTTTGTGTGCAACTTTGGGGTCTTTAAGCTCTTTCTGTGCCTCCTCTATTTTGTCTGGAACAGAGAGAGAGAATTACACGTTAGATCATTTATACTGCATATCAGTAATAGTCACAAATGATGTAAGAATTCAAAACGATTCAGAGTACTGCAAAATACAGCCCTGAAGAACATTAAACTAATACAGCAGGGAAACTGGTGGCCTGTGACAATGATCATATATAATGTCAAGTAATCATTACAATGCTGCGGCTGACCAATCAGAATAATGCAATCCAGAGAGATGTGCACTATAACCTAATCCAAAATAACAACATTTATCATGCAGACTTCCCTTTTATAATCTAGCTAATGTGTCCTTGAGTAATACCCCAAAACTCCACAGTATATTTTATATTTATCTGAGCTGTATTTGGACAATCACTCACCTAAAGGATTATTAGGAACACCATACTAAAACTGTGTTTGACCCCCTTTCGCCTACAGAACTGCCTTAGTTATACGTGGCATTGATTCAACAAGGTGCTGAAAATTTCTTTAGAAATGTTGGCCTATATTGATAGGATAGCATCTTGCAGTTGATGGAGATTTGTGGGATGCACATCCAGGGCACTAAGCTCCCACATCCCAAAGATGCTCTATTGGGTTGAGATCTGGTGACTGTGGGGGCCATTTTAGTACAGTGAACTCATTGTCATGTTCAAGAAACCAATTTAAAATGATTCGAGCTTTGTGACATGATGCATTATCCTGCTGGAAGTAGCCATCAGAGGATGGGTACATGGTGGTCATAAAGGGATGGACATGGTCAGAAACAATGCTCAGGTAGGCCGTGGCATTTAAACGATGCCCAGTTGGCACTAAGGGGCCCAAAGTGTGCCAAGAAAAAACATCCCCCACACTATTACACCATTGCATTAATGAGAAATTGGGTGTTCCTAATAATCCTTTAGGTGAATGTATATCTGCTTGTGTAACTTAATTTACAGCTTAAAGTGAGTGGGTGTGAGTTTATACAGTATGTGTATGTGTACGTTCACTGTGCCGAGAAGCAATCATCTTTCACCACCTTTAACCATTTTAAGCCAACACACTCACACACACATGTGGGTAAATGGTTTACACCATCAGAAAAGCCAACATCACAACACTGATGTGGTGCTTTTCAACCACAAACCCCATTACAAAACACTTTTGAAACAAAGGACTCCCTGTAAAGTGAGACCAATAACAAGTATCGGAAAGAATCCTTACTCGCTGTATGCAGGGAAAAAGCAGTGGCCACAGAGAAATTCATGGCAGCTGTTTTCCTCATGCTGGTCAAACGGAAATTTATTCATGGATTGGACGACAGTTTTCAGTGCACACAGAACAGGGTGGAGCTTTGAATGGGGGCTCCCAGTGACCCTGGTCACAGCATGTTATGTCATGATGAGTGGGATAAAGACACACCCTTTATTAACTCACCCAATGCCAACCTCCCTCTTTTTGCAAACTCGATATATTATATAACACTATGTATACATAACCCAGGATTACCAATGCAACCGGGACAAACAGACGCATATTTATGTAATGCAACAATAAACTGATGCTCTATGTAAATCTGCTTGCTATCTGGCTATAATGCAAGTCACATTAAGGGCAAATGTGCATTTTAGACAAAGAAAAGTGTTTTGTTTAGAAGGGTTGTTAAAGGATTAGTCCATTTTCTTAAAAAAAAATCCAGATAATTTACTCACCATGTCATCCAAAAGGTTGATGTCTTTCTTTTTTCAGTCGAGAAGAAATAATGTTTTTTGAGGAAAACATTCCAGGATTTTTCTCATTTTAATGGACTTTAATGGACCCCAACACATAACAGTTTTAATGCAGTTTAAAATTGCAGTTTCAAAGGACTCTAAATGATTCCAAATGAGGCATAAGGGTCTTATCTAGCGACATAATGGTCTTATATTATCTGCATTAAAACTGTTAAGTGTTGGGGTCCATAAAAGTCCATTAAAATGAGGAAAGTCCTGGAATGTTTTCCTCAAAAAACACAATTTCTTCTCGAAGATATCAACATTTTGGATGACATGGTGGCGAGTAAATTATCTGCATTTTTTTAAGAAAATGGACTAATCATTTAAATGCAGATACAAAACATCAGTTTTTACAACACAGGTCACTGTAAAAATGTGCAGCATGCACTTGGTTTTGCAAGTCAATTCAACCCATTATTTTAAAGTTTTGACCTGTTATAAGTTGACATAACTTAAAAACACAACTTTAAATTGTTTGACTTAATTTGTCGAGGTTAAGTAACATAAAAATATATGCTGATTTGACAAAAATCATTTGGCAGTGGCCTTTCATGTAAAAGCCTTCATGTAAAAGCATACATTATCTCTAGAGAGTTACTCTAAACCGTAAAAATGGAAACTCTGGTCATTCCTGTACCAATTCGCTATCATTGCATTACATCACCCTCCAAATGCGGAGTTCACCACAGTTCCCTATCCCCAATTAAAACACCATTGTATTCCGCACCATCATCTGTGTAATTCTGGACACAGAGTCACCATGATTGTTGACCTGCTCGGCCCGTCATCTAACCACACATCCAGAATTGCTCATTCTGTTCTGAACAATCAATGGGTCGTCCGGAATGTGTGGGATCGGATGACAACCATTACCTAATATACCGCAAATAGGTTCCCCTCCAGCCACACTCATGGGGGGACTGTCCCTGAATTCCTACCGTGAGACGGGATGGTGGAGTCCAAACGCTTTCAAGCGCTCTTGGTAAACAGACGTCAGGATTGAAAAGGACATTGAAGCACCCACGCAAGAGAGTTCGGGTTTTCGGGTCCGTTCGGCAAAAACACATACATTTTAAATTACCCGAGACCTGATGCCGCTAATAATATACCCGACCTGTGTCCGAGGCACACGTAAAAGTTTTCGGACCTCGGGTTTTCGGATCTAAGTGGACCCGTGAAGACCTCTAGTTGACACATTGGTACGTTAGAAAAAAAGATGAGCTTGGTGGCAAAAGGTGGTAAAACAGCCACACAAATGCAACTCGGTATTTTGCTGCAAGATTCTGATATGATTCTGCGGACAACCAGAAAACGCGGTTTGACGACCATGGATTTGTTTTTCAAGAGATGGTTTCTCCTCAACCACAAAAACATTACAGTCGGATGACCTGACAGGAAATGAACCTCATGACACATTAAGAATGAAAGAAGAACTGAAACATTTCGAAAAAACTGCTAGTCATGATGCCAATGCAAAGAATCTCCCCTAGAGGTTAGTTATTCCTCTTTTTGTGTTCTTCCTCAATCTGCAAAGGATCCCTAGATATCATCCTCCAGCATAGAGAAGTTTCTATCAAATTGTGCAAGATGTTGTAAAGAAGTAAAGATCGGATATGACACAGAATGCAGTTTTGTTATTCATAGAGATCAGCTTCTCTCCATCCATCAATCTCACCCACACACCCTCTCTCTTACACCACCCGAGATTTTCCTTATACTGTGGACCAAACCCCAGATGCTGTGGGATGGTTTGCAAGCAGTTTTCGCACAGGACAAACATTTGGGCTGAAAGTTTCCTCAGTTAATGCTACCATGACAACAGGGAATTTTTAAGCGGTTTTAAGGAACACATTGGTCGTGAAACCTTGTTATGGTGTGAGCCCAAACAACAGAGAGGCTAATAGCTGTCAACTATTGTATCTGCAACTATCAGCACAGAGAAGTGGGTGGCGTTTATTCACATAAACACATTTTTTATGACCGCTTGATGGTGCGTACCTGTCACATCGAGTAGGTCATTAAAAAAAATCCTCATGCTTAGACCATACACTGTTAGAGGGCCATCTGGTGCACCCTGGGTCCCTGTTCCAACACCCGAGCTCTCGTGGCCCTACTCCATATCAACATTTTGGTGATGTAATGCTGCATATTTAGTTTTATAGTGCGCTCTGGAGCTGCTTTAAGTCTCTGTAGTCTTGTGCCGTACCCTAGGCTTCGGAAGCTGGAGAGTGACACGATTTGGATAAACAAAAGATAAGATGTATTTGGAAGACACTCTGTAAACAATTTATCTCATTTATGTAAACTACATCGACTAACAGACTTTAGGCTCGACAGCACCAGTTCTTCGGCATGTAGGGGAGACATCTTGTGTGGTTGCCGCAGCGTAATGCAGTAGTTAGTTTTCCGCACCATGTGTTTTGACAAATAACAGAGGAGGTGTTAAAAGGTTAAAGTAATTTGCCTGATAGCATAGGACTTGTTATGTCATACTGGGGTTGAGTGCCCATAGCAGTCACACACACATAAGAGGAATGCTCGGACACTGTGCCGGAAACTGATGTTATAAAACATCCAGTTGAAAGCTAAATGAGTGTTAAATATTCACACCCAACAGAGCGTTTGTGTGCCATGTTGTACGTGGCCTTGATGATATGATCAAACCAGACAGCATCTCTGTTTTCCTGTCACACAGTGGGAATCACATGACTGAAGCATATTATGCAACCGGCACGTCTCCTGTCATGAATACACACGCAGCCACATTCGGAAACAGTGACGCTAAAATAATTTAGATAAGTCACAGCATTCAGCAGAAAACATATGTAAGAGCATAATAAATCATCACACGTTCTTCTTCGTCTGCCCCTTTGCACTCATATAAATCATTTTTCTTTTGAAACTAATATCAAAGCATGCAAGCATTTGACAGACATTTCCATGGAATTCACTCAAGGATTCCCCTGAAACCAGAACTGCTGTTCCCAATCCCACACTGTTCCGCTTGGGAGAAATGAAGCCAAAAACTTTGGTTGATTGCTCAAGGGTTTACACACACACATACACATAACCGCACTGGGGCAGAACTGCGATTTACACCCGTAAATTTGACCACAGGACTGAAATAACATCCGCCCGGCAAATTTGAGTGTGTTATTTGTCATGTCAAATCCACTTGCTTTGATAAAAAGCACTCAACTATATCATTCAGTTGTATGTGCTGTGGCTGGACGCGACCCTCTCTGACCCTACATTTTCATTTTATTTCAAAAACAATATTAGTCAACTTTATATTACTTTGTTAGTCAATGACATTTTTGTGCTAAAATGTTATAATTTCATAGTTTATGAGTCATGACCATTTTCTACTTTCAGATCCTTTGAAATAAATTTTGCAGTCTCTTCGTGTTGTAGAAATATAAAGTTATTATACTACAGCAACAGCACACATTAGCAAGCTGACCACAACTAACACTCAACTGAAACAGATGCTGATTATGGCATAAACATTTCCAAGTGTAAATGCTTTCAAATCAAGGCATTTATAATAAAATGTAGTAATGCTTTTTGATCAAAACAACACTAAATAACTGATACATCCCAAATAATATTCTACTCGTCTGCACAATGGTAACCATTTAAAAACCCAACAACAAAACAGAAACTCTTTCAAACACTAATACAACAACATACTAAGGGCCAGATTTACTAAACAGGGTAAATTAGCATGAGAGCGCAATTCCAAAAAAAGTGCAAATGGGAGTGGTAATATCTGCGGGTTATTTACTAAAAAAATGCAAATTAAATAACAGAGGAGCAACAACTGATTTTCATAATGACCAACACAAACTAAAAAGAGCAGATCAAATTAGTTCAGGGTTGCAAATAAGCAGAGCTGATCTTCTTGAGTTCAGCACCACAAACGTCGCAGGGGAAAATTCGGGGTGTTTAATCTCAGCCAATGAAGCCATAGTACACTAAAAAGAACTGGAGGACAAAAAAATAAAGGTTTACAAGAAATTTTAAAACATCTGGTTTTGTGTGAATCTTCCTAGTGACTCCAATTTTATTTACTTTAGCAAATAAAAAATAACATGGCTTGACAAAAAATATTATTAAATAAAATGTTCTTCTGGCATTCCAAATTAACTGTTAAATGTTAAAACAATTCTCTGCATTATATCACGCGCTCTCTATGATGCCTCTTTTTTTGCAATAATTGCAGCTAGGGATGTCCTGATCTCCACTAATAATACGTGGCCGATCACATTTCTGAATCGGACAGCCGATCTCATTACAGCTATTTCATGTACTACGGCTTTTGATCATTAAGTCCTTATCGATGTAAAATCACTGTTAGTTTGAGTCGTTTATAACATGCATTTGAAAAAGCAACACTCGTCAAACATAATTATTAAACATATTCTTTATTATCATGAAAATACCTGAAAAGGTTTGAAGAACAGCAATATAAATATATCCTTCCGCCATTTCATGGAGCTGCGTGTCATCACAGCTGTGTGTGTATTGTTCTTCGTCTACAGCGCATTTTGAGTTTCTGCACGAGAGCGCCCCCTGGCTTTTGGATGTAGCAGCATTTCACCGTAATTCATTGAGAAACATAGCAAGCATTATCGGCCGATCGATCGGAGCATCCCTATTTGCACACTTTCAAGTGTCAAGTGACATGCTTTTTTGGCGTTAAATAATGGTGCAAATATGGCGCAAACATGTAAATCGCATTGCATGAATTATTTAAATAATCTCCTCCCAAAAATGTTGCGTCTGAAAGGAAAATCCTAGAAATGCATATGCAATAAATGCAGTGGCAAAATATTGAACACCTTTACAGCACTAATTATCCACTGCATTTCCCAACAGTCGTTATTTAACGCCAAAATGATGGTTTGCGCTGGCGCAAGCTTTTAGTAAATCTGGCCCTAAACATTATTAAGTCCACCTCTTTTCTTTTCTTAATTAAAAAAATCTTAAAATAACCCTTTATTTTGATATTTACTCTCATGCAAAACATGCTGGGAACTGGAAATCCAAGGCCAGTTTTGGCAATATTACTTTAATACAACACAAAAACTTTCACACATTTCACCATATTGTGGACTATGGATCAGATGCTCAAATTTTAATTATGTTAAATTTATTCATTTTTTTTCAGTGTGCTTTCCCATCCCTCAACAACAGTCCCAGTACACAGTTGCTGCGTCCGAAACCGCCTACTACATACTATATAGTACGCGAAAAGCAGTAGGCGAGGCGAGTAGTATGTCCGAATACATAGTATTCGAAAAACAGTATGCGAAAAGTACCCGGATGACCTACTACTTCCGATTAGATTTTGCAGTGTGCATACGATGGACGCTTCACTATCCCATGATGCCCCGGACGAGGAGTTATCCAACGAAGAAGAAGAGCTACGCGGCTGTTTTCGCGCTGAAATGACATGACGTGATGACGACGTATGTCACGTGATGTAGCAACATGGCTGAATGTAGTACGTCCGAATCTCATTCATACTACCCGGATTCATACTATACAGTACCTACTGTTTTAACGCCAAGTAAGTAGGTACTTCATCTAATTCAGTACCTACTATACAGTATGCGGTTTCGGACGCAGCCTATGTGTTCACAAAACAATCCGACCTAAAATAAGTAACTCAAATTATTCTTGTTGACTTAAATGTTCAGGGACCTTGTAAAAAATAAACTTCAATTTGTGATCTAAATCTGAGAGTCAAATTCTCACCTAGTGTATTCTGGAACACTGACAAACGCACGCACGCGCACACACACCTGTAACTGTACACTCTTCATTATTGCCCCAAGTTGCTTGGTATCCATAAACAGGCCGCAGTTATATATTACACAACATTACCGACCAGTTTATTCTGCTTTGCGTCACGCCTGAGAAAACCCCTTACCTGTAATAAAATTACTGTATCGACTCCAGAGGTTTATTGCTTTAATAGACCATCCCAAAGTTCAAAGGCTTTGTGAGGTTTCTATACAGGAAACTCTGATGAGCCCGAAGCCACCAATCAACACGCAGGAGACACACGAGGGAGCAGCTTACCAGAAGCAGAGTCAGTAACCTTCCCCTCCTCATTACTGTTAGAGCCCACACACCGATGCAACAAAACATAAATACACACACGTACACACTTTACTGCAGGACCACAGTGACTGAGCTTCCATTACACAACTGTCCTTCTTCATTAGCTGCATCATCATTTGCTACCCAAACTTCATCTTTTCTTCCTCCTCAAATGAGCAATATCTCCTCTAATTCACTCACGCCCCTGTTGTCGAGAGCGAGACAACATTAAGTTCTAAGGTTCACCGTGATCATTCTTTCAAAGATCACCTGCAAACCAGAACTGCTCCAATCTCTCTTTTAGGGTTCATCTTTCAGTAGGGCTTTCAAGTAGAAATGACAGCACTTGCAGGAACAAGTGGAGCTTTAAGTGTGTGCTCTAAAAAATAAGGGTTCTTGAAAGCAAAGCCAAAAGAAAAAGATGTTTGGTGCTCCAAAGTATCTTTTAATTAAAGGGTTTTATCCTCTTAACTGGCGCTGTCCTGTGAGCGGGACACCCATGTATACTTTAATATTTAGCATGTAAATTTTTATCTATCACGAAAAACTATATATCGTCGAAGAATGTATTTGTCATATTTTAAAACATTTTAGCAGTAATAATAATTCAGTGACAGTAATTTATTAATTAGTGACACGAGTATGCAGCAAACCGCTGACACCTAGTGGCCGTTGTTGGTAAAACCACTAAAAGTGTAACACAATCCTTATTTTTTGTGATAATTTTATGTATAAAATATATTATTTTTACTTATTACAATAAATGTAAACTACTATAACAAATTTTTATTGAATATTTTCACCTCTAGACACATTTTTGAAAAACTTTAAAGACCAAGGTAAGGTTTTTAGACCAAATTTTTTTTTTACATATATACCATTCAGCCCATTTCTACATTTCTAAAAGCTTTTATTTTTAAGAGTGTGTGATTCTGATTCTAGTCAGCAGCGATAATATTACTGTTTGCCTGAGGCTTCTCTTAATAATGCAGAGCAATAAAAAGAGATAGAAGTGTTGAAATCAAAGAGAAGAAACAAGTTTCATGTGCCGAGCCACATATGAGAAAAGACTCCTGCACTTTCTTAATACGAATAATAAATAAAAGCATCTTCACCTAGTATGGATAGAATATAAATGTTAAACTTATAAATGAAACTTCTGTGTTTTAAAATATCACTTTGGGTTTACGAAAAGGTAAATAAACAGTCGCTATGGCATGCTGTCATTTACTGCAGAAAATGACTTAAATGAAGAATGAATCTTGTTTTCCTGTCATGCACTTTAAACAGAAGGATGTGAGGCAAGAAATTCTGTGAGGATTAAATAAAGAAATACTATGATAAAGGGCATATAGAAATTAACATAGAGTGTGTATTTAATGCCCTACCCATGCATAGACTTTGCAAGCACATTAACACACACCATTTTCTCCTGTTTCACAAAATGTGGGACTTTTATAAGTCTCTCACATATGCTAATGGAGAAAAATGTGTATTGTAACGGGGATATGCCTTTAAAAGATCTTAAAAATAGGAATAGACATTATAAGCAGTGGTGCACATGAAAATCAATGTATCACTCAATCCCATCACACATCTGTTTAAAATATTTGATGCATGCATCAGATCACCTGATATTGATTACACCAGGTACACTTGCACATTTGTTGTCAAGCTCTCTCTCTCACACAAGCACACACGTGTGGCGTGAGACGGCCCCCGCAGGAAGCAGTGGGTGGATACAGCGGCAGACAGTCAGTGCAGATAGTCAAGTCTGCGTAGGCACGCTAGTGAAAAATTGATCCAGTGCATCTCTAGGACAAACACATGCACGCCTCCTAGTCTACAATTATATTTGTTATCCTTTAATTAAGACACACACAGTGTGACCATTAGACAGCTCATAACTTATTTAACATTTTCTTCAATCAAAACTCACTGCCACTACGGCTATTACAGGTTATGTTAACCCGTATTTTGCTATGCAGTAACCATGTGGTTGCTAGGGTGGGCTGAATGGGTAAAAATCCCCAAGCACTGCTATTTAGTCTAGATATAGCAAGCAATAATGAGATACTTTAAATAGCCTATGAAGAAAATGCATGCATTAATGGAAAAACAATGATCTGTTTTCATGCACTTTTCGGAAAAAGAGTATAAATCTTTATTTTAAATTGAATGAATCTATTTCTGTGACTTGAATTACTAATTCTGTTCATAAGATGTTGCACAGCGATTCCTTTCATAGATTTTCTCTCCTCTCCTCAATGAATGTCAGTGCTTTCTCTCACGCACGCGCACACACACACAATCTCATTCACGAGTTTAATTATTCATCAATGGCTGGTCTACCTGACAGCCTACCACTTGTTGTGTTAAATAATGAATGAACACGAGACGTAAACAAACTACACAAAGACCGGAGAGGATTTGTATAGATAGATGCGTTTTATCTGCGTCCTTCTGCCCTTTGGATGCAGGAATCAATTTATACGCATTGCGCATCTTTACCCACACACGGTGATCATTTAACCGGCTCTGTCGCGTGGAGGACTCGTTCATTAGAGAATGAGGATAAACACAAACGATGGTTTGCGAGCCCGACGCTGAAATATTACTTGGAGAGGCGAAGGTTTGGTGACTGACTCTGTCTTTGCACAAACGCAGGGGCCAAATTTCACCTTCCAAATGAAAGAAAGCAGTGCATTTAAGCATGAGACCGCAGCTAAAGCAGTTTTAGAGCCTGTAGGAATATTATTAAGTGATGTCACGTAAATATTATGAACAAAATAATTAATCTCAGTACCCAACTTTTGCTATTTGGTACTAGACAGTAACCTATCCAGTCCCTGGAGCATGCTTAACACATGATTTCTTATTTTCAAGCATTTGAAGTATTTAAAGAAATCAATTAGAGGCCAAACTTCTAGAAGTGCATAAATGATCATGCTAAACACATTATAATCACCCTACAAAACAAAACCACTAATGACGTACTACAAATTTTGAATTAGAAAATATCTTCTATTCTATTCTATTTCTAATGCTTTGTTATAGTGTTAACTTTGGAACATTATGACAATAATGTTCTGTGGTTATATTATTTTATATTCATGACTATATTATTTTGATAAAATAAAATTTAGTATAGTTATATAAATATATTAATATAATACACTATTGGTCAAACCCAGAAAAATAAATGACCATGTTATCTTCAATATAAATAAATACTTAAAGTCACCATAAAACGGTAGTAGCAACCTGCCCACCCGCCATACCATGTGACCACAGGTAAAGATATCACTTCGAGGATTTGCATTTTTGATTCAAGATTATGAGGACACATGAATTTTTAATTAAATAAAATTAAGCTTACATATAAGTAATTTGTAATAAAAATGACTACAGTATTCCAAAACAAATATAAGGTTTTCATTTAAATTTATTGCGACTTTAAAATTTAAAATAAACCAATTTGACTTTTTCACTAAATCACTATCAGGTATATTATGTTATGAATGGCAACAGGTTAAAATTATACCAGTCTAATTTTTAGTTTGTGTGTTAATATTTAGTTTATTCTGTTTTATTTTTGTTAGGTCTTTTTGTAATAAAATTTATCTAATATGAATAAATTTATTTTATTTCCTAAAATAGTTGTTTAAAAATAACATTGAGTGTCTACATTCTAATAAGACAACATAGCCAGATTTACAAATATAATCTATACCCAAACTCACAAAATACAAACCAAACTTCAGTAAAGTATTTTAAAATGTATCATCAAAATATGTATGGTTTGTTATGAAGAATACAAGAACATGAACAACCGAACAGAACATAAAAAACAAACTAAATAAAATAAGACAAACCTGTTTTCTTTGAAAAAAGCTGGCATGTTTGAATATGTGACACTTCTCTGTAGTGACTTTATTTCCTCATTGTGTCAGAATAATAAATCAGATTCAAAGTGATCTGAAACATACGTGTGTGTGTGTGTGTGTGTTTACAGTCGGGCCTGTCGTCTGTATGATTGACAGCCGAATAGCTGTTCTCTGTCACCTCCCATAACATCACATTCACTCACAATTTGGCATTTGACAGTAGCCAGCGCACACAAACCCAGTGTCGGCAAAATCTGTATTCAATAAAGTGACACTATACTTACACTGAGATAGTATTTTGTGCTGTGTGCTTGTAATAAAAAATAGGGGTAAAAAGAAAACTGGGTGAATCACAAGAAAACACCCGCATTTCAAACACAAAAGGAAAAGCATAATAAAAATGAACATTTTCTGTATGACAAGACACTTTAGCAAATTGCTTTTTTGATCTGGTGGGAAATGTGACCCAAGCAAATTTGTGACAGTTTTCATAAAATTCACCAGGTTAATCTGTGGAAACTTAAAACAAAATGTGTATGTGTGTGTATTCTTCCTCTAAATAAACTCTTACTTCCCCAGTTAAACACAGACACAAACACACTTTAACAGACAAAATGATTGTCTGTTTTGTGTCAATACAACATCACCGTAGGCATTCTCCCCACCCAAACATGCACATACAGTCACGCTCTGTCCCTGTGGAGTGGAGGGGGAATCCCTGTCAGGTCAGTCTGAGCCAATCCCAACCAAACAAACAGATGATGTCATCATTCATTAGCGCTCGGCCCGGTGTGGGCGATCCTGTTCTGCCTTGCACCATCCCACACAATCCGTCTTTCACCAATGCCCTTCTTGGACGTCTCTTCCTCGCTTTCTCTTCCTCTCAGGCAGGTTTAACTCTCTAAGCCCTGATGACTGGAACACAACTCATCACTGGGATTTTAATTAATCATGAGTCAACAGGATAATCAAAGTTATTGGTGCGGTTTCCTGGACAGGGTTTAGATTAATCCAGGACTGGGCTTTAGTTATATCAGGACATTTGAGTTTTTACAAACAAACCTTACAAAAAACAAAGCTCAAACATGCATTTTAGTCTGGGACTACGATAAGCCCTGTCTGGGAAACCACCCAATTGATTTTTAAGATATTGCTTTTGCTGCAAACTATTTTACTGACTTCTACTAGACTTAAAGCCACAATATGTTCGATTTTTGTAATAAAATATTTAAAAAACACTTGGTCGGTGTGATATATTTCATGCATTTGTTTACTTACATTATCTCAAAAGTTCCCAAGAATTAGTCTATGGCAACACGAGTAGACAAATGCGAAATTGGCATTACGATGGCCTAAAATAATGTGATCAATACAGGTAATAAAAAACATTAATTAATTACCTGATCCGTGAACATGATTAGCAATCTCCATATGTTTCTGGGTAAAAAAAATAATTTCCCATCATTCCACTCTCCATCATAATGCCATTAAGCCTTTAGTGATAAAATCCTTTAAGTATTGTATTAGATCGGTTCGCCCAAAACCATTAAATAAAACCAAGCAACCTGATGTCACAGGAATTTGCATGTATTTTACGAGTTGGCTAATTTTTACGAACTCATGAAGATATTGTGTTGGACCAAGAAGACACAATTTCATACAACTACTTAAGCCGAAGATATAATTGGGCCATCCGAGTATGCACACCGTCCGCATGACGTCATTTTCGTTATTAGGAGGGTACACCGACAGTCCGCAGCGCATGTGCATGATATTGTTGAGACAGGTCACTCCACTACAAACAATTACACAAAGGCAATAAACAGCTTTTCCACACACACCATCATCTTTCTTCTTTTATTTTCACTTCTCCCAAGAACAGAAAGCTGTGCAGCATTTTTGTCACCATGATATTTGATTCCTGTTCTTGTTGTTTGTTCTAAACTTTGTGGTGGATCCGCTATTTTTCTTCATCTTTCCAAATTTTTTATGTACTGTAAATGTCGCAAATCAGTGCTGCCCTGACGGCCTGGTAGAGTAATAATTTGAATAAGTAATCATTTTTATTTTGTACGTGTCGAAGGTGGCAATCCACGCGTAGCCCCAATAAGTATACTTGGAAAGCTGTGAAGGGCGGATGCGGAAAAAAGGTATAACAGGCCCTTTATCCTCCAAAAACCTGACCATCAAAGACATATCAGCCAATCATTGTCAAGAAAACACAAATCTACTAGCAGAAATAGGTATTTTTCTTGCCTCGCTGCCTTATGAGGCAATGACTTCATGAAGGCAGCTCCGGGGAATGCATTCGGACAGACTTCATAGGCAGCGTAATGGTATTTTGTTTGAAATATAAAGAGAGCGTGCCTTTGTGATAACTCATTTCATATTTTAAAAACGGCAATACTTATTTATCACAAATGCAATTTAAAAGGTGTAAAAAGTGAAAATAGAACCTTATTTACACTAAATTTGTGCTCCAGTCGCTTTCTTGGCCGCCATTTAATTTTTCTATCTCGACCAGGACCCACCAATCACATTCCTGACATATAAGCACACGCAGAATTGTGGAACAGGACGATTAGGGTATCTCAGGAGTCAGGAGGTAGGGCAAACCTTGGATTTGGATGATGACGCCATTCCTGCCTTGGAAAGCTGCCTCTGAAGGCGGCATTTTGAGATTTGAAGACTGCTTCCCTCCCATACAGCAAAAAAATTGCATTTCTCCGCCCAATTTTTTTTTTTTAAATGTATGCTAAATACATGTTGTGAAAAGCAAAGCTTAATTCAATATATTTGTGATTTTTTTTCAACAGGTTTGTAGGTTTAAACAAGTTTTTCTTCCAATGCTACTTGAATATAAATGCTTAAAATATATATTTATTTTTAAAATATATCACTAAACATGCAAAAAAAATGCCATATTGGTGAAAAATAGATTTTTGTAAACATATTTCCAAATATATTTCAGTAAATATATTTTTGGGGCATTTAGAAATATATTTAAAATTGTATTTTAAAATATATATATATATTTGCCATATGTGATGATTTATTTTAGGACTATTTATTGAGTGTTGCTTCAAACATCATTTCCAGCACTCTAATACAGAAAATGTCACTGGTCCTACAAATAAGCTTGTTTGTTTTTAAATGAATATCTGCATTTTTCTTTTGATTTGTGGTGAAATTGGACATGTTTTGTGAGATGCACTCAGGAATCTTCTGATCAAAAGAAAAACCCTAAAAAATGCACTTTGCTCAACACAAGCATTTTTCGCAGTCATTGTGGAGTCTTTGTGATTGGTATTCTACATTGGACAGCACTGCCAAAACTCACGACGCCTGCCAAGGGAAATAAGTGTCACTTCCAATCAACGCACCGTTTGGAAACGGACGCAGCCTAATCCAAATCTAAACAGTTAAGATAACAAGATTGCAGTTTATCTTTTGTTTTTGTAAAAGGACTTAGTCCTGATTGTTATGGAAACTTTTTGTATACTTGTTTACAGCTGTATTTCTTAGTTCTATGTACTGTACAAACCTATAATGAAACATCAAGTCTAATATTATAATAATATTATCTACAAAAGTATCTTCATTTTATGAACATTTGTATGTCTCAATGGTCCACACTAATGTCACCTCTCAGTTATTTCAGCTACATGTGAATAGGTTTAAATGTGTGAAAACAAACAAACAGGCTTAGGAAATCCCCAGTGCTCTACTTTAATAAGCTGCTAATGTATTTATATAGGGGAAATTTTGGCAGTGTAACCAAAGCCCCTCATTGGTTAGTTAAAAACCTGTTAAACGGTCACATGGGCAACTGTGAACCGACGCCTTTAATGTTGCTAAAGCAAAATGAGCAAGCGTGGACCCAGATTAACACATATGCAGCTGTGAACACACGAGTTTAATAACAACAACAACTTGGGTTGTGCATTAATGCACCTGTTTTACACTCCAACACCGAGTAAATCGCTCTCTCTCTCTCACACACACACTTACACAGAATCCAGATTCAAGGGTCTGTTTGCATATGAATCTGACAGCGATCTGAATGTGATGAAAGGAGTTTGAATAATGATGAAAAGAAAAGGGCTCACTGGAGGCACAGAAGTCTTCTCCTTTCAGTGCGAGAGAACCGCCGAGTCCCTCTCGAATGCAGCTGTCATCGCCACTGTATCGCACAGACACAAAAGCACATTCAATACTGTCCTTTATGTCTCTGAGGTACTTCCAGCAATGCTAAAGAATCCAGCTCTCATCAAAAATTAATATTACCGTATGAAAAGGAGAAAAAGGTCTTTCTTTTTAAAGCACATTTTGGCAAAATGTCATTCTGACTTCACTTTTTTCAAGGACTCTGTGTCATTAAAAATAGCACAAATGCCCGCCTCGCTCCTTAGCGCCTCCCCCTTAAAATCCATTAATCTCCCACGCTGCACCCACCACCACTGATGTGAAAGTGAATTTGTGATTTGTCTGTTAAGTGGATCAAAAAGCTAATCGTGGCAAAGTTGAGGCACGTCGAAAGTGTAAAAACTACACTGCGCGTGTTTCAGGACAGACGAGGACACGGCAAGGGGATTGGAGATGGGTCGTGTTTAGAGACAACATGTTAATCTCTCTGAGCTTGTTAGGATGAAGTTGTTTAGCGTTCATTGATGGATTCCCTCATTGATTTGGTGCTGCTGGCTAACTTGGATTATGAATGTAAAAATACTGAAACTTCACTTTAGGAAAGGGATGGGAAAAACTGACTGGTACACTTGGTTTCTGCGGCTCCAAATAAAACATTTCTTAAAATCTTTCTTTTTTAACGGTCATCATGGAAACACAAGTGCTCCTGGTGCTCAACTGATAGAGCATCGCGTTAGCAGCACAAAATGTCATGGGTTTGATCCCCGAGGAACACACCTGCATATAAAATGTACAGCTGTCACTTTGGCGTCTGCCAAATGCATAAATGTAAAGTGTAGCTAGGATGACGTTGGTTGTAATAAAGACATATTTGGTACCTCAATGCTTTCTACGACTGCATACTTCATGCTGGACTCCTCACTGGTATTAGTATCTAGTCACAGTCATCCTACTATCATGACAAGCCTGCTTGGGCTTTCACAGTTGGCAAGCATGTGTGCCAGCGTCTTTCTCAAGTTCCCTAGCGCTTGAGAGCGTCAGTCTAAGCAACAGCAGAGTCTGTCGCTATCATCTCTGCGTGTTCATGAGTTGTTTGCTATGTTTTCCTGCATCGATTACAGCCCGGCTGGAGATGCATTATGTAATCTAACACATCGCAACAGACACTGAGATACAGAGAATCCACATACTGTACATCCTACACCGCCTCCGCTACACACTTCAATCTCACATCTTTTTTCTCTCTTCTGTGACTATATAAATCTTTTCTTCTTTCTATTCTTGTTTGCATTAATAAACTCAAAACACACCATCAATGTGTTTGAAGCACTACCTACATCCAAGAGTCTGCCTCTTACATAACCACCGTGGGCTCATCCATACCCGACTGATCCTCTCCACCCAACCCAACAGTAATTCAGACCCCAGGGATGAAGATCAGGAGGGTCGGCTGAGCTTCAAACTGAACCAGGTGAAATTCTTATAAACAATACATTTGAATGCACAAAAAGGGAAAGTTTAATAAAAGGAAACATTAAGACCAAACAGAAGAGATTCATGACCTTTTGGGCTGATCAACCATGAGATGACCTACGGTACAAAACCACCACATGTCTATTGAAAGACAGCAAGACAGAAAAATAACAACAAACATTCAGCTTGCCAATCGTGCGACACGTTTAATAAAAATACAAACATAACATTGAACAATAGTGCACCAATTTTAAAAATATGCATGTGCCAGTTTGGGCCAAAGTCATGTTTATTTTTACCTTATGGATTTGAGAAATTAGTACAGCAATATTTTTCTGATTTAAAACATTTGACATTGTAAAAGTGATATAGAAATAAATGTATTTGTGACCAATGGCCAATTGCGTTTCAATACAAAAGTTATAAGGTTGCCCAACACACCTGTAAAGCTGTGCAATGTATAAAATGAAAATAAATAAAGTGCAATCACGCTACCTGTTCAAACACAAGGATACAGCTGGCCATACAAGATGATCAATAGTAAAAAACTCATCGCTTACACTTCTCAAAACAATAGAGGTCAACATACAGAAACGAAAGAGGAACATGGAAACAAAAGAGGTCAAAACATGATCACACGCTCTCACAACAAATACCTGAGCAGCAGTGAAGATATATAGACGGCGGGACTGCCTGGTTATTTTCTCTCCCAGTGAAAGTGTATCAGGACGAGCCGGATTTCCCTGAAGCACCGAGGAACGCCGCTGGGAAACACCTGAATGTGTCCTCTCTCAAACACAAACACACCACATAACCACAGCAGACAGACCTCGCCTAGAAACTCTTTCTCTGTTTCGCTTTCACTCGTATGAAAAGCCGGCTGTGTGTTGATAGCTCACTCACTCTCTGGGCTGGAAAAGCTTCAGTTCCCGACCCTCCTTCATTCCCTCCTATCTATCTCTCTCGTCTCCTCCTCCAGCGTTCCTTTTATTTGCCAGCTACTTTTCTCAGTGTTTCTAATCCCTGCGCAGGGAAAGCCCAGACGACCGCCACGCTGACTTCCTCTCTCACCGAATGAAACACAAAGCAGAACGGAAGGTCTATAAAAAGCCGGCTGCCTAATTCCCTCGGCTGAACGCTCGCACCGTGCACACACACACACACACCGAGGAATCTGAAATGTTTATCGGCATCAGATTAGCTCCTAACCCACTTGTGGAGAACGGCCGCCCACAATACAATCGCACGCTTTTATTAATACACAACTCCAGCCCACACACGGCACAGCCGCCCGCACAAAACATAACAACATAAACAGGCTGACAGATGTAAACAGACATCTACGATCCAGCATGGACACTGATGTAAATGACAAAATTCATCAATATGATTGCTCTTGTATTGCACAGTGTACAGCATTGTGTCAGCAGTGCAAAGGTCATGGGTTCGCACATGCTGCATACTGATAAAAATGTGTACCTTGTAATCCACCATTAGGATGCATTAAAAAAATAAAAGCATTTGCCAAATGCATACATGCATATATTTTAAGATTATTTACATTGATGAATCTAATTTGCATTATGCTAAAACAATGAGATGAGCTTGTGCGAGGTAGATTTTATGATATTCAGGAAAGGATTATGTATTGCATGCACACACAGCTGTCAGGAAATCCCTGGTTAACACCTGTGAGCTGTTCTGGGTGGATGCATTTGATTCACACACACACACATACACTTATACAAAATTAGTCACTCAACTCAGACATATACACTCACACACCTCAGGCAAAGCCCAGTGATTCCCACGCTCACGGTACACATATTCACATCACTTCGTCTCTGTAAACAAGTGCTTGCATGTTCAAAAACAGACCCAGTGAGAAAAGACATGAAAGTAAAATATCAGTAAACAAAAACAATGGCATAACATTTATATAAAAAATGTATTCTTCGCCGAGTTTACCGGAAGTTACGTGATGACCACGAAAGCTGCGTGTTTATGTTGTTACTGCTGAAAACGGACTATAAAATGCTTAAATTGTTATTGTGTAGGTGTGAGCAACAATGTGCCATTTTTGGGTGTGTCCTTAAAAATGCAAATGAGCTAATAAAATGCAAACACGGATCGGTGGTTTGTTGAAATTCAATTGTGCGATCAATAATTTTTATCTCTCTTTTTTTGTACTTAATGGCAGTGCCGTAGTGGATAGTGCAGATTAAGAGGCGGTATTATTATAATAAGATCCCCTTCTGACATCACAAGGGGAGCCAAATTTCAATGACCTGATTTTTAATATGCTTACAGAGAATGGTTTATCAAAACTTAGTTACTGGGTTGATCTTTCATGAAATTTTCATGATATGTCCTCTTTAAAGTCTGATGGATGAATCTAAAGCAACATCAACAGTGACTTTTATCAGCTCTATTTTTACATTTTGATACAAAACGATAATTGAAAATGTCTATCTAAGATGTTATAATTAGATAAAGCTGCACTACTGTTTGAAAAAATGTATTCATGCATGCTGTGTCACGTGTTTAAACAAGAGAAAACAGCATGCAGATGTGCATGGGTACCGCCCACCGTGCTCACCCAAGAGGAAATGTTTGCTTTCAGTTTAATTTCTTTCTCATTTGTGGATCTATGAAACGGGAAATGAAGGGAAGACCACAAGAGGAGATTCATAGGAATGCTCGAACCCCATCCTCCTCCCCTGCCGGAGAAATTCCCATGGCAACAGCTGCTGAAGAAACTGCCCACGTTACGCAAGAGAAAAAAGCTCAGCTAGAGGGCAAGTGAAAAAAAAAAACACACAACCACGAACACGTCTCCCGCTTCATGAATCCACCTCGTCCTCATTCATTCCTCTCTGCCAATCATTTCCTCCGCCTGTCTTTCAGTTTTTTCACATTTCCATTCATCCCCACTTGCACTCACCATATAGATATTAAACCCCCTCCCACCCGGTCTCGCCTCTTTCTGATTCATGATTTATTTCGCCCCTGTAATATCCCAGTTATTTTCAAGCACATCACTTTCTCAACAGAAATCAATTCTACACATTTTTACCTCTCACAGCCACTTGGTCTAAATCATTTGTGCATCTTTTTTTCCACCGCAGTAAAGCACAAAAACATAATTTTGATGTCACTACAATCACTTTAACCATGTTTCTAAATGTGTGGGTATTCTTTCAGAGAACACCAGCATTCCCACACATTTAGATGAATGAATTTAAAGTACTTCATGATACCTGGATGATGTTTTTTATCTTAAAGCATTTACCTTCATATTTAAGGACATTTCTAGGTCTGCAAAAAACAATTTTATATTTGTAGATTTTCTGTGATGGTGGAAATCCTTTAAAACAAATACTAACGCTAGTACTAAAAAAAAACCACCTACCATAATCATTAATTTTTTATCATTAATCATTTAATCATCACTACACATTATTCTGAAAACAATCTCTGAAAAATCTTTTGCGCCAGTGCTCACCTTTCATGTCAGGAGAAAATAACATAAACAACCACACACACGCACGCACGCACGCACACACAATATGGTTTATAGGAATGGGGAACTTCAAGAAATGTGTAAAAGGCGCCTCTTATTTCTAAATATAGTCTGATAACACACTCATATACTGCATAATCTTCTTATTCACTGTCTAAACACAGTTATCACAGAGTAAGTGGGTTTACTAAACTATTTTGGGGTAGTAAACTTCTCCAGATATGAGCTAAATATTAAAATAATTCATAGACGCTCAATGCTATCTTTTTTTTCTAAAAATGCAATACGTTCCTTTAGGGTTAGAGATGAATGCCACAAGTCTTTAAAAGTGTTAGGGGTGGTTTCCCGGGCAGGGATTAGTTTAAATTAGGACTAGTTCTAAGTTTACACTGTAAAAAATTGCTGTAAAAAAACGAGGAATTTTGGACAGTAATTTACCGTTTCTCATAAATACAGTTGAATACTGTAAATAAACATTAATATGACAAACAAAATAATAACAGCAAGCTCCTGTTCAGTCTTACGGGATAATACAGTATTTTTTGGTTTGGTCAGGCATGTCAGACATGTGACGAGCTCATCTGCAACCATGAGTAAAACTGATTTAACTACACTGTTTTTCTGCATTTTATTATACGAGAAGGAAGCAGAATTAAAGACTGTCTATCCATTTTCACTCCGATTGTGACCCTACCAGCACTGAGACGGACGACGAATTCACTTGTTTTTTACTCCTCGCCTGTATATCAAGGTAAGCACAAACTGAACAGAGTCTGTGTTTCTAAGTGAAATAATTGACAAAATGTTATATATATTTGCTTATTTTTGAAATATTTCTAAAAACGATTTATTTGATTTTGACATATTTAGGGCAGATTGTTAAACGAATTGGCAACTAGCTATATAGGTTAAATACAAATAAAGATGCTAATGTTAATTTGCAATCTAATCAAATGTCTGACTGATGTGCGATTATCTATTGATATTTTTTTTAAATCTACATGAGGGATTGGGCTCTGTTTTACCATTTGTTTGTATCTTTTTTCAATGTGTGCACTTTTAATCTTTGTACAGCGCCTCGTGAATGTGTTAACATTTAGCCAAGTCCCATTCATTCCTATGGCTCCAAACAGGGATGAATTTAGAAGCCACCAAACACTTGCATGTTTTCCCTATTTAAAGACTGTTACATGAGTAGTTACACAAGTAAGTTTGGCACAAAATAAAACTTTTGTTTGGAGCCATTGGAATGATTGGGGCTAGGCTAAACGCTACATTCACGAGGCACTGTAAAAGATGAAGTGCACATAAGATAGGGCTGTATTAATTCGTCTAAGTTGAGGTAAGAACATAGTAAAATATTGAAAACGTCTAGTCCAAGGCTGATACTGCTGGGTAAGTGTAACACTAAGGTATGGAGTATAAAACAATAAAACAGTAGGCCTATAGAAAAGTCTTTCAGTCTGTCTAAAAAATCTCTTTCTGTAATTAATATCATTAGCTTTTCTAAGTAATGGATTTGTAGCAGTATAATATCTGATAGTTTTTTGGGACATTAACTATAATTGTTGTCTGCATCAGTTGCTGGTGATGAAGTAACATTTGGAGGTTGGATGATCAGCAGTGAAAACATCATCATCTGTGAAGGCAAGATGAAGCTGCGAGGACACTGGAGTTTGTTCAAAGGTAAATCCTCTAGCTGTTCAAGAATGTCACATTGCGTTAAATTAGTGTCTCTTTCTTTTTTGTAAATTTACTTTAATTGCATTAGGTCTTTTAAATAGTAAGTCGAAGTTTAAGCTAGCATGTGCATATAGACATAACACTGGGTTTTGGCCAAATTTGTTGTCATGCTACATGTTTTTGAATAAAGTATTTCTCTCTCATTACTGCCAGAATGGCAACAACCAGAATATTTATACTGTGAATGCAGTTGGTTTTATCTGTCTTCATTGCAATTAATCTTTACTTCTCTCATTGTACTTTGTAGATGCTTAATTGGTGTGAACCCTAAGAGGTGAACAAAAGCCAGGCAGGTGAAGGTGTCCGAGAAGACAGGAAAGCTTGTCCAGAAAAACGCAGCAACTGTTAATCCCCATGTGACCACCCTCATCAAAAACTTCATGGACTTTGAGTGGCTTTCACATTGTATTCTGCAGTGTTGTGATATTTATGTGACATCACAGCATTATGTTTTATTCAGCCCAGTCTCATTAGTGAGGCAGAAACTGACATTTAAGAATGCACTGAATTTTGTTATATTTAATAAAAACAGTGTTTTATCATCATCCTTTGTTTGAGAATTTTTTTGCAAGCAATTTTAAGTGTTTATTTTAAAATTACATTTTAACAATGCTAGAAAAATCACATTCTACAGTATAAATAACAGCAGGAACCCTAAAATAACAGTATAATGCATCCAAACATCTGACAGTATTATACTGTGCAGCTCCCTTTTTTTACAGTACTGTCTCGTAATATTTGTACAGTAAAAAACTGTTGTTGTAAATTACAGTAGGTAATCTGTAAAATTACAACTATATGCTGGCAAATCTAGCTGCCAGTATATTACTGTAATTTAACAGTGAAATTTTTTACAGTGTAATTAAGACATATAGCTAGTTTTAAAAACATTACTTGTGTGCATTTTGAGGCAAAACAAAAGGCACTGATGTATTTTAAGATATGTCTGTGCAAGTTGTTTTTAGTTTGGACAGCTCTTAAATTTATTTTAGTCTATAGGACTAGTCTAATCCCTGTCTGGGAAACCACCCCTATATGATTATATATTAATGTAAACAACTTTATTTATATATATTTTACAAAGACACTTGCATATTAAAATCTGAATAAGAAATAAATGTTAGCTAATATAAGTAATTACTAGAAGACCTTTTAACCTTCAAGGCCAAAGCCAAGGCTGCAGAGCGAGCGAGCGAGCAAGAGAGAGAGAGAGAGAGAGAGAGAGAGAGAGAGAGAGGAGGAGAGAGGAGAGAGAGAGAGAGAGAGAGAGAGAGAGAGAGAGGAGAGAGAGAGAGAGAGAGAGAGAGAGAGAGAGAGAGAGAGAGAGAGAGAGAGAGAGAGAGAGAGAGAGAGAGAGTAGAGAGAGAGAGAGAGCGAGAGAGAGAGAGAGAGAGAGAGAGAGAGAGAGAGAGAGAGGGGAGGTGTCCTGCTGGTCGGACAGATTGTGACTTGAATCAAGAGTCACTGTGGCTTTCATCCATTGCGGTTGTAAATCAGTTTTACGTGGAGACAGGCATGTTTATTAATCTTACACATGTTTTTGGCATGATTCGAATCTTTGTAATGTTTGTGATGATTGTGCCCTCATAAAGTACACAAGTTACGAGAAACATTCCAATGAAAAACATTTCCAAAGAATCCACATCACATCAAATCTTAACGGATTGAATCTGGCACTGTGCTGGGAAAATCCACTTTTATGTGTTCCTCAAAAAAAACACACAAACACAACACAAAACCCAAAATTTTCTGATCGTGAGATCCCAGCAGAGGCACAAACATAAGTCTGTTCTCAAATGGACAGTTAACTATAAAACAATCATGTAAATTCTGTATTTAAACACAAAAGATGTTTGAAAATTGCAGAAAATTGCATGCAGTTTACCTTAAAATCTAAATAACCTTGAGAAGGACAAAAAGTGTGGTAAAAAGTTGCCCATCTAATTTAAATTTTCATTATCAGCTCACAAATAAAACCTCACAAATCTTACATGTTTATGTTTGAATATGTCATATCATGTCATGTCAAGCCAGGCTATCAAAAAATATCTCCCTATTGAGTTCCGCAGAAGAATGAAAGTCTTTGAAAGACATTTGGGTGATTAAATGATGATCACACCTGCTTTTCTGAGTTGTTCTGCCTAAATCCAACTCTATTATTACAGCCTTTCTTCCCTTTTATATTTTTCTTTCTCTTTGTACGAGAGTCACTCGGGTTACCGGATTCCCGCTGGGTACTTGGGCTCCTGTTCAGAGCTGTGACTCTATCAAACTGCCATCTCCCTTCTCTCTTTCTCTCTACCCCAACCATTTTTCCTCTATCTATCGCCATTCCCTTATCCCCTTTGGGGTCTCTCCCACAGATAATCAATTGTTCACAAAGTCAATCCACCTTTCCGAAAAAAGGAAAAATCATCTTTCTCCTCCTCCTGCAGTCAGACTCAAGCAACAGCACCTGCACACAGACTCATGCTGTTCGTGTTGCCCTGGCAACAGTTCGCTCCAGCTTCACTCACACACATAAACCTCACACACACACACATGCATGCCCCACACAACGCCCTTATAAGGGTTTCCTGTCGCTATGCAGGATTTCGTATCTTTAGAGCAATACTGTTTTTAAATAAAGTCTTCATGCCTGAACACAATGATGTGTTGTTTCAATACATGTTTGAGCCATCAAGCCTACCTAATAAAATATAGTATGGGTCAGATATGTATGATCATTGATAAGATATGTATGTGTTAGATATGTTTTCAAAGATAACTTTAAGTGAGAGGTGTCTCTTTGATATATAGTTATATAGTAAATGCTTAGTAAACAAAGGTAAAGACAATTAAATAGCGAAAGACTTAAAGGGACACTCCACTTTTTTTGAAAATATCCTCATTTTCCAGCTCCCCTGAGTTAAACAATTGAGTTTCACTGTATTGGAATCCATTCAGCCGATTTCCGGGTCTGGCTGTACCACTTTTAGCATAGCTTAGCATAATCCATTGAATCTAATTAGACCATTAGCATCTCGCTCAAAAATAATTAAAGAGTTGCGATATTTTTAAAACTTGACTCTTCTGTAGTTACATTGTGTACTAAGAAAGACGGGAAATTAAAAGTTGCAGCAGGTGCAATGATATTATGCAGTGCCCGAAAATAGTCCCCAGCTATTAAAAATTACCAAGGGAGATCGGCTGAATGAGTGTCCCCCCTTTAAAAAAAAGAAGCGTACACCTAAAGTTGGGCTAAATTTATAGCGTCCTCATGGTAATTTTCCCTATTTAGTCAATCTGACCTTTAAAGTGTTACACTGGCATGTGAAGATGCTCTTGAAGGTGAACTTGACCTTCAACATCCCACTCTATAAGCATCTTCAGAAGTGGGTGTGGTCTGTGTCAGGAGAGGAAAAAGTCCTCCAAAATCCACTAGACGCTCACACTCAGCTCTGGTTCCAGTCTGGTAGTTTTCACAGTACAATCTGACATTTATTTAGTTAAGAAAATTCACTTTAAATGTAATTTCATCACCCTATTGATGCTTTTTCACAGTTCGTACCTGATACTTAAGTACCACATACTGATACAAAAACATGACATGTAGATCTCTGATTGGTCAAAGAGAATCGCCACTATCAACATCATTGCTACATGCAAGATTAGCTTATCCAACAAGTAATATTGTTTTCTGTGTTTTGTTGTACAAAACTCCCAAACTCCCTTTTAGCGATGAAAAACAGCTGCATGCTGAAAATAAAGAACACCATTCCATTGACATGCTCCGTTGCTTACGTGTTAAGCATTTGTTTGTTTCGCGTTTACGATGATGTCACGCAATAGAGGCAATGCAACTGTAATGATAAGTTTATAATCCACCCACTCTGAAGTGCCACTACACTGCGATGGGAAAACAAGTAAAGCGAGCCGGGTACAGAGTCATGTCGTACCACACAATGGAAAAGCACCATTTAAAATAAAAATAAACTTTAAAAACAGAAGCACGCTAGAATCAAAAAAGGTCCAAAAGTGTTGATTGAAAAAAATGCTGCAGGATTACTTCCTTTGTTACAAAATAATATTTTGAATCGGCAAGTGAAATAGTAGCTACATTTGAACAATTTAACAAATTTTAAAACCACAAGTAACAAAAAAACATAAGTAGGCTACATAAAAAAAAACACTGGAGCATTCGGTCTACTATGGTGTTGTGTTTTTACTGCAATGTCACAAAGGTGACTGCAAACACAGAAAGGTGAATGAAGCTACAAGCAAATACAAAGCGTTGATGCTGACCATAGTGCAAAACAAATGAAACACAAGAACAAGAACAATTCACAACAACAAAAACACAAGCCAAATTATGTACACAAATAGAAAGGCAGAATCTCGCTCTTCTGCTTTTGTTTAAATACCAACAGACCGAACGAAGCCGAATCTTTTTTTGTCCGCACAACCCCAATAGTCTAAAACCTCACATTCAGTCTGAGATGTGATGTGGGAGAGAATCTATCTTCTGAAAATGTGCATGTAAATACACAAGCTTTTTTTAGACTATTAGCCCTTCATGTGGTGTTGCACAGAAATACCTCAGCGAACACACACACACACACACACACATACACACACATACACAGTTTCTCAGGGTATGGCGGGTGGGTGGTGTTAGTCCAGCATTAGTCACATCGGTCTGATACGCAGTCGGGGTTTGACAGACATTCAGAATGAAAGTATTCATACAAATTGAGGAGGTGGAGAGAAGACATAGGTTTCGGATGGGTTCAGGTGTGGACACCTATGGTAGGAAGACATTTACAGGGTTTGCATGCCAGCTAACAGCCTCACAGAAAAGCACATAGGGGTGAAGTTAGGTTTTTACTATGTTTCACCACAAAAACATTTACAGGAGATTTGTTTGCTACTGTAAAACTGAATCAATATGGGATCTCATTCGGAAAAAGACATTTAAATTAATTTCAATAAATGTACATAAATGAGTTTACAACCAGCATTTTGTTTTTAAATATTATGATTTTGTAAAGAAGGAAGAAGTTTACATGATGCACCATCGATTTATATATACCATCATAGCATGATCAAAACAACTGATCAAAATTTTGACTTTCAGTTTAAATTTTTAAGCCACTGTGTCCACAATATTTTTTTTTCTTTTTCACTTCTACTATTGTTTTTTGAAGGAACTGCTATTACCACAGTAAAAGGTTTGTCAGATCACAGATGTGATATTTCATCATGAGATTTAGCTAGACAAAAAAGGAACTTATTGTTAGGAAGTGAAACTAAAAGCCATGTTTATGTCACAGAGTATTTTTGTTTAGTCATAGGAATAAAAATTTTCTCATCTGAACAAACATGGAAATGTGATGCATTGACACAAAGACTTAAAGAGCACCTATTTCATAGCTAAAAACTTTATTTTGTGTATTTGGTTTAATACAACGTGTTTGCGTGGTTTATGGTTAAACAAAACACATTATTTTCCACAAATCGTACATTTTTGTAGCTCCAGATTTCCCTCTCTTCCTGAAACGCATGGATTTCAGGGTTTCCCGCAGAAAATGTGTTAGTTAAGGTGGTAGGGTTGTGCAGGTGGGCGGGCCGGGGGCGTGGCCATCAAAGTGGCAGGGCATACGCGTCATGATGAAAATATTTTTATTTAAAACACTCAAATAAAACTCAATTTTCAAGAAACTATGACAGAAAATGAACACATACTAAATTATTAATGAATTAAATGTTTTATCAACAGGCTAGTTATCCTCCAGACATTGAAGGAACAGGTCTTTCTCTCATTTCGGCCATGTGGCGCGTGCCCGCTCGCAGTGTATTCACCGAGATGCACTTTTGTACAGCAAATTTCTTTTTTTTGGACGACCTTGTTAAGGTGGTAGGGTATCCCAGCTTAGGTGGGCCGCCCGAACTGAAAAGTGATGTGGGAAACTCTGGATTTAAAAGCTATGTGTTATCTTGATTGGCCTGAATACCTCTGACGTCAGCCAGAAATGTGAGACTCCTTATCATGTTTGAAAAATTCGCACATTAACTTACAGGCTGTGAGTTCGAAGCGGGAGGAATTTTGATAATGTCTGGCTTGTCTACATCAACAATCCCAGAAAGTAAACTGTTGCCTAAAATCTGTTTGTTTGTTGTAGTCCAAGAAAAGAGATTTACGTTGGAGACGATAACTCGCGTCATCGTTTACACACCTTATGAATTTTGTTAATATGTACTAATACACACCAAAGGTAATGTAAAATCGTGAATCAGACAATAGGTGCTCTTTAAGAAACTGCAGGCCTCTACCCTGAATCTCAAACCACACTCTTAAAGAAACATACAGAAGCAGTCTTTAAAATAATAGCAATGTGTCGTGTAAATATGCTGTAAGCAAAAGATAAAACCGAAAGATCAACTAAATCCAACTCTCGACACTTCAAGTGTGACATGAGCACTTCGTTGACAGTAACAGGAACAACCGTGATGTACTTTGGTTGCGGTGTAAAAATGTGTAACTCAACAGAGTACCTGACCCTTCAGCAAAATGGTCTGTCTGTAGTTTCAGAAATGATGTCAGAAAACCCACAGCAAGCAAACAAAGAAACATGCTGCAAACCAACGTGAGCTGGACACCCTTGCTTCTTTTAAAAAGCAAACTGGTTACATTTATAGCATTATTACTGGAAACAGTCAGTCTTTCCAGAGACGAAGGAAAACGAATTACTCCTAAGTAAAAAAATGTAGAAAATGAAAACAGTACAAGCCTTTTTTAAAGAGCTGATCTGTACTTTCACACAAATATTCCATAAGCCACTACGATTGAAGGAAAAACAAACCCTCACATTCATTTTTTTTACCATCTTTCTCAAACACACGCAGTTTCCTGATAGTTGAACAGACATGGCTGAACTTGTTACTGCACTTCTGTTTTAGTTACTGTTGCTAAAACGCAGGGTGATCCCAGCCGCAGGGAACAAGAACAGAGAGAGAGAGAAGGAGAGAGAGACTACAGCTTTATTAGTTATGCGAAAAAGTGAAGAAATACTAGTTTGTCCCTTATAAGCATGACACAACAGGTAAAATCCAGCCATCCTCAGACTTGCAACAAGACAAGCACCCTAAAATATTTGTAATTAAGATTAATGATATGTTGCATTAATAGCTTTATTTAATGGCAATTTACTGCTGTAATTGTCATAATACAATAATCAATATATTAATGCTCATATTTAAATGAAATTAATATCAATTAAAGTCCTAAATTTAAGTAAATGCTTGAAACCAAACAATTATAAATTTAATTTAATACATTAGTATACAATGAAGCTTAACTAGGGATGTTCATTTCAGTTAATTTTTCTGACCGACAACTGCAGCTTGTTTAACCAAACATTAACCTGATTTTAATGTTTAATTGTCAATGAGTAAAAATACACTTGACGGTTGTCTGTGAGCCTGTAAAAACAATACAACCATTTTATTTCATTTGAATGTGCAAACAGCAGCAACGGATCAACAACAGAACCAGGATTCACATATAAGCAAGTTTTCATGCAACATTACATCATCAAAGAGCACTCGACCAGTCAAGAGGATGCCATTACTAAAGCAGGACACATTTCAAAAGTTTTGCTTTTTTCTTTTATGGTCAGGGTCTAGGACAGAGGCGATCAGCAAAGGTCTGGCCACTAAATATGTGTGAGACTAAGTATGACGTCTCGTGCGCACACAGAGCTTCCAAACCATACTCAAGCATGACCACATATGCAATACAAATGATTTGTCATACAAATTACTACTTTACCAGACCATCAGGAGGACCATCGCCAGAGGTTGAAGTGCTGCAAACTAAGTGATTTTCCGCCATACAATATAGTTCTCATTTGTATCTCCTTAAAAAAAAATCGCCATGTTTTATTTTGTGCCACCATACTTACTCGTGTAACTACTCATGTAACAGTCTTTAAATAGGGAAAACATGGAAGTGTTTGGTGGCTTCTTAATTAATCCCTGTTTGGATCCTAAGGAATGAATGGGGCTAGGCTAAATGCTAACACTTTCATGAAGCGCTACACAAAGATTAAGTGCATGCATTGAAAATAGATAGATATGTATTTATTCGTCTAAGTTGATGTGAGAACATAGTAATATATTAAAAAAAGGTGGTGGTTTCCTTTAATATGAGCATCCCTAGGCTTAACTACATGATATACTTGCATATCTACTTACTTTACTTAATAATTTAAATATTTTTGTTTGTCATAACAGCTATTATAGTAATCCAAATAATATTTTCACATAGTGATAAGTGGAAATGAAAAAAATTAATGGTAAAAATAGTATCCATCCTTGAAATGAGCTAAATTTATATAAACTAAAAAATGTTGGTTCAAAAAGGGTCATTCATTTAAATCAACCCAGAAAATGTTTACATTTGAGTCAACAATGGGTTAAAACAACCCAGAATAGGTTAAATAACAACCTAACGGGTTGGGTTGGATTATATAACCCAGCATATTTTTAGAGTGTAATTTGGTTTTCCTTTCCATTTTGGATGTCAATTTTGAGCACAAATGTTGCTCGGGGTGGATGAACCTGAAACCAGTTTTCCACTCCCTAATCATTGATATAAAAAAGAGATTCAGCATGGACCAGGACCTTTACGGGGCAGTCTCTAGTAAAAACCACTGGGTTCATGAAGCCCTCTTAACCCCCGCTTGACCTCTTGACCGCTAATGTTCAATGGAGTCAAAGGGGAAAGATGGGGCAGAGATCCCAGTGTAAGTCATGGGATAACACCAGATATAAATAACAGCATTCAATTCAGTATGTTAGAAAATGACTGGCTGTTTCTGCCCATGGAAAACTTTCTGCTGAAATGTTATGAGCATTGCTATGCGGTTATTAGGGTGTTGCTTACTGGTCCAAGTTAAAAGTAGTCCCAGTCCATCTCACTGGTTAAGCTGACATGCCTGGATCACTTAAACAAACAGAGCAATGTTTTAAAAGCATCAAGACTCATTTATAAATGTTTGCAGTGTTTTTAAAAGCTCATCCAAACAAGCCATGCCCAAATATCTTAAACTGTAAATCTATAGATTCAAGCCAAAGGCGAGTTTTCTTTGCTAGCTGACTACAGCCTTGATCCAAGACACAAAATCTTCCCTAAATTCACCATATGATTATTTAATCTGGCAGACATGGAGATCCGAACAGACCAAACTGAGCATCTGCAACAAAAATAAATATGTATAAATGTGAAAACACTGAATCTCTCATCCTGGGTTACACAATTGCACCCTGCGAATGCCTGGACTCTCGGTGGGTCGTTGAACAAACCCAAAGTCGATTATTAACAGGTTTTCCGGGTCACACAATCAAGCCGGCATTTTGGGTAAAACATTTACCCCTGCAGTTATGAAGGGACGTTCCGGGTTGCGAAATCAGCGTCTTTCCCTCCCGCCTGCACTGCACAGAAAAGGTCTTTTTCATTTTAACATTCTGTGGTCATCTCCCACGAACAGAGTCAGTAATCGTTTGACACAGTTAGCACTTGCGCGTGGGAGATGCTGTTTAAACGGCAGGTTGATTCAATACCTCAGACAGAGACAGAGAGACTATTTTGGGAGAAAGTGTGTTAAGAAGTGCTTTACAAATGGAAGGTGGAGGACGGCCCTGAGGAAACCTTCCTGCATTGGCACAGCGCACAATTTAACCACCTACAAAAATAGTCAAAATACAGACCCCAGCTGTCACCAGGGCAGTACCCTTTAAAAGGTTACCATTAGGTATACATTTGGTACCAATATATACCACTAATATTTGGTACCAATATATGTACCTCTGAGGGACTATTATGAACTCTATAGGTGCAAAGGTGTACTTTTTGAAAGGGTACAGCCCCAGTGACAGCCTTTGACCATTTTTTTCTGACAACAAACCCAAAATCAATAAATGTTCAAGGTTATTGAGGTCAAAGAAATTTCACATTACAAAATGTGTGAAATAACTTCTTCATGCATGCAAATTAACAACTGATGATGCATTTCACAGGAAAGCTTAACGTGTTCAAGGCTTTGGTTTAGAGGAAGTAGACTCCGGTGCATACTAATGTGCATTGTTTTGGTAACACGCTAACAAACACAGCATAGAAAAGAGGTCAGTATCACTTTAAAATATCAATAACTTCAAATGAAATGAAAAATATACATGCACTAATAAGATGTACAGACACCAGCCAAAACGTTTAAAAATAAAGTGCACTGTTCGAAGCATTGATGTTTAACTTCTTTAAATGCCAAAATTTAAATGCAAAACACCTCCTACTAAAACCATTTTCTGTGCTGCAGCGTTTGTGACCTGATTGCCGGTATCTATGAAACAGTTTTTTCAGCGGTTAAGGTTTATGTAAATGCTGCGAATCGGATAACATGCAGGGTTACGAATGTATGCGTGCTTGGAGACCAGCTGTTTCAGAAAAGTAAACAGAGCTTCCATACTTCCTGCCCGTTTACCCGCAAACTGCGTCACCGAAGTGATCCTGCACAGCTCCGAACTCACGTGAAGCCAAGGCACGACACAATAACACAAAACACAAGCTGACACCTTGGCCGAGTCTGCACCCAGCAATAATTTCAGCACGCCACCAAACAGTAAGTACACACTGGTAACCCGGTCGCCTCCAAGAACAATAAATCCTTTATGCACTTCGGCTTTGACCGTCTGATGGGATTATGACATGTGTTTTAGGGAAGGGCGTGTGCCTGGTTGATAGACAGAGGTCGCCTCTGTATCCATGACATCAATAAACACAGTGACCCAACACAAACCAGGGAATCCTCTCAAGTTCCTCCTCCTGGCATTTTTCTTTCTCTTTCTTTCAAAACATTGTTGTACAGTCATTTTTATTGCCATGGCCCAAGGCCACGATATGCCAGACTAACAAGTTCAAAAATGTTATTGTATTTCAGTTCATGTTGATGTTAATTAGTTCTAGATTCCTAAAGCATGAATCACATGAAAACATGGATCACATTTCACCCACTTTAAAATAATATTTTATAGCATAAAGAAAATTAAGCCTATTTTTAGGATTATTATGTTTTTCTTGTTTCGTGACAAATAAAACATTTCCCCAAAACGTAATTCTGGGTAGAGATCTATCTTTCTTTTTTTACTGTAATACAGATACGACAGCAAACATCCATCATGTTACGTGAACTTTACTTATTTGTTTACTTATAAGCCTATTGTTATTTTTTCACATAATAGTGAGCATTTAAAAAAGCAGGGGGGTAACACTTTACAATAAGGTTGTATTTGTTAACATTAGTTAATGCATTAGATAACATGAACTAACGATGAGCAATACTTCTACAGCATTTATTAATCTTAGTTCATGTTTATTTCAGCATTTACTAAAACATGTTTAAAATTAAAACTGTTAACATTAGTCAATGCACCATGAACTAACATGAATAGCTGTATTGACATTTACTAACATTAAAAAAAATAAAAAATAAATGATGAAAAACGATATTGTTTGTTCATGCATTTACTAATATTTACTAC